>NC_087276.1:3088750-3405000 GCF_015220805.1 Pogoniulus pusillus | reverse complement strand
CCTCTCCTCACAGGGCTCTGCTCCAGGACCCTCACCAGCTTTGTTGCCCTTCTCTGGACACCTTCCAGCATCTCAACATCTCTCTTGAATTGAGAAGCCCAGAACTGGACACAGCACTCAAGGTGTGTCCTGAGCAGTGCTGAGCACAGGGGCACAAGAACCTCCCTTGTCCTGCTGGCCACACTGCTCCTGATACAGGCCAGGATGCCATTGGCTCTGCTGCCCACCTGGGCACACTGCTGCCTCATCTTCAGCTGCTATCTACCAGCACCCCCAGGTCCTTTTCCACCAGGCTGCTCTCAGCCACTCTGTCCCCAGCCTGTAGTGCTGCTTGGGGTTGTTGTGGCCAAAGTGCAGAACCCTGCACTTGGCCTTGTTCAATCTCATCCCATTGGCCTCTGCCCACCCATCCAGCCTGGCCAGGTCCCTCTGCAGGGCTCCATCAGATCCACCCCTGCTCCTAGCTTGGTGTCATCTGCAAACTTACTGCTGCTGGACTCAATCCCCTCATCCAGATCATGAATAAAGACATAGAACAGGACACATTAGTACATTAGTAAATACTATAATCTATAAACAGTGAGTTCTTAAATTACTTGCATCAGCATAAGTGCAGGTGAAGTAACCCAGCAAGAGAATATTATGTCAAGGCAAAATAGAAGAGAAACAGAAAAAGAGAGAGAGACAAAAATGGAACAGCATTCTTTAATGGTTTCCTCACTCTTCTCTTTTGTTTGTTTGAGTCTCCATGACGAACTGCAGAGAGGATATGGGAAGGAAAAAGCCTCTCCAAAAGTTTGGCAACATGTAAATTAGTGAGTAGTGGTTTGCCTGGATACTCTTCCACACAGGTGTAAATCAGGTTATTTCTAGAGCAGAGTCTTTGTTTATGCTGGATAAGTGACATTAGAATCAAACTGGATTTCTTCCTCCTCATGCTACTCTTAAATGTGCCCCAAAATGAATTAATCTAATTAACTTCTCCTTCTCCAGTTATATACAGTCAAATTGCAGAAAGTTTGGATGTCAGCTACAGGATTTGGGTTAGACACTTGAACCCTTGAACAAGGCCAAGTGCAGGGTTCCACACTTCAGCCACAACAACCCCAAGCAGTGCTACAGGCTGGGGACAGAGTGACTGAGAGCAGCCAGGCAGAGAGAAACCTAAGGGTGCTGTTAGAGAGGAGTTGAAGATGAGACAGCAGTGTGCCCAGGTGGCCAAGAGAGCCAATAGCATCCTGGGCTGGCTCAGGAGCAGTGTGGCCAGCAGGACAAGGGAGGTTCTTCTGCCCCTGTGCTCAGCACTGCTCAGGCCACCCCTTGAGTGCTGTGTCCAGTTCTGGGCTCCTGAATTCAAGAGAGATGTTGAGGTGCTGGAAGGTGTCCAGAGAAGGGCAAGGAAGCTGGTGAGGGGCCTGGAGCAGAGCCCTGTGAGGAGAGGCTGAGGGAGCTGGGGGTGTGCAGCCTGCAGCAGAGGAGGCTCAGAGCAGAGCTCATTGCTGTCTACAACTCCCTGAAGGGAGGCTGTAGCCAGGTGGGGTTGGGCTCTTCTGCCAGGCAAGCAGCACCAGAAGTTGTGCCAGGGGAGGTCTAGGCTGGATGTTAGGAGGAAGTTGTTGTCAGAGAGAGTGATTGGCATTGGAATGGGCTGCCCAGGGAGGTGGTGGAGTCACTGTTGCTGGAGGTGTTGAAGCCAAGCCTGGCTGGAGCACTTAGTGCCATGGTCTGGTTGGCTGGATAGAGCTGGGTGCTAGGTTGGACTGGATGAGCTTGGAGGTCTCTTCCAATCTGGCTGATTCTATGATCTTACTGGTGAGAAGACTTCACTGCAGTTGTTACTACTTCTATTAAAGGAGTCATGTCTGCTGAGTTTGTCTGTCTAAATCATCTCCTAAATAAAATTAATACAGCATTGCTTGGGCCCAAGCCATGTATCTTGATCACTGTTCAGCATGGCCCTTGCAGAATCCACGATGCTGTGAACTCTTTTTTTCTTCCCTTTAAAGAACATTTGATTCAGACTTTAGAAAGAAAAAGTGGGTAAATTAATCTCCACAAGGTTAGGTTCATCAATTTCTTCCTCTTCTCTAAGTTATGCAGCAGTATTGCTTGCAAAGAGAATAGAGGAATGAGGCCAAGAAGGAGAAAACAAAGGACCAAACAAGGCACATTTCTTCCCTGCTGTTGCATCTGATTTAAAAGCCAAGAGGTGTATGCTTAATGTGTTTCATCTATATTTATGTCTTCAATCAAGGTCTGATTTTCATGTTACATCAATTCCTCATGTCCCCTGTCCTATTTATCTAAAAGCTTTTCCTTTCTGTCATTGCAGAGCAGAGAAGATTAGCAAAATCCAGACTATACCTGGCTGCTTGGAGATTGCAGTTGACTGTGTTCCTTTGGAACATCCAAGTATGATTCCACTTCATAATTAGTTACTAGTGAAGGATGACTTTCTAATAGATTTTCCAGCTGTAACTGCTACATGGAGATGGTTCTGGTAGAAGTGTCCACTGTTGTATAGAAATATCTATGCCAAGGAGTGTTCTTGATTTAATTGCACCATTCTTTGTTTCATTCTGTACCTGGCCAGAGTTACCCCAGCAATATGAAACACAGGATGCTGAATCCACACACAGTGAAAGTCCAAAGACCACTTTTTGGTCCCAAAGGGATCAGACCAAAAAGCTGAGTGGATGTCTGTAGCTTGAGGTTAATCACTTTGCACTGCTGATGGGCTGTGATGTTCATCTCCTCTGTGGATTAGCACATATGGGACATGCAGTAGATTTAAAGATCACTGACTAGATGGGGACTTAATTCAGAGGCCACTCTGGCTTCAGTGCAATGACTTAAAATAGATGCTTCTACATGGATCATTCTATCTCTGTTTCCATGTTGTGGTTCAAGAGCCACATTGCATCATAGAATGGTTTGGGCTGGAAGAGACATGAAAGATCATCTAGTTCCAACCCCCCTGACATGGGCAGAATCACCTTCCACTAGACCAGAATCTGCAATACTTGCAGCTGTTACTCTCTTTTGAAGAAGCTCAGGCCCACTGAATTTCTCTGAAGGAATCACATGTCCTTATATCTCATCACATATCTTCACACCATCTTAGAACCATAGAATCAGTCCGGGTTGGAAGGGACCACAAAGATCAGCCAGTTCCAAGTCCCCTGCCATGGCCAGGGACACCCTACCCTAGAGCAGGCTGCCCACAGCCTCAGCCAGCCTGGCCTTAAACACCTCCAGCCATGGGGCCTCAACCACCTCCCTGGGCAACCCATTCCAGCCTCTCACCACTCTCATGCTCAACAACTTCCTCATCCAGTCTGACTCTCCCCACCTCCAGCTCTGCTCCATTCCCCCCAGTCCTGTCACTCCCTGACAGCCTAAAAAGTCCCTCCCCAGCTTTTTTGTAGCCCACTTCAGATGCTGGAAGGCCACAAGAAGGTCACCTGGGAGCCTCCTCTGCTCCAGCCTGCACAGCCCCAACTCTTTCAGTCTGTGCTCACAGCAGAGCTGCTGCAGCCTCTCAGCATCCTCCTGGCCCTGCTCTGGACACACTCCAGCATCTCCACATCCCTCTTGTCCCATGGGCTCCAGAACTGGCTGCAGTACTCCAGGTGGGGTCTCAGCAGAGCACAGCAGAGGGGGAGAATCACCTCCCTGGCCCTGCTGGCCACACTTCTGCTGCTGCAGCCCAGGCTCTGCTTGGCTTTCTGGGCTGCAAGTGCACACTGCTGGCTCCTGTTGAGCCTCTCATCCACCATCACCCCCAGGTCCCTCTCCTCAGGATTGCTCTCCAACCACTCACTGCCCAACCTGGATTTTTGCTTGGCATTGCCTCGACCCAGCAGCAGGACACTGCACTTGGTCTTGTTGAAGCTCCTGAGGTTGGCTTGTGCCCACCTCGCCAGAATGTTAATGGCTAGAATAGTTAAATATCTCACCAGTTCCATGTCTTTTTCTGGGTTGAATCTGTGCTGTCTAGCTGACAGAGTTCTCATTTTCATCTCCCAGTTGCATCATAGATTTAATCTAGTTCTGCACTGCTGGTTTCTTCAGTTCATTTAGTACATTCTGAGCTAATAGAAAACCTTTCATCAGACACTGAGCTATAGAATTAGAGCAGTGTCACTGGTGTAGAAACTGTCCCTGCACCACTGGTGCTGTTCTGCCATCAAATGTCACCCAACCCTGTGTGTCAAAAGAGCTTTTCAAGCTGTACTCTTTAACTTGAGTGAGAGAAACCGTTTCAGGGTGATGATTTGTGATTGTTCTGAGGAGGCTTGGATGCATTTTAAGACCGAATTTGGCCAGTGGCTCTCATCATTACTTGTTCCTTGGCAAGTTAAGGCAAGATTTCACTTGTTCCATCTGAGTCTTGCTTATTCTTAGTAGCAAGGCTGTAAAAACAAGTGTAATATGTGATGGTTTTATTTCTCTCTTCTTTTCAAGACTGTGTAACTTCATCATTTCTTCCGATCAAGCCATTTAATGACATCAGGGATCATCAGCCCACAGTGGAAGTGGAAGAGTTTGTGCAGGAGTCAACAAAATACTCTCGACCTTACAGAGTTTACAAGAACCAGTTATACATCTACCCCAAGCACCTCAAATATGACAGCCAAAAGTACTTCAACAAGGTACAGTATGAGGCCAGGCCAGCACAGAGCTCTCTCTGATGTGAAGGAGGAGTTCTTGTTGAGGAGGGGGAGGTGGGGATGTGAGCCATTTGGACCTCTTTACAGGCATAAAAACCATTGGCCCAGTTCTGATGAGGCAGATCTATGGATTAATTTTCAGTTGTGTCAGTGATTCAAAGAGAGATGATGTGGAAGTAGTTTGTCACAGCTTTCAGATGGGCTGCGTGCTAGTGGAATGTGGGCTGGCGAAATGAATCTGGGTAGTGTTTGTGGGCTCTCAAGTGAAATTTGCATCTTCATGGTGATTGAAAATCAATTACAGGCGAGACACAGGTAAGTGCTGGTCACTTTATAGTATGCTCCTAACTCACTCTGAGACCTGGCTTGCATTTTGCTAGTCATTTGCACCAGTATTTCACAGACTCACAGAATTGCTTAGGGTGGAAAACCCCTTCAAGCTCATCCAGTCCAATCATTAGTTTCACACTGACAGGTCCTTAACCAAACCAAATCCCTCAGCACAACATCTCATCACTAGGAATTGCTATGGTTGCAAAGGACCACCAGGAGCATCCAGTCCAACCTTCATCCCAGCAGCCTTCATCACTAGACCATACCCTCAAGCACCACATCCATTCTCCTTTTAAACACCTCCAGGGATGGTGACTCCACCACCTCCCTGGGCAGCCTGTGCCAGTGCCTGACCACCTGCTCAGGAAAGAGCTTCCTCCCAACAGTCAACCTAAACCTCCCCTGATGCAACTTGAGGCCATTTCCTCTTGTCCTATCATTAGTAACTGGGGAGAAGAGACCAGCTCCAGCCTCACTACAACCTCCTTTTAGGTAGCTGTAGAGGGCAATAAGGTCCCCTCTCAGCCTCCTCTTCTCCAGACTAAACACCCCCAGCTCCCTCAGCTGCTCCTCATAGGTGATGTTCTCCAGACCTCTCCCCAGCCTTGTTGCCCTTCTCGGCACCTGCTCCAGCACCTCAATGTCCCTCCTGTACTGTAGTGACCAAAACTGGGCACAGTAGTGGAGGTGTGGTCTCACCAGTGCTGAGCACAGAGCCATGATCACCTCCCTGCTCCTGCTGGTCACACCACTGCTGAGCCAGCCCAGGATGCCCTTGGCTCTCCTGCCCACCTGGGCACACTGCTGCCTCATCTTCAGCTGCTATCCACCAGGTCCTTTTCCACCAGGCAGCTCTCCAGCCGCTCCTCCCCCAGCTTGTAGTGCTGCTGGGGGTTGTTGTGGCCAAAGTGCATGACCTGGCACTTGGCCTTGTTAAACCTCATGCCACTGGCCTCAGCCCATGGCTCCAGCCTATCCAAATCCCTCTGCAGGGCCTTCCTACCCTCCAGCAGATTGACACTTCTGCTTCATTTGATGTCATCTGCAAACATGCTGAGGGTGCGTTCCATGTCCTCATCCAGGTCATTGATTTCTAGTGGTTATCACTGTGACTTCAAAGTGTTTTAAATGCTGATACACCATGTGTGTGTTCTCCTTGGACTTTCTAATAGCTTTTTATCAGCCCTTACTTTTTTTTCCTGTGTGTTTGAGTCTAAGCTTCAACTCTTCCTTTTCAGGCACGGAATATAACAGTATGTATTGAATTCAAAGGCTCTGATGAAGAAGGAGCAAAGCCACTGAAGGTGAGCCACAAGAGTATGTTCAGAAAGCAGCATTTCTGAGAACATCATTTATGAAACTCAGAAATCAAGGCTGTGCTAACAATTAATGGGTGAATGTTGCCACACATCTTTCTCCATTTGCTCCGTGCTTCTCTTTTGATCTCAGTCTTAATGGTTCCAGTTTGCAGTGCTTCCTCTCTGGCTTGTGGAGGGGAGAGAACACAGTGTTAGGAAAAGCAGTGACATTTACAATGAAACTTATTCCAAAATGTAGCCATTTACCCTCTATTTCTCACTGAGCTCAGGGCATTTGCTTGTAGGGAGTGAGGCACGAAAGGAAAATAACCTTAAACTTAATCCTGAGCTTTGCTATTGACCAAGAGCTATTTATTGGAATCTTGCTTTGGTTCCCCCACCAATAAGTTACTATCACTCAATTAACAAGAGCCCCCAGACTAGATGCTGCCAGCAAGGAGATGGTTACTGGTGTAGCTTCTGTACCCTGAAAAGTCAGTAGAGGTGTTCCAGCAAGGAGATGGTTACTGGTGTAGCTTCTGTACCCTGAAAAGTCAGTAGAGGTGTTCCTGCAAGGAGATGGTTACTGGTGTAGCTTCTGTACCCTGAAAAGTCAGTAGAGGTGTTCCAGCAAGGAGATGGTTACTGGTGTAGCTTCTGTACCCTGAAAAGTCAGTAGAGGTGTTCCTGCAAGGAGATGGTTACTGGTGTAGCTTCTGTACCCTGAAAAGCCAGTAGAGGTGTTCCAGCAAGGAGATGGTTACTGGTGTAGCTTCTGTACCCTGAAAAGTCAGTAGAGGAGTTCCAGCAAGGAGATGGTTACTGGTGTAGCTTCTGTACCCTGAAAAGTCAGTAGAGGAGTTCCAGCAAGGAGATGGTTACTGGTGTAGCTTCTGTACCCTGAAAAGTCAGTAGAGATGTTCCTGCAAGGAGATGGTTAAGTGGTGTAGCTTCTTTACCCTGAAAAGTCAGTAGAGGTGTTCCTGCAAGGAGATGGTTAAGTGGTGTAGCTTCTGTACCCTGAAAAGTCAGTAGAGGAGTTCCAGCAAGGAGATGGTTACTGGTGTAGCTTCTGTACCCTGAAAAGTCAGTAGAGGAGTTCCAGCAAGGAGATGGTTACTGGTGTAGCTTCTGTACCCTGAAAAGTCAGTAGAGGTGTTCCAGCAGGGAGATGGTTACTGGTGTAGCTTCTGTACCCTGAAAAGTCAGTAGAGGTGTTCCTGCAGGGAGATGGTTACTGGTGTAGCTTCTGTACCCTGAAAAGTCAGTAGAGGTGTTCCTGCAAGGAGATGGTTACTGGTGTAGCTTCTGTACCCTGAAAAGTCAGTAGAGGTGTTCCTGCAAGGAGATGGTTACTGGTGTAGCTTCTGCACCCTGAAAAGCCAGTAGAGGTGTTCCAGCAAGGAGATGGTTACTGGTGTAGCTTCTGTACCCTGAAAAGCCAGTAGAGGTGTTCCAGCAAGGAGATGGTTACTGGTGTAGCTTCTGTACCCTGAAAAGCCAGTAGAGGTGTTCCTGCAAGGAGATGGTTACTGGTGTAGCTTCTTTACCCTGAAAAGTCAGTAGAGGTGTTCCTGCAAGGAGATGGTTAAGTGGTGTAGCTTCTTTACCCTGAAAAGTCAGTAGAGGTGTTCCAGCAAGGAGATGGTTAAGTGGTGTAGCTTCTTTACCCTGAAAAGTCAGTAGAGGTGTTCCTGCAAGGAGATGGTTAAGTGGTGTAGCTTCTTTACCCTGAAAAGTCAGTAGAGGTGTTCCTGCAAGGAGATGGTTACTGGTGTAGCTTCTGTACCCTGAAAAGTCAGTAAAGGTCGCAGGCTCACAGGGTGTTAGGGATTGGAAGGGACCCAAGGAGATCAAGTCCAACCCCCTGCCAGAACAGGACAATCCTATCTAGCACAGCTCACAGAGGAACACATCCAGACAGGCCTTGGAAGTCTCCAGAGAAGGAGACTCCACAACCTCTCTGGGCAGCCTGTGCCAGTGCTCTGGGACCCTTACAGGAAAGAAGTTCCCCCTTGTGTTGAGGTGGAACCTCCTGTGCTGCAACTTACACCCACTGCCCCTTGTCCTATCCCAGGGAGCAGTAAGCAGAGCCTATCCCCCCTTCCTGACCCCCAGCCCTCAGATATTTATAAACAGTGATTAAATCCCCTCTCAGTCTTCTCCAGACTAAGCAGCCCCAGCTCCTTCAGCCTCCCCTCATCATCCTCATAGCCCTCCACTGGACCCTCTCCAGCAGATCCTTGTCCCTCTTCAACTGAGGAGCCCAAAACTGAACACAGTATTCAAGATGAAGTCTCAGCAGGGCAGAGCAGAGTGAAGGAGAACCTCTCTTGATCTGCTGGACACACTCTTAATACACCCCAGGATCCCCTTGGCCTTCCTGGCCACGGAGGCGCATTACTGCCCCATGGGTAACTTGTTAGCCACCAGGACCCCCAGGTCCCTCTCCACAGAGGTTGCTGTGTTGTGTATGGATCCGTGTGAAAGGGAAATAGCTTCTGTGAAGCATTGTTCTGAAACCCCTGATAACAGCAAGGAAGGAGTCTGCACTGCTCAGTATAGCATGAGGTCATTTTTCATAGGATCAATGGACTTTTACTGGAAACACCTATTGAAAACTGCAAGCCTGAGCACTTAAAAATATCTCTTTTAATATTTGATCAAAGAAATTATCAATCTTTCATGACCTCTTCATCAATGTACATGCTTTCTGCTTGGGATCAGCAGAATTTCCCAGTGTAATTGAAGCCTGTTACTTTTGTCAGTGCATTTATGGGAAGCCAGGTGGACCTTTATTTACATCCTCAGCCTACACTGCTGTGCTGCATCATTCCCAGAATCCTGATTTCTACGATGAGGTCAGTCTGCTTTTTTTTCCTTTCATTCAGTGCCTGCCAGACCCACATGTTTCCAGCCAGGCAGAGAAATATGGGTCAGGAACACTTGGGTCACAATTTCTTGTGGACCTGGATGGGTTTGTCTCGTATAGGTTTTCAGACAGCTTCATGTTCATGGGTTTTTTTCCCCCCTTAACTCAGTGAAGCCTTCCTTCTAGAAGATGTTTTGAGTACAGCTAAGATGCTGTAGAATTAATTAGGAACAGTCTCATTCTCTGAAATGCATGTCTGGATCACATTAAGGCTCCAGCTGCATCTCTGGATTTAATGCAAACAGTAAACATGATGGCAAAGGCTGTCAGAACAGAGGCGACACAAGCTCTGTATTGGGGCATTTCTGTGGATCCAGTGCTGGAGAGAATGCCCAGTGACGTGGGGGGGCTGCAGCAAGTCATCTTGCTGCTGCTTTTGAATGTTCAGCTTTAGAACAGGGTTTGTACCTTGGCCTTTGCTAAGTGTTCATTGCATGTGCATCTCTGAGGTCCAAGTGTTCATTGCATGTGCATCTCTGAGGTCCAAGTGTTCATTGCACTTGTATCTCTGCAACACAAGCTCTGTATAGGGGCATTTCTGTGGATCCAGTGCTGGAGAGAATGCCCAGTGATGTGGAGTGGGTGCAGCAAGTCATCTTGCTGCTGCTTTTGAATATCCACCTTTAGAACAGACTTTGTATGTTGGCCTTTGCTAAGTGTTCATTGCATGTGCATCTCTGAAGTCTGAGTGTTCATTGCACATGCATCTCTGCAACACAAGCTCTGTATAGGGGCATTTCTGTGGATCCAGTGCTGGAGAGAATGTCCAGTGATGTGGGGGGGCTGCAGCAAGCAATCTTGCTGCTGCTTTTGAACATTCAGCTTTAGAACAGGGTTTGTACCTTGACCTTTGCTAAGTGTTCATTGCATGTGCATCTCTGAGGTCCAGGTGTTCATTTCACTTGTATCTCTGCAACACAAGCTCTGTATTGGGGCATTTCTGTGGATCCAGTGCTGGAGGCTGCAGCAAGCAATCTTGCTGCTGCTTTTGAGTGTTCAGCTTTAGAACAGGGTTTATATGTTGGCCTTTGCTAAGTGTTCACTGCATATGCATCTCTGTGACCCAAGCTCTGCATTGGGGCATTTCTGTGGATCCAGTGCTGGAGAGAATGCCCAGTGATGTGGGGGTGCTTCAGCAACTCATCTTGCTGCTGCTTTTGAACGTTCAGCTTTAGAACAGGGTTTATACATTAACCTTTGCTAAGTGTTCATTGCATATGCAATGAACACTCGGACTTTAGAGATGCACATGCATCTCTGCAACACAAGCTCTGTATAGGGGCATTTCTGTGAATCCAGTGCTGGAGAGAATGTCCAGTGATGTGGGGAGGCTGCAGCAAGCAATCTTGCTGCTGCTTTTGAATGTTCAGCTTTAGAGCAGGGTTTATATGTTGGCCTTTGCTAAATGTTCACTGCATATGCATCTCTGCAACACAAGCTCTGTATAGGGGCATTTCTGTGAATCCAGTGCCAGAGAGAATGTGCAGTGATGTGGGGAGGCTGCAGCAAGCAATCTTGCTGCTGCTTTTGAATGTTCAGTTTTAGAACAGGGTTTGCATGTTGGCCTTTGCTAAGTGTTCATTGCACATGCGTCTCTGTTTCACCCGCATCATGGATTGATCCCCAGGCTCTCTGCAGGTGAACTTCATTTCAGTATTTGATGTGCTGTGAATGGCACGTGTCTGTGCTGGATTTTCCACTGCTGCTTCATGTCTAGTGATAAGGCTGGCAAACACTGTTAGTATTTAGCCAGGATTTCCCAAACTATGGGCTTAGCCTTGGAAAAAACTTCCTTTTTCAGCCAGTTAATTGTCATAAAATGGCAGAGGTGAGACCATAGGCTAATGTACAGCTGCATGTGAAATACCAATCTCAGATTAATGCTTAGGAACAGCCGTAGGGGTTAAAGCATGGCATAATCAGAATCCTCCACTTACTCCTTTGTGAGCCATGATTTGGGGTTTACCACATCTGAAAAATCAAAGAACCACAGAATGGTTTGGGCTGGAGGAGGTCTTAAAAGTGCAACTTCCCCCTGCAGCGATCAGCGACATCTTCAACTGGATCATGGGATGCTGGTGAGGCAGCTGATTTGGGCAGATCACTCTCAGGCTGAACAAAGAACTGGATTCAGATCTTAACAGCTGCTTTGGCTGGAAGAGGTGTGCCCCTGCCCTCAGTGCCCCTCAGCCTGTAAATGGATGAAGCATGTTATCAAGAAAGTTGTCTTAATCCCCCCATCTGAATGCCCATTTCACATCTGTGTTTATAATATTAGACTCTTAAGCTTGTTTTGCACTGGAAACACTTAGTAACAATTTCTCAACCTTACCTCAAGCATAGGATTAGCTTGGATAAACTTCATCATAGCTCACAGGGACAAAGGGTCTTTTTTATTAGTTCCCATGGCAACCTGTTTTGGTCATGCTGTATTTTCACTCGGGTAGGTTAATTACACCTCAAAGCCAATCTGTAGGGCTGCGTGGATGACATGCAGTGGGGTTTAAGACTGAGCAGGAATCGGGCAATAGAAGTTTGTTTTCATGTCAGCCTGTAGCACTTGCTCTTTGCCATGAAATGCTGGTAAAGCAGAAACAGAAATGTCATTTTAGTTTCTTGCTGGGTCATTATGGAAATAAGGGGCTAATGATGGCTGTTTAGGGCTGCTGGAGTGCAGGGTGGGGGCACTTCAAAGCAGAGGCTGTCACACTAGTTCTGTCCTCTTTCATCTTCTGCTTTTCCATCATAAATGCAAATATTCATCTGCAAGAGGGAGAGGAAAAAAAAGCCATTTCAGTAAAAGCAATGGCTGATCATCCTGAACTATTTCATTAAGAGTATATCTAACTGCCCATGCAGACAAACATTAGGCAGGCTGTACTTAAGACCATTGCAGTGAGCAGTGTCATTCATTTTTAGGCCATCTCTGTTACCTGGTTTAATCAGCTTTGGGTTTGTTTTTCTTTTTAAACTAAAGTGAGGTGTAACATTTTACATTTCAGGTGAAAATTGAACTTCCCACTCAACTCCATAAGAAACACCACATTCTGTTTTCATTTTATCATGTCACCTGTGACATAAATGCAAAAGCTAATGCCAAAAAGAAAGAGGCTCTGGAAACACCAGGTACCTGTAGTAGAATTCCTTTCATTTCTAAGTGTAAATGCTGCTGTTTGTTCAAATAAGGATTAGTAGAATTTCTGGGTGGGTATTTTTTGTCTCCCTGTGACCTTGAGAAGCTTGTTCTGCATGAGAGTCACAGCAGTTTGTTCTCGTGCAGTGGGATACGCCTGGCTTCCGTTGCTGAAGGATGCCCGCTTAGCTTCCCAGGAGCACAGCGTGCCAGTGGCAAGCAGCCTGCCTCCCAGTTACTTGAGCCTTCAAGAGCCAACTAGTGGAAAGGTATCAATTCACACTTCCTTATCACTCTGGTGATGCAGAGCATTTATGTCAGGATGTTTTGCATGAGATCAAAATCGCTTTTGCGTTTAGCTGGAAGAGTACGCAGTGAAGAGTGTCTGCTTCTGAGTATTCATGTGCCCATCACTGAGTAGGTAATCACACAGTATCACAGTATCATCAGGGTTGGAACTGACCTCACAGATCATCAAGTCCAACCCTTTACCACAGAGCTCAAGGCTAGACCATGGCACCAAGTGCCACGTCCAACCTTGCCTTGAACTGCCCCAGGGACGGCGACTCCACCACCTCCCCGGGCAGCCACAGGATCCCAGCAAGGAGGGGGTTGGAATGGAACTCAGGCTGTCTAATCCAGTCCCCCTGCCAAAGCAGGGTCACCCAGAGCAGGCCACCCAGGGTCATGTTGCAAGTGAGATTAGAATCATAGAATCAACCAGGTTGGAAGAGACCTCCAAGATCATCCAGTCCAACCTAGCACCCAGCCCTCTGCAGTCAACCAGACCATGGCACTAAGTGCCTCAGCCAGGCTTTGCTTGAACACCTCCAGGCATGGTGACTCCACCACCTCCCTGGGCAGCCCATTCCAATGCCAATCACTCTCTCTGACAACAACTTCCTCCTCAGAGGAAGGTCAGCCCAGACCTCTCTAGAGAAGGAGATTTCACAATGTCCCTGGGCAGCCTGGTCCAGGGCTCCAGCACCCTCACAGGAGAGTTTCCTCACAGGACAGTTTTTCCTCATGTTCAGATGGAACATGCTGGGTTTCTGGTCTGTGCCTGTTTCACCCAGAGCAGACTGCCCAGGGTCATGTTCCAGGTGAGGTTGGAATCTCTCTAGAGAAGGAGACTTTTCCTCATGTTCAGATGGAACATGCTGGGTTTCTGGTCTGTGCCTGTTTCACCCAGAGCAGGCTGCCCAGGGTCATGTTCCAGGTGAGGTTGGAATCTCTCTAGAGAAGGAGACTTTTCCTCATGTTCAGATGGAACATGCTGGGTTTCTGGTTTGTGCCTGTTTCACCCAGAGCAGACTGCCCAGGGTCGTGTTCCAGGTGAGGTTGGAATCTCTCTAGAGAAGGAGACTTTTCCTCATGTTCAGATGGAACATGCTGGGTTTCTGGTCTGTGCCTGTTTCACCCAGAGCAGGCTGCCCAGGATCATGTTCCAGGTGAGGTTGGAATCTCTCTAGAGAAGGAGACTTTTCCTCATGTTCAGATGGAACATGCTGGGTTTCTGGTTTGTGCCTGTTTCTCCCAGAGCAGGCTGCCCAGGATCATGTTCCAGGTGAGGTTGGAATCTCTCTAGAGAAGGAGATTTTTCCTCATGTTCAGATGGAACATGCTGGGTTTCTGGTTTGTGCCTGTTTCACCCAGAGCAGACTGCCCAGGGTCATGTTCCAGGTGAGGTTGGAATCTCTCTAGAGACGGAGACTTCACAATGCCTCTGGGCAGCCTGGTCCAGGGCTCTAGCACCCTCACAGGAGGGTTTCCTCACAGGACAGTTTTTCCTCATGTTCAGATGGAGCATCCTGGGTTTCTGGTTTGTGCCTCTTGCCCCTTTTCCTATTGCTGAGTACCACTGAAAAGAATCTGGCCTCATCCTCTTGACACCAAGATGCTCCAATTCTCTCCTCAATGTCGTAGACTCTTCTGGACTCTCCCCAGTAGTTGCCTGTGTCTCTTGAATTGGAGAACCCAAACTAGGCACTGTACTCCAGATGTGATCTCACTAGGGCAGAGGAGAGGGATTGAGGAGAACCTCCCTTGACTTTTTTGTCCACGAGGGCATATTGCTGGCTCATGATGAGCTGCTTCTCCACCAGCACTTCAGAGTCCTTCTCTGTGGAGTCTCTTTCCTATACTGGTGCAGGGGTCATTCCAAGCAGATACCCCTGGACTGGGATAGGACCCCAAGTCCTGTCTTTCTGATTCACAGGTGTATATGGAAATGTTCATTTTGTGAATTATTCTGCTGCATTGCATCATACTTCTCCAAAATGGGAGTGAGAGTGGTCAGGGAGAGCTCCTGTCACTCATTCTTCAGCTGACGTGGTCCACAATCATGATTCATTCTCCAGTTTTGTGGTGTGATATCATAGAATCATAGAATGGTTTAGGTTGGAAGGGACCTCAAAGCTCAGCCAGTTCCAACCCCCTGCCATAGGTCAGGGACACCTCCCACTAGAACTGGTTGCTCAAGGCCTCATCCAACCTGGCCTTCAACACATCCAGGGAGGTTGTGGAGCACAGAAGCACCCAATGTGATCTTTGATCACATTGGGTGCTTCTGTGCTCCACAACCTCCCTGGACAACCTGTGCCAGTGTCTCACCACCCTCACTGCAAACAACCCTTTCCTAACATCTACTTTCAATCTCCCCTCTGCCAGTTCAAACCCATTCCCCCTTGTCCTGTCATTACAAGACCTTGTCAATAGTCCCTCCCAGCCTTCCCGTAGCCCCCTTCAGATACTGGAAGGCCATTCCAAGGTCTCCTGGAAGCCTTCTCTTCTGCAGGCTGCAGAGCCCCAACTCTTGTAGCCTGTCCTCACAGGAGAGCTGCTGCAGCCCTCTGAGCATCCTTGTGGCCCTCCTCTGGACTGGCTCCAACAATTCCATGTCCTTCTTGTGCTGGGGGCTCCAAAACTGCACACAGGACTCCAGGTGGGGTTTGAATATTGTAGTTCCCACTGACCCTGACCAGTCTGGATTGTGTCTACCTCCTTGTGTTTATTTTACTGTTGTTGTGAGGACAAGGTAGGGCAGTGAGAATCTGACACAGACTCGAATCAGCAGGAACTAGATGGGGAAATGTATTTCTTCTTCTTGTTGTTGTTTCAATAGCAGATTGGCTGTGATGTAAAATGGGTGGATAGTGGCAAACCACTCTTCAGGGTCTCTACTTTGGTTGTGTCAACAGTAAATACTCAGGTAAGATTGATTTCCTCTTAACCCTTCTGCCTGCTTGCAAGCAAAAAGTTTTAGGGAGAGCTGTTTTAAAACCTTGTATGAATTTGTTTCTCTGTCATTGAAAGGTTATTTGAATGGAGAAGGGCAAGCTGCCAACAGTGGTGTACACACTCCAAGGGAAAACAGAAATAAAGTTACTCCAGCAAAAAAAAAAATGGAATTCAACTCAAACAGGGGAAAAAAAACCTAGACCATTGTGAGCATCAGGGGGGAAAAACAAACCCTGGCCACGGAAGTCCCATAGATTGTGGAGAAAGAAATCATTTCTCACAATAGTAGTCAAAAGGAGCATTCAAGGCATCTAGAAATAAGTTGAATGTAGCAAGTTGTGCTGGGCAGAGAGTTGGGTTAAATAGGTTAATCTGTCTTGTAGGGTCTTGTGGCTGAGGTGGTAGGGAGCAAGTGTGTTCTCTGGTGTCACAGGCCATTGCTGTGAGTGGTTTGTGAAGCTGAGTCCTAACCCTGCCTTGAATGAACAATGATCTGAAATCTTATTGTCCTTTTAGGATCCATACCTGAACAGCTTTTTCCATCAGTGCCAAGAAAGGGAAAAGGATCTATCCCAGCCTCCTACCTCAAACTTCATCAGTTCTTGTAAGGTAAAGTAACCTGCAGTGCCAGCTGTGCTGTCAAATAATATTTAGGGTTTTCTCTCCATCGATCCATTGCTGCCCAAGTCTAAATGTGGCAATGAGTCCATAACAGCTTCAGGCAGACTTAAGAGATGTGGCAGCTGCTGTACTGGTCACAGGGCTTTATTCACAGTATCACAGTCTCACAGTATCATCAGGGGTGGAAGAGACCTCACAGATCATCAAGTCCAACCCTTTACCACAGAGCTCAAGGCCAGACCATGGCACCAAGTGCCACGTCCAGTCCTGCCTTGAACAGCTCCAGGGACGGCGACTCCACCACCTCCCCGGGCAGCCCATTCCAGTGTCCAATGACTCTCTCAGGGAAGAACTTTCTCCTCACCTCCAGCCTAAATCTCCCCTGGTGCAGCCTGAGGCTGTGTCCTCTTGTTCTGGTGCTGGCCACCTGAGAGAAGAGAGCAACCTCCTCCTGGCCACAACCTCCCCTCAGGTAGTTGTAGACAGCAATGAGGTCTCCCCTGAGCCTCCTCTTCTCCAGGCTAACCAATCCCAGCTCCCTCAGCCTCTCCTCGTAGGGCTGTGCTCAAGGCCTCTCCCCAGCCTCGTTGCCCTTCTCTGGACACGCTCAAGCATCTCAATGTCCCTCCTAAACTGGGGGGCCCAGAACTGAACACAGCACTCAAGGTGTGGTCTAACCAGTGCGGAGTACAGGGGCAGAATGACCTCCCTGCTCCTGCTGGCCACACCATTCCTGATGCAGGCCAGGATGCCACTGGCTCTCTTGGCCACCTGGGCACACTGCTGGCTCATGTTCAGGTGGGTATCAATCAGCACCCCCAGATCCCTCTCTGTTTGGCTGCTCTCAGCCACTCTGACCCCAGCCTGTATCTCTGCATGGGGTTGCTGTGGCCAAAGTGCAGCACCCTGCACTTGGAGCTATTGAACACCATCCCCTTGGACTCTGCCCATCTGTCCAGGTGGTGAAGGTCCTGCTGCAGAGCCCTTCTGCCCTCCAACCCAGCCACATCTGCCCCCAGCTTGGTGTCATCCCTTCTCATTAAAAGAATCACAGAAACATTCAAGTTGGAAAAGCTCCTCAGGATCATCAAGTCCAACCGATACCCCTACTCTACCAGGTTCACCCTAAACCATACCTCCAAGCACCACATCCAAACCACGTTTAAACACATCCAGGGTTGGTGACTCCACCACCTCCCTGGGCAGCCCATTCCAATGCCTGACCACTCTTGCTGGGAAAAAAAATTCCTAATATCTAGTCTAAACCTACCCAGTTGCAGCTTGAGGCCATCCCCCACAGAGTCCAGCCTGAATCTCTCTGTCTGTACTGCTCCATGGGGTCATTCCATCCTGAAGCAAGATTGTGCACTTGCCTTTAGTGAACTTCATGGGAGTCATGCCAGCTTATTTCCTCACCTCTTAAATCCCTCTGAATAGCAGCCCCACTCTCCAACTTCACCCCATCCATCTGAGACTCACTGCAGTTTAACAAAGGCTGCATATCCTGTTTATCCAAGGTGCATAAAAAGGCATTGAACACTTTTTGTCCCTGTATTGACTCATACAGGATTCCACTAAAGAAATAATAGCTCATCTTTGCACTGTTGATAGCTACTGTCATCCACCTGCTCAAACCACATCTGGAGACTTTCAAGGCCTGTCTGGATGCAGTCCTCTGTGATCTGTGCTAGATTGTTTGGTCCTGCTCTGGCAGAGGGGTTGAATTTGATTATCTCCTTGGCTCTTTTCCAACCCCTAATATCCTGTGTGCCTGTGATCTCCAAATTGGCTACAAGAACACTACAGTAGATTGTCATCAAATCAGCCAGGTTGGAAGCGACCTCCAATCTCATCCACTCCAACCTAGCACCCAGACCTAGACAAGCAACCAGACCATGGCACTAAGTGCCCCAGCCAGGCTTGGCTTCAACACCTCCAGGCACAGTGACTCCACCACCTCCCTGGGCAGCCCATTCCAATGCCAATCACTTTCTCATCCAGCCTTTTCTTGAACACCTCCAGGGTGTTTAGAGCATGACTGCATCTTCCCCATCAATGTTATTAATCCAGCAAATGCCAAGCCTCAAACCTTGTCAAGGTATACTCCAGGAATGCCCTGGAAAAGAAGCTGTAGCTGCAGAGAGAGGATTCCTGCTCTCCCTCTCTCGTCTGAAATCTGTTGCATGCCTACCTCCTGCTTGGCTCTTCATGCTTTCACTTTAAGAACCTGGATGTTGTCCAAGGGGCTGTGCAAGGTATTTTGCACATGTAAATCAAGGGTGACTGTGACACCATTCCACAGCACTGACTCTACAGCCTCCTGCACACAGCTTTCATTTAGTGCTTTCCCTTTTAGCAGTCTGTAAAATCTAATAGGTGTTCTGGGGCATAGATGTTACCATCATAGAATCAACCAGGTTGGAAGAGACCTCCAAGCTCAGCCAGTCCAACCTAGCACCCAGCCCTGTCCAATCAACTAGACCATGGCACTGAGTGCCTCATCCAGGCTTTTTGTGATCACCTCCAGAGACGTCCTGTAGGTACTTTCCCTCTTTCCTTCACTGCCAGAGTTTTCTTGTTCTTCAATCAGGATTTTAAAGCCACTTGGGAAAAGATTTTTTGGTAATAAACAATTAGAATTCCATAAAAACTTCACAACTTTCCAGACAGTGTCAATTATCTAAATGACCACAACTGCACTGTCCTTTTTTTGGTGTTTGCATTTTACCTTTTAGAATTTCATAGAATCAACCAGGTTGGAAGAGACCTCCAAGCTCATCCAGGCCAACCTAGCACCCAGCCCTATGCAGTCAACCAGACCATGGCACTAAGTGCCTCATCCAGGCTTTTCTTGAAGACCCCCAGGGACGGTGCCTCTACCACCTCCCTGGGCAGCCCATTCCAATGCCAATCACTCTCTCTGGGAAGAACTTCTTCCTAATATCCAGCCTATACCTACCCTGGCACAACTTGAGACTGTGTCCCCTTGTTCTATTGCTGGTTACCTGGGAGAAGAGGCCACCCCCCACCTGGCTACAATGCCCCTTCAGGTAGTTGTAGAGAATGTTGTATGCACCAAGGGATCAACTCTGCAATGTAACCAAAGCATTAAGTAATTTTGCTTTTGTTTATAAACCATTAATACCTTTGGGAGAATTCTGGAGTGAATTGGAAATGACTGAAATCAAACTCTTGGAAGAATTCAAAAGAGACTCATAGAACACCTCCAGGCACAGTGACTCCACCACCTCCCTGGGCAGCCCATTCCAATGCCAATCACTCTCTCTGACAACAACTTCCTCCTAACATCCAGCCTAGACCTCCCCTGGCACAACTTGAAACTGTGTCCCCTTCTTCTGTTGCTGCTTGCCTGGCAGAAGAGCCCAACCCCACCTGGCTACAGCCTCCCTTCAGGTAGTTGTAGACAGCAATGAGCTCTGCCCTGAGCCTCCTCTTCTGCAGGCTGCACACCCCCAGCTCCCTCAGCCTCTCCTTACAGGGCTCTGCTCCAGGCTTCTTCACCTTTCTCTGGCCACCTTCCAGTACCTCAACATCTCTCTTGAACTGAGGAGCCCACAGCTGGAAGGTTTTTTTGCATTTAGAAGCTCAACATCACTCTTGCTGGGTTAATGGTTGGACTTGCTGATCAGAAAGGTCTCTTTCAACCAATCTCAATCCACTGAGGTTAAAGCTATAACACTGCTTTTTACCAATGTGTTTTTAATGGGAGTGTTTTAGCCACAAGTTCAGTTTATCAGATCTCTGTGTCAAAATAAGGAGCTTTCCTTAAACTCTTAGGGAATGTGTGTCTTGGAAGCAGTAATGAAGTGGTTTTGTTGCTGATCCATATGGATCCTTAGTGAAATGTAAAAATGGGGGTTGGAAATCTCTCATTTCCTTCCTTATTCATTGCAGAATTTGCTGAGGATTGAGAAGATCCATGTAATCATGAATTTTCTTCCTGTGGTCCTGAACCAACTCCTCTGGGTTTTGGTGCAAAACAGTGATGATGAAGTTACAACAGCTGTGACCAGGTATCTGAATATTTTCTGTCTGGGGAAAAGAATTCACTCTAGAGTGCAAGTGAAGATGTTAGTCCAGCTACAGTTGCTGTTACAAAGGCTGACCAAGACATTAGGGCTTTAGTACTTAGGAAACCTTCATCCTCCTTAAGGCACTGCAGTTAACATGTAGAAGAGTGTTGTATCATGGGTTGAATGATACCAAACAGGGCATTATTGGCCATGGTGCACATTCAGGTTTGGGCACCTCAGTCTAAGAAGGAGACTGGGGAGCTGAAGCACATCCAAAGACAGGCAGTGAAGCTGCTGAAGCGTCTAGAGCACAAGTCTTGCAAGGAGCAGCCAGGGCAACTGGGGTAGTTTACCCTGGAGGGAAGGAAACAGAGCAGGGAGTCCTTGTTTTCTGCAAGTACCTGAAAGTAGTTTGGAGCAAGGTGGAGCTTGGTCTTTTCTCCCAAGTAACAAGTGATAGGACAAGAGGAAATGGCCTCACGTTGTGCAGGGGAGGTTTAGGTTGTCCAGTAGAAGCAATGTCTTCTTGCAATGGTTGTCAAGGAGTGAGACAGGCTGCTCAGACCAGTGGTGGAAGCAGTCCCTTGCCTCACACTGTGCAGGGGAGGTTTAGGTTGTCCACTAGAAGCAATGTCTTCTTGCAATGGTTGTCAAGGAGTGGGACAGGCTGCTCAGACCAGTGGTGGAAGCAGTCCCCTGCCTCACACTGTGCAAGGGAGGTTTAGGTTGTCCAGTAGAAGCAATGTCTTCTTGCAGTGGTTGTCAAGGAGTGGGACAGGCTGCTCAGACCAGTGGTGGAAGCAGTCCTCTGCCTCACACTGTGCAGGGGAGGTTTAGGTTGTCCAGTAGAAGCAATGTCTTTTTGCAGTGGTTGTCAAGGAGTGGGACAGGCTGCTCAGACCAGTGGTGGAAGCAGTCCCCTGCCTCACACTGTGCAGGGGAGGTTTAGGTTGTCCAGTAGAAGCAATGTCTTCCTGAAATGGTTGGCAAGGAGTAGGAGAGGCTGCTCAGGCCAGTGGTGGAATCAATCCCTAGAGGGATTCCAAAGATGTGTAGGGGTGGTGCTGAGTGACATGGTGCAGTGTTGGGTTAATGGTTCAACTTGATCATCTGAAAAGTCTCTTCCAATCAAACCAATTCTGTGCTGTGGCTCTCTGCCCTGAGGTAATTGTAGGTGAAGGTCTCCTTCTCAGGCAGCTGTGTGCTTCCTAACAAAGCTGAACGTGAGCTTCAGTTTATGGTTGGGTCTGAGCATGTGGAGATGAGTACAGGAAGGGTTTAACAGCCTGCAGCATTTAATACAGAGTCAAATAACCAAGCCACACTGTTTGGGGCATATTTTAATTAGAGTTCAGCAATAACTGAAGAGCAGTGGAAGCATTTTCCAGTCAGCAAGCAAGCAGTGGAATGATTCGCTGAGTCTCTCACCCCTTCCATAATGAAATTGTCTTTATTGATGCTGTTAATTAGGACAGCAGGGAAAAAAAAACGTGCTGGAGAGTTTATGATAGCCTCTGAGGGAGGGCAGAGAGTTGTGCAGTATTTCCTTCTGGCCACAGGGGTGGTTTTGTTGCCCTTCTGCCAGCAGCTAAACATGGAGAGACCACAACACAAAAAGAGAGCAGCTGTCACAGGGTCAGCCAGGTTGGAAGAGACCTCCAAGCTCAACCAGCCCAACCTAGCACCCAGCCCTAGACAATCACCCAGACCATGGCACTAAACGCCCCAGCCAGGCTTTGACTGAACACCTCCAGGCACAGTGACTCCACCACCTCCCTGGGCAGCCCATTCCAATGCCAATCACTCTCTCTGCCAACAACTTCCTCCTAACATCCAGCCTAGACCTCCCCTGCCACAACTTGAGACTGTGTCCCCTTATTCTGTTGCTGCTTGCCTGGCAGAAGAGACCAACCCCACCTGGCTACAGGTCCTACTGTCCTTAGCAGCTCTGTTAGACTGACCTGCTGTCAGTACAGTTTCTTTCCTTCCACAAGTTGTTCTTCAGAATTAGTTCCTGCAGAAAAATTAAGTAGGAAAACTTACAGGAGCCAGGAAGCAGAGTTCCTCATCTCAGCCTTGGAAAGTGAGAGTCAATATTCTTTGTCAAATGATCATGGCTGCTTACAGGGCACAAGAATTAGAAGAACCTTTTCTTGTAAGCTACATATTTTCAAAGGGAGAGAGGCAGTGAAACCATCACCCAGGACCACATTGTGGCCAACCAGTCGAGTGGTGTGAAGGCTAGAAAGACAGAATGAAGAACTGATGTCCTCTTACATACTCTGCTAGTGGAACAAAACAGTGAGGAGTAGCTGGTTTGCTTTCAGGCTCTGCTGTCATTCAGCAAGACTTGGACAGGCTGGAGAGTTGGGCAGAGAGGAGCCTCATGAAGGTCAACAAGGGGAAAGTGCAAGGTCCTGCATCTGTGGAGAAATAGCCTCCTGCATCAGTACAGGTCAGAAGCTGACCTGCTGGGAAGTGGCTCTGCATAAAAGGATCTGAGAGTCATTTTGTGCAGCAGGTTCACCATGAGCCTTCTAGTATCTGAAGTGGGGCTATAGGAAGGCTGGGGAGGGACTATTGACAAGGTCTTGGAATGACAGGACAAAGGGAATGGGTTTGAACTGGCAGAGGGGAGATTGAAACTAGATGCTAGGAAAGGTTCTTTGCAGTGAGGGTAGTGAGACACTGGCACAGGTTGCCCAGGGAGGTTGTGGAGCACAGAAGCACCCAATGTGATCTTTGATCACATTCTGTGCTTCTGTGCTCCACAACCTCCCTGGATGTGTTGAAGGCCAGGTTGGATGAGGCCTTGAGCAACCAGTTCTAGTGGGAGGTGTCCCTGACCTATGTCAGGGAGTTGGAACTGGCTGAGCTTTGAGGTCCCTTCCAACCTAAGCCATTCTATGATCAGTGTATCCTCTTGGCCAAAGAGGCCAGAGACCTCTTGGGGTGCATTGAGTGTGACCAGCAGGACAAAGGAGGTTCCACTCACCCTCTACCTTGCCCTATTGAGGCAGCATCTGCAGTATTTTGTTCATTTCTGATGTCCCAAATTTAAGATAGACAGAGGACTACTGGAGAGGTTCCAGAGAAGGTTACAAAGAGCATGAGGAAATTGGAACATCTCTCTGGTGGGGAGAGGCTGGGACACCTGGGGCCAGTTTAGTTTAGAGGAGACCAATAGGAGATCTTCTCAGTGCTTCTAACTAAAGCATGAAAGTCAAAAGGATGGGACCAGAATCTTTTCAGTGGTATACAGCAACAGCACAAAGGGCAACAGCCACAAACTGCAGCCTAGGAGGTTCCATCTGAACATGAGTAGAAAAATTCTTTCCTGTGAGGGTGCTGAAGCCCTGCAGCAGGCTGCCCAGAGAAGTTGTAGAGTCATCTTCTCTGGAGAGATTCCAAACCCACATGGACATTTAAATCCTGGGCAACCTGCTCTGGGTGACGCTGCTTTAGACTGGGGATTGGACTAGATGACTCCAGAGGTGCCTTCCAACCCCAGCTATTTGGTGGTTCTGTGTCCCAGGCTGGAATTGCAGTATTGGTAAACAGACTGGAAAACAAATGCTGCAGAAACAGCAAGTGTTTGAAAACTGCTTTTAATGATTAGATGAAAAACTGGAAGGATGTGGGGTTTTTACAGCCTGCAGACTTTTTACTGTACACAGTCTTCAACTACCTGAGGGGAGGTTGTGGCCAGGAGGAGGTTGCTCTCTTCTCTCAGGTGGCCAGCACCAGAACAAGAGGACACAGCCTCAGGCTGTGCCAGGGGAGATTTAGGCTGGAGGTGAGGAGAAAGTTCTTCCCTGAGAGAGTCATTGGACACTGGAATGGGCTGCCCGGGGAGGTGGTGGAGTCGCCGTCCCTGGAGCTGTTCAAGGCAGGATTGGACGTGGCACTTGGTGCCATGGTCTGGCCTTGAGCTCTGTGGTAAAGGGTTGGACTTGATGATCTGTGAGGTCTCTTCCAACCTTGGTGATGCTGTGAGACAGTGAAATCACAAAATCTCTCAGGTTGGAAAAGAGCCTCAGGATCACCAAGTCCAGCCCATCTCCCTTCTCCTCAAGGTTCACCCCTAAACCGTATCCCCAAACAACGTTTAAACACGTCCAGGGTTGGTGAGTCAACCACCTCCCTGGGCAGCTCATTCCAATGCCTGAAAGGTTGATTTATTTTCCTCTAAGAGGATCATAGAATCAGCCAGGTTGGGTGAGAGCTGCAAGCTCATCCAGTCCAACCTAGCACTCAGCCCTATCCAATCAACCAGACCGTGGCACTAGGTGAGGATATGAGGCATTGTGTGCTGTTAGACACACTGCAGTACTCAAGGTGTGTTTAATGCACATAGTTTGGACAGGATCAGGGCAGGGTGGGTGGTGTCAGAGACTTGAGTCTAATATACCTTCCTTACACTCACCATACCAAAATGAAAACAAAAAAACACACAGAGAAGAAGGATTTTCTGTGCTGCTCATGTATATGAGGTAGCTTTTCCGCTGGTGGAGTTGTGCTCCCTACTCTGCAAGGCTCACCCCTAAACCATATCTCCAAATGGCTTTTAAACACATCCAGGGTTGGTGAGTCAACCACTTCCCTGGGCAGCTCATTCCAGTGCCTGAAAGGTTGATTTATTTTCCTCTAAGGGGATCATAGAATCACAGAATCAGACAGGTTGGAAGAGACCTCCAAGCTCAGCCAGTCCAACCTAGCACCCAGCCCGAGCCAATCAACCAGACCATGGCACTAAGTGTGAATGTGAGGGATCGTGTGCTGTTAGACGCTCAAGGTGTGTTTAATGCACACAGTTTGGGCAGGGTGGATTGTGTCAGAAACTTGAGTCTAATGTACTTCAAGAGTGGCTGAGAGCAGCCAGGCAGAAAGAGACCTGGGGGTACTGGTAGATAGTAGTTGAAGATGAGGCAGCAGTGTGCCCAGGTAGCCAAAAGAGCCAATGGCATCCTGGCCTGGGGCAGTGTGGCCAGCAGCATGAGGGAGGTTCTTCTGCCCCTGTGCTCAGCACTGGTCAGGCTACACCTTGAGTGTTGTGTCCAGTTCTGGGCTCCTGAATTCAAGAGAGATGTTGAGGTGCTGGAAGGTGTCCAGAGAAGGGCGATGAAGCTGGTGAGGGGCCTGGAACACAAACCCTGTGAGGAGAGGCTGAGGGAGCTGGGGGTGTGCAGCCTGCAGAAGAGGAGGCTCAGGTCAGAGCTCATTGCTGTCTGCAACTCCCTGAAGGGAGGCTGCAGCCAGGTGGGGTTGGTCTCTTCTGCCAGGCAAGCAGCACCAGAAGAAGGGGACACAGTCTCAAGTTGTGCTAGGGTAGGTCTAGGCTGGATGTTAGGAGGAAGTTGTTGTCAGAGAGAGTGATTGGCATTGAAATGGGCTGCCCAGGGAGGTGGTGGAGTTGATGTCCCTGGAGGTGTTGAAGCAAAGCCTGGATGAGGCACTGAATGCCATGGTCTGGTTGATTGTCTAGGGCTGGGTGCTAGGTTGGACTGGATGGTCTTGGAGGTCTCTTCCAACCTGCTTGTTTCTACGGTTCCACCTTCCTTACACTCTCCATACCAAAATGAAAGGCAAACAGCACACACAGCAGGAGGATTTTCTGTGCTGCTCATGTGTGTGAGGTAGCTTTTGTGCTGGTGCAGCTGATGCCAAGGGGAGCACGCACGCCTGGTGTGCCCCAGCCATCCACGTGTCCTGCAGGGACACACAACCTATTCTCTTCTGAACAGCTTCAAGCAGCTTGGCTTGAGCATATCAAAAGCAACAACAACAAAATGAGAGCATGGTTTGGCTCATGTGTTGGGAAGCAAACATTATCCCTTTTATGCTCTCGGGGTCATTTACTTGTCTGGGGGCCCAGTCATGTCATCATTTCTCTTTCTCATCTATGCTAGCACTTGTTCCTAATTCCCATCAGGAGAACTGGAATGGGCACAACTCCTTTTGTCATAGCTCTTGTGTTTTGCTGCAAGGTTGTTTTATTTCTGCTAACAGCAAGATGTTCAATTGATTGATAAGTACTGACTGAAAAGAATGACAAAGGTTTTTGAATCCAGGAAGAACTGGCATAAGCCACTCTAACCACCACTCATGGCTACTTCCATGTTGGTTTGCCAGGCATGTTAATAATCCATTTCAGTTGTACTTTTGTGGTGCATGGCCCTGATTTAACAAGGCCAAGTGCAGGATTCTGCACTTTAGCCAAAACAACCCCAAGCAGCGCTATAGGCTGGGGACTGAGTGGCTGAGAGCAGCCAGGAGGAAAGGATCTGGGGGTACTGATAGACAGTAACCTGAAGATGAGGCAGCAGTGTGCCCAGGTGACCAAGAGAGCCAATGGCACCCTGGCCTGCATCAGGAGCAGTGTGGCCAGCAGGACAAGGGAGGTTCTTCTGCCACTGTACTCAGCACTGCTCAGGCCACACCTTGAGTGCTGTGTCCAGTTCTGGGCTCCTCCATTCAAGAGAGATGTTGAGGTGCTGGAAGGTGTCCAGAGAAGGGCAATGAAGCTGGTGAGGGGCCTGGAACACAAACCCTATGAGGAGAGGCTGAGGGAGCTGGGGGTGTGCAGCCTGCAGCAGAGGAGGCTCAGGGGTGATCTTATTACTGTCTACAACTCCCTGAAGGGACATTGTAGCCAGGTGGGGGGTGGCCTCTTCTGCCAGGTAACCAGCAATAGAACAAGGGGACACAGTCTCAAGTTGTGCTAGGGTAGGTCTAGGCTGGATGTTAGGAGGAAGTTGTTGTCAAAGAGAGTGATTGGCATTGGAATGGGCTGCCCAGGGAGGTGGTGGAGTCACTGTCCCTGGAGGTGTTCAAGAAAAGCCTGGATGAGGCACTTAGTGCCATGGTCTGGTTGACTGGTTAGGGCTGGGTGCTAGGTTGGGCTGGCTGAGCTTGGAGGTCTCTTCCAACCTGGTTGATTCTATGATTCTATGAATCTATTCTATGATTTTCATAGAATTATAGAATCATAGCTGAGGGGAGAGCAACTGATGGCAGTGACCTGGAGCTGAGCAAGGCTTTGGCACTGTCCTGCACCACATCCTGGTCTCCGAGCTGGTGACACATGGGTGTGATGGGTGCACCACTGGATGGATAAAGAACTGGCTTGGTGGCCACACCTAGAGAGTGGCTGTCAATGGCTCCATGGCCAAGTGAAGGCCAGTGACAAGTGGAGTCCCTCAGGGATCAGTCCTGGGACCAGTCTTGTTCAACATCTTTGTGGGTGCCATGGACAGAGGCATTGAGTGCAGCCTCAGCAAGTTTGCTGAGCACACCAAGCTGTGTGGTGCAGCAGCCAGGCTGGAGGGCAGGGATCCATCCAGAGGGACCTGGACAGGCTGCAGAGGTGGGCACAAGCCAAGCTCAGGAGGTTCAACAAGACCAAGTGCAAGGTCCTGCAGCTGGGTCGAGGCAATGCCAGGCACAAATCCATGGTGGACAGTGAATGGCTAGAGAGCAGCCCTGAGGAGAGGGACCTGGGGGTGCTGCTGGATAAGAAGCTCAACATGAACCAGCAGTGTGCACTTGCAGCCCAGAAAGCCAAGCAGAGCCTGGGCTGCAGCAGGAGAAGTGTGGCCAGCAGGGCCAGGGAGGTGATTCTCCCCCTCTGCTGTGCTCTGCTGAGACCCCACCTGGAGTACTGCATCCAGTTCTGGAGCCCTTGGGACAAGAAGGATGTGGAGATGCTGGAGTGTGTCCAGAGCAGGGCGAGGAGGATGCTCAGAGGGCTGCAGCAGCTCTGCTGTGAGCACAGACTGAAAGAGTTTTTAGGCTGTCAGGGAGTGCCAGGAATGGGGGTAATGGAGCAAAGCTGGAGGTGGGGAGAGTCAGTCTGGAGATGAGGAGGAAGTTGTTGAGCATGAGAGTGGTGAGAGGCTGGAATGGGTTGCCCAGGGAGGTGGTTGAAGCCCCATGGCTGGAGGTGTTTGAGGCCAGGCTGGCTGAGGCTGTGGGCAGCCTGCTCTAGGGTAGGGTGTCCCTGGGCATGGCAGGGGGGTTGGAACTAGATGGTCCTTTCCAACTCTGTCTGATTCAATGATTCTATGAATCAACCAGCTTGGTAAAGACTTCCAAGCTCATGCAGTCCAACCTAGCACCCAGCCCTACCCAATCAACCAGACCATGGCACTAAGTGCCCCAGCCAGGCTTTTCTTGAACACCTCCAGGGACAGTGACTCCACCACCAAATCTGGGCTATGATTCACTGATTTCTGTCATTTGAAAATCATAAACTGTTTCCTCCTCATTCTTTTACTGTACAACCCAGGGTATAACATTGCAAGATGCATTAAATATCCTGAAAAGATAAATAAATGAGCTAGCAGTAGGCAAGAGGCTCTCCAGAGGAAGTTAAAGGTGACTTGTTCTTGCCTAAGCTTGTGTTTTCTGAAGCAGGATGATCTCAAGCAAAGCATTCCAGGTCTGTTTGAGCCTTGGCTCATAGTTTTCTCCTGCTGTAATGTCAGTACAGTTATAATCATGAAGACTGGCTGCATTTTTTTCAGCCCAGCACACATATCACAGCACAACCCACTCTTCCCAGTGGGCCAAGCTATTCATCATCTGGATTACATCCCTCATGAGCTGTCGTTAAGTGTAATGCCTCAAATAGACTTTGTCTGCCACATGACACAGAAGAGCTAAATTTTATGTTGTTGAGGGGTACTTTTTCCTGGTTTTGTTTTCCTTTTAGGGTCCTTACTAACATTGTTGCAAAGTGCCATGAAGAACAACTGGACCACTGCATCGACTCCTACGTGATGGTATGACTGCTGTTGTACTGGTAGCTATTCCATGGGGGGGTGGATTTGGGGTTTTGTGGTGTTTCTCCCTTTTGCTCCTCGTTGTACTTGTTTGTAGCATCTGCAGCACAGCTTTCT
This sequence comes from Pogoniulus pusillus, assembly GCF_015220805.1. Taxonomy (NCBI): domain Eukaryota; kingdom Metazoa; phylum Chordata; class Aves; order Piciformes; family Lybiidae; genus Pogoniulus; species Pogoniulus pusillus. The sequence goes on along the minus strand of NC_087276.1, from coordinate 3,375,836 downwards.
GCTGTTAATGGGTGACTCTGGGTAGGAAGCTAACATAAAATCTGGAAGAGGCTGAGTCATTTCTCCTCCTCTGCAATAAATTTCTTACGCCGTGACGCTGCCTGGCTGTGCTCTAAGGACATCCTGCAGAGCAGGGACACTCCATGGGGTGGCCTTCTCTGCCAAACCTAAATGCAACCTGGCCCTCAGCTTCACTCTGTTAAGGAGGACAGAGGGCTGCAACAGCAGAGACAACGTGGATCATAGAATCAGTCAGGGTTGGAAGGGACCACAAGGATCAGCCAGTTCCAACCACATTACCATGGGCAGGGACACCCTACCCTAGAGCAGGCTGCACACAGCCTCAGCCAGCCTGGCCTCAAACACCTCCAGCCATGGGGCCTCAACCACCTCCCTGGGCAACCCAGTCCAGCCTCTCACCACTCTCATGCTCAGCAACTTCCTCCTCACCTCCACTCTCAATCTCCCCACCTCCAGCTTTGCTCCATTCCCCCCAGTCCTGGCACTGCCTGATATACCGAAAAAGTCCCTCCTCAGCTTTTTTGTAGCTCCCTTCAGATGCTGGCAGGCCACAAGAAGGTCACCTGGGAGCCTCCTCTTCTGCAGACTGCACAGCCCCAACTCTTTCAGTCTGTCCTCGTAGGAGAGCTTCTCCAGCCCTCTGATCAACCCAGTGGCCCTTCTCTGGACACACTCCAGCAACTCCACATCCCTCTTGTAAGTTAGCAGGGTTTACCTGCAGGAACCACTCTCCTGTGTGTGCAGCATGCCATTCACTTCTCTAAAGCTCTGCTCAGTAAAAACCCTGGAGGTGGGGAGAGTCAGACTGGAGGTGAGGAGGAAGTTGTTGAGCATGAGAGTGGTGAGAGCCTGGAATGGGTTGCCCAGGGAGGTGATTGAGGCTCCATGGCTGGAGGTCATAGAATCATAGAGTCAACCAGGTTGGAAGAGACCTCCAAGATCATCCAGTCCGACCTAGCACCCAGCCCTATCCAGTCAACCAGACCATGGCACTAAGTGCCTTATTCAGTCTTTTCTTGAACACCTCCAGGGACGGTGCCTCCACCACCTCCCTGGGCAGCCCATGCCAATGCCAATCACTCTCTCTGACAACAACTTCTTCCTAACATCCAGCCTAGACCTACCCTGGCACAACTTGAGACTGTGTCCCCTTGTTCTATTGCTGGTTGCCTGGGAGAAGAGGCCACCCCCTACCTGACTACAATGTCCTTTCAGGTAGTTGTAGACAGTAATAAGATCACCTCTGCGCCTCCTCTTCTGCAGGCTGCACACCCCCAGCTCCCTCAGCCTCTCCTCATAGGGTTTGTGTTCCAGGCCCCTCCCCAGCCTTGCTGCCCTTCTCTGGACACCTTCCAGCACCTCAACATCTCTCTTGAACTGAGGGGCCCGGAACTAGACACAATACTCAAGGTGTAGCCTGACCAGTGCTGAGTACAGGGTTTAAGGTGTTTAAGGCCAGGCTGGATGAGGCTGTGGGCAGCCTCATCTATGGTCCCTTCCAACCCTGACTGGTTCTGTGTTTCTGTGGTCCATGTTGTCTCTGCTGGTGCAGCTTTCCTCCTGAAGGACACCAAACTAAGCAAGCACAGGAGGAAGCAGTTGCAGAGTGCTCTTAAAGCGCAAGTCATGATACCAATGGGAGATTGCCCAGAGTCAGGGAAGGAAGCTGTGAGTGGCAAATGCCTGCATGGGCTGCTGGCTGTGGTAGTAGTCAGATTCAGTGTGCAACACACAGTATTCATGGAGTAGATTTCATTTCTGGATTATGAGTAATATAGTGACATAAATTGGAGGTGGGGGGAGTTAGATTGACTTTGGGAATGAGGTGAAGGCAAACACATTCCTGATGAACTCTGAAACTTCAGCATGTTCCTAGGGGGAGTATTGAAAATACAGTAGGAGTGAGGTTATTAAAGGGGAAATCTCTTTTGATTTCGCTGCTGACAGCTGTTGGGCTTTTTTTCCACGGGATGGATTTACTTTCATGCATCTTAGCAATTCTAACCTCAAATAGTCTGATTTTAACACACAGGAATTCGGCTGAGGTGCAGCAGAACTGTTCAGGCTCCAAAATAAACAGCCCTTGTAACATTTAGCTGGCATTTCTTTCTCCACTGCTTTTCCCCTGCATGGTCTTTGCACAGATCACATCCCACAGGGATTCAGCAGGCAGACTTACAAGCCCTGCTAGAGTTCCTCTGCATAACACATCCCTCGGGAATGGTGGAATAGTCTGGGTGGGAAGAGACCTTTAAAGGTCATCTGGTCCAACCCCCATGCAGGGAGCAGGGACACCTTCAGTTTGAGCAGGTTGCTCACAGAGACAGCTTCTTACACTTGTTCTTTCCTAATGGTTTGGTTAAGCAACCTGCACCTACAATGCTTAATGTCTAAGATGAAATTTAACCTTTGGTTAGTTGGTTGGGTTTTGGTTTATGGTTTTGGTTGTGGTTTGAGTTTGGGTTTTTTTAAACACTGCAGATTAGGCAATGGGTCAACAGTAAAATCAGTTCAGAATTGAGTGGGGAGGTTGACTCTCCAGAAGGGAGACATAGATCATTTGATGGGCATTCAGATTTCCTCTATTCAGTAGCTTTTCCATGTTGCAGTAGGCACCTACTGCAGCTAAATATCTTTAAACCAACAGGTGATTATGAGACTACACCAAAAATCCATTCAGCCTGTTTCCAGCAGCAGTCAAAAGGCAACCACTCTTAATCTCTTTTATCCACCTGTAAGGAAACCACTTCAGAAATGCTAGTTTGGGAACAAGATAAGTTGAGAATTGTGAGTCACTCAGATGCAATAATAATGCAAAATTATCCTGGCTGAAATAACTGGACCCAGATGTGTCAAGCTGCAAAAGGCAAAGCTTGTGGCATCTGCCCTGGAATATTAATGAGGTCTTTTTCCACTGATATTCCTTTATTTTGCTTACCTGGCTGAATTGAAAATGTATTCCATCCCAACTGGTGCACTGGCAGAGCTCTGGCTTTAGGGATGCCTCCCAGTACCAATTTGTCATCTTAAAGTGTTGAATAAAGCTCACCTTAGGTTTATGAGTTCTGAGCAACTTGGTAGGTAAATTCCTCTCTTGAGGGCTTGGTTTCTACAAAGGCTGCAGTTTGCTCTCTGTGTCAGCTCTACACCTTCCAGGATGAAGAGTTCTCACTAGCTCTGGCCACTGCATGAAAGGGGGCAAGTGGAAGGTGGCCCTGACTAGGTGGGTGGAAAACCTTCCATACATCCTCTGCTTGCCTGTTCCCTTTTTTGCTCTGGTGAAAAGGCAGTTCAGAGGTCTCAGGATCTTGTGGCCTGTTGAAAATAATAAATCACCACACTGGTTTTAAGCAGAAATTTCTCATGGTGAAACTGAAATCACCAGGAAGGTGTATTTGAAGCTGGAGATTTTGTAGGTGTGATGGTTTGGGTGTTCCCTGCCCCCTGAACCTTTAGAAATCACCCAGACTAGACTCAGCCAGCTCTGGAAATTGAATGAAGCTTATATTTACATCTGGCACAATAGACAAGCAGATAGTTACAGTATAGACAGTTATAGACAGAAACAGACAAGGTAAAAGGTAATAGAGAAACACAGCAGCCCTCCCAGAAACCTGAGTCCCCAGGAGGGGCTCCCAACCACCCTTCCACCTTCTCCCACCCCTCTCAACCTTACCCCAGTCCCAAGGAAGAATGGAGGTTTGGCCAGGGGGTTAGGAAGCAAAGTGGTTTAATCAGAGAGATGGCAGAGAGGCTGGAGAGAGAGGCTAGAGAGCTCCCCAGCAGGAGTAGTGCCTTATCTATGCTTTGATTCTTGTTCCTATACGTTTCAGCAAGCCTATGAGTGCAGTAGACATCATCCTTGTCTTCCTTTCACAGCCTGTAATCTAATTCTTCTCACCAAAACATTCTAGCCTGCTTCAAACTAGCACAGTAGGGAAGTGATGTCCTTACTGCTAAGGGAATTGAGCTTTATGTGAATCTGTTGGTCAACTGAGCTGATTTGATAGCTGTTAGAGGTAAGTAAATAATTTATCTTCCCATAGTGGGGCTTTTTATATTTGGTTTAATGCACATTTTGATGGTTTTGGGTGGTTTTGTTTCTTTCTTCTGCAGTATGTGTTCAGGACCAAATCATTTGAAGAAAGGACAGTTCATGAGGAGCTGGCCAAGAATATGACTGGTCTGCTGAAGTTAAACGACCAAGTAACGGTGAAACAGGTTTTAAAGGTGAATATGAGCTCAAATGAGCACAGTTGTAGTTTTGTTACTGATTGTCTGCCTGAAACTTATCTCACAGAGTCACAGAATCACAGAATGCTTTGGTTGGAAAAGACCTGTAAGATGATTAAGTCCAATTGTTAACACAGTGCTGCCAGGTTGTCACTAAACCATGTCCCTCAGCACCACATCTCACAGTATCACCAAGGTTGGAAGAGACCTCACAGATCATCAAGTCCAACCCTTTACCACAGAGCTCAAGGCCAGACCATGGCACCAAGTGCCACGTCCAGTCCTGCCTTGAACAGCTCCAGGGACGGCGACTCCACCACCTCCCCGGGCAGCCCATTCCAGTGTCCAATGACTCTCTCAGGGAAGAACTTTCTCCTCACCTCCAGCCTAAATCTCCCCTGGCACAGCCTGAGGCTGTGTCCTCTTGTTCTGGTGCTGGCCACCTGAGAGAAGAGAGCAACCTCCTCCTGGCCACAACCTCCCCTCAGGTAGCTGCAGACAGCAATAAGGTCTGCCCTGAGCCTCCTCTTCTCCAGGCTAACCAATCCCAGCTCCCTCAGCCTCTCCTCGTAGGGCTGTGCTCAAGGCCTCTCCCCAGCCTCGTTGCCCTTCTCTGGACACGCTCAAGCATCTCAATGTCCCTCCTAAACTGGGGGGCCCAGAACTGAACACAGCACTCAAGGTGTGGTCTAAGCAGTGCAGAGTCCAGGGGCAGAATGACCTCCCTGCTCCTGCTGGCCACACCATTCCTGATGCAGGCCAGGATGCCACTGGCTCTCTTGGCCACCTGGGCACACTGCTGGCTCATGTTCAGGCAGGTATCAATCAGCACCCCCAGATCCCTCTCTGTCTGGCTGCTCTCAGCCACTCCGACCCCAGCCTGTATCTCTGCATGGGGTTGCTGTGGCCAAAGTGCAGCACCCTGCACTTGGAGCTATTGAACACCATCCCCTTGGACTCTGCCCATCTGTGCAGGTGGTCAAGGTCCTGCTGCAGAGCCCTTCTGCCCTCCAACCCAGCCACATCTGCCCCCAGCTTGGTGTCACCTGCAAACTTGCTGATGACTGACTCCATCTCCATGGCTTTCAAACCCCTCCAGGGATGAGGACCTCACCACTCTCTTAGGAGGCCTGGGCCAGCCTTTGACAACCCTCAAAGGGAAGAAATTGTTCCTACCTAAACTTTCCCTGCGGAAACTTGAGGTCATTTCCTCTTGTCCTGTCACTTGTTCCTTAGAAGAACAGACCAACCCTCACCTGGCTCCAGTCTCCTTTCAAGGAGTTATAGAGAGCCACAAGGTCTCCTCTCAGCCTCCTTTTCTCCAGGCTGACCAACCCCAGCTCCTTCAGATGTTCCTCCCAAAACCTGTTCTTTAGAGCCTTTCCCAGCTTCATTGCCCTTCTCTGGTCCTGCTCCAGCACCTCAATGCCCTTCCTGGAGTGAGACGCCCAAAACTGAACCCAGGATTTGAGGTGTGGCCTCACCAGTGCTCAGTACAGGAGGACAATCCCTGTCCTGGTCCTGCTGGCCACACTATTGCTGATCCAAGCCAGGATGTCTTTGGCCTTCTTGGACACCTGGACACACAGGACTGCTTGCTGGGTGAAGTTAGACTCCAGCTGCTGGCATTTCTTTCTCCACTGCTTTTCCCCTGCATGGTCTTTGCACAGATCACATCCCACAGGGATTCAGCAGGCAGACTTACAAGCCCTGCTAGAGTTCCTCTGCATAACACATCCCTCGGGAATGGTGGAATAGTCTGGGTGGGAAGAGACCTTTAAAGGTCATCTGGTCCAACCCCCATGCAGGGAGCAGGGACACCTTCAGTTTGAGCAGGTTGCTCACAGAGACAGCTTCTTACACCTGTTCTTTCCTAATGGTTTGGTTAAGCAACCTGCACCTCCAATGCTTAATGTCTAAGATGAAATTTAACCTTTGGTTGGTTGGTTGGGTTTTGGATTGTGGTTTTGGTTGTGGTTTGAGTTTGGTTTTTTTTAAACACTGCAGATTAGGCAATGGGTCAACAGTAAAATCAGTTCATAGAATCAACCAGGTTGGAAGAGACCTCCAGGATCATCCAGCCCAACCTAGCACCCAGCCCTAGCCAGTCAACCAGACCATGGCACTAAGTGCCTCATCCAGGCTTGGCTTCAACACCTCCAGGGATGGTGACTCCACCACCTCCCTGGGCAGCCCATTCCAATGCCAATCACTCTCTCTGACAACAACTTCCTCCTCACATCCAGCCTAGACCTCCCCTGCCACAAATTCAGACTCTGTCCCCTTCTTCTGTTGCTGCTTGCCTGGCAGAAGAGCCCAACCCCACCTGGCTACAGCCTCCCTTCAGGTAGTTGCAGACAGCAATGAGCTCTGCCCTGAGCCTCCTCTTCTGCAGGCTGCACACCCCCAGCTCCCTCAGCCTCTCCTCACAGGGCTCTGCTCCAGGCCCCTCCCCAGCCTTGCTGCCCATCTCTGGACACCTTCCAGCACCTCAACATCTCTCTTGAATTGTTGACTCTCCAGAAGGGAGAGCCACCCTAAAGGAAAACCTGGAAAGGCTGCAGAAATGGGCAGGCAGGAAAGTTCAAGGAGGGGGCAAGTGCAGGGTCTTCCACCTGGGGATACACACAGAGCTTCTCTCTGTGCATTATGGAGAAGTGGAGTCCATCAAGAGAGAGTGATTGGCATTGGAATGGGCTGCCCAGGGAGGTGGTGGAGCCACTACCCCTGGAGGTGTTGAAGCAAAGCCTGGCTGGGGTACTTAGTGCCATGGTCTGGTTGATTGTGTAGGGCTGGGTGCAAGGTTGGGCTGGATGAGCTTGGAGGTCTCTTCCAACCTGATTGACTCTATGACAAAGACTGAAAATGCCTCAGGAAGGATTTAGCAATGACTGTTTTGCTGATCACTTTGTTCCTTTTCCTGAACAGCATTCCTGGTTCTTCTTGGCAATTATCTTAAAATCAATGGCACAGCACTTGGTTGACACAAACAAAACAAAGGTAAGTAAGTGATTGTGATGGTTTGGGTGTTCCCTGACCCCCACACACTTTAGAAATCACCCAGACTAGACTCAGCCAGCTCTGGAAATTGAATGAAGCTTATATTTACAGCTAGCACAATAGACAAGCAGAGATTTACAGTATAGACAGAAACAGACAAGGGAAAAGGTAATACAGAAACACAACAGCCCTCCCAGAAACCTGAGTCCCCAGGAGGGGCTCCCAGCTGCCCTTCCATCTTCTCCTGCCTCTCTCTACCTCACCCCAGACATTGCCTTGTACTCAAGGAAGAATGGAGGTTTGGCCAGTGGAGTTAGGAAGCAGGTGGATTAATCAGGTTAGGTTAGAGACAGAAGAATGCAGCCCACAGCCCAGACAAGAGCAACTCCCTTATCTATGTTTGTATTCTTGTTCTTATACATCTCAGCAAGCCTATGAGTGCAGTAGCCATCACCCTTGTTTCTCTCTCACAGCCTGTAATCTAGTTCATCTCAACCTAAACATTCTAGCTAGCTTCAAACTAGCACAGTGATCTCAGTTAAGCAGGCAGTTAGTCTCTTAAGGAAATGATAAAATACAGAATCCTGGGGGGTACACAGGGGTGGACTTTGCTTCTTGACTCATCAACAAAACAAATGCTGTTATCTTGTAAAATACTGGGTTTATCCACAAAACCATTGTATTGCCTGGTAGGCTGAAACTTGTTCTTCCTAGAACATAACTGGTGGGCCAAAAATACAGTGGCATCAGTTGCATCCATGCAGTTGCATGAGTGGGGTTAGAATGGAATTGAGAATTTCTGCTGGTTGCACAATGGGTAATTGTGCAAGAGAGCAAAATAAATGATCTCGAAACTCTTCAATATCTTTATTGATGATCTGGACGAGGGGATTGAGTCCAGCAGCAGTAAGTTTGCAGATGACACCAAGCTAGGAGCAGTGGTGGATCTGATGGAGCCCTGCAGAGGGACCTGGTTGGGCTGGATGGGTGGGCAGAGGCCAATGGGATGAGATTGAACAAGGCCAAGTGCAGGGTTCTGCACTTTGGCCACAACAACCCCAAGCAGCACTACAGGCTGGGGCCAGAGTGGCTGAGAGCAGCCAGGCAGAGAGGGACCTGGAGGCTGTAGCCAGGTGGGGTTGGGTTCTTCTGCCAGGCAAGCAGCACCAGAAGAAGGGGACACAGTCTGAAGTTGTGTCAGGGGAGGTCTAGGCTGGATGTGAGGAGGAAGTTGTTGTCAGAGAGAGTGATTGGCATTGGAATGGGCTGCCCAGGGAGGTGGTGGAGTCTCTGTTGCTGGAGGTGTTGAAGCAAAGCCTGGCTGAGGCACTTAGTGCCATGGTGTGGTTGATTGTTTAGGGCTGGGTGCTAGGTTGGGCTGGCTGAGCTTGGAGGTCTCTTCCAACCTGCTTAGTTCTATGATTCTACTTTGCTTTGAGCAAATGTCTCTTGATGGAGAGCAGTGCTTTGACTCCTCTTCTGCCTGATTGTCAAAGATACTCTTGGCAAATAAATAAATATTTCATGGGAAATAGTGTTTTCCACTTTCCTATGGACTTGATTCTTCCTTTCAGAGTTTATATTTAGAAGAGGTCCATGGAATGTGTTTTGTTGTCTTTATTCTTGGCCCGAATGCACTTTTCTGTTCAGTGTGCCACATCACACAGCCTGCAGTGATGAACCCTTCCCTTTTTAGGTTCATCGGACTCAGAGGTTTCCAGAAACGTTCCAAACAGAGGTGGACACACTTGTGATGATCTTAGCAGACCATGTGGTTTGGAAGTACAAAGATGCTCTTGAAGAAACCAGGAATGCAAACTACAGCACAGCCAAATTTCTCAAGGTGAGATGCTCTGCGCATGTATTTTTCTCACGCAATGCACACTTGAGCTTCTTCTCCTCCAGTCAAACAGAATAAAAGCAATTCTAACTGAAAGATGGCTCAAATTCCCTGTTTAGTGTTGCCCCATGGAAACCATTCATTCATCTAGTGTGTGAGAACACAGATGTAAAAGGAGTTAAAGCATCACAATTGGTAGCTTCACTGTGGGATGACTATGAAACAAGCGTGGCTGCGTCACCTGGAATACTGTGTCCACTTCTGGGGCCCCCAACACAAGAGCAGGTCCAGAAGAGGGCCACAAAGATGATCAGAGTGCTGGAACACCTCTCCTGTGAAGACAGGCTGAAAGAATTTGGGCTGTTCAGTCTAGAGAAGATAAGACTCTGGCAAGACCTTTATAGCTACATTTCAATAATATCTGAAGGTGACCTACAAAAAGGCTGGAGAGGAAATATTTAGAAGGGTTTGTGGGAACAAGACAAGGGGCAATGGTTTTAAACTGGAGCAGGGTAGATTTAAGTTGGGCATTAGGAAGAAGTTAATGCAAGGAGAGTGGTGAAATACTGGATACAGCTTGTCCAGGAACGTGGTTGAGGCCCTGGAATGGGCTGCCCGGGGAGGTGGTGGAGTCGCCGTCCCTGGAGCTGTTCAAGGCAGGACTGGACGTGGCACTTGGTGCCATGGTCTGGCCTTGAGCTCTGTGGTAAAGGGTTGGACTTGATGATCTGTGAGGTCTCTTCCAGCCTTGGTGATACTGTGTGTGTGATACTATCCCTGGAGATGTTCAAGGTCAGACTGGATGTGGCCACAGGCACCTCTAGTCCAAGGTGTCCCTGCTGACTGCAGGGAGGGTTGGACAGGATAACCTTTGACAGTCCCTTCTAACCAGGTGCAATCTGTGACTTGAAGTAACTTTTCCTGTGCCTTTGGGTGTTTGAGAATGCAAAAGCTTTGTCTAAGTCTGCTTTGAAACAGTTCTGATGAGCTGTTGAGCATAGGAATATTGTCTGGCCAGATAGTTAGTTTCAACTGCATACCTGCCATTGATGTGCAGCAGTGCTGCTACTCAGGGCGTCCCTGGAGGTCTTCCAGAAAAGCCTGGATGAGGCACTTAGTGCCATGGTCTGGTTGACTGGGTAGGGCTGGATGCTAGGTTGGGCTGGATGATCTTGGAGGTCTCGTCCAACCTGGCTGATTCTATGATTCTGTGAATACTAGGGTCAGTTTTAGGGCACTCACTGTAAGAAAGACATTGAAATGCTGAAGCATTTCCAGAGAAGAGAGAAAGAGCTGGTGAAGGGTCTAGAGCACAGCTCTTGTGAGGAGCAGCTGCAGGAACTGAAGCTGTTCAGCCTGGAGAAGAGGAGGTTGAGGGGAGACCTTCTTGCTTTCTGTAACTCACTGCAAGGAGGCTGGAATGAGGTAAGGGTTGATCTCTTCTCCCAAGTAACAAGTGATAGGACAAGAGCAATGTGATGGTTTGGGTGTTCCCTGCCCCCCCCCCCACTTTGGAAATCACCCAGACTAGACCCAGACAGCTCTGGAAATTGAATGAAGCTCTGGAAATTGAATGAAGCTTATATTTACAGCTGGCACTATAGACAAGCAGATAGTTACAGTATAGACAGTTATAGACAGAAATAGACAAGGGAAAAGGTAATACAGAAACACAGCATCCCTCCCAGAAACCTGAGTCCACAGGAGGGGCTCCCAACTGCCCTTCCACCTTCTCCCACCCCTCTCAACCTCACCCCAGTGCCAAGGAAGAATGGAGGCTTGTCCAGGGGCTTAGAAAGCAAAGTGGATTAATCAGAGAGACAGCAGAGAGGCTAGAGAGAGAAATGCAGCACAGCCAGTTCCCCCAGGAGAAGCAGCAGAAGTGACTCCCCTGTCTATGTTTGGATTCTTGTTGTATCTCTCAGCAAGCCTATGAGTGAGGTAGACATCAGCCTTGTTTTCCTTTCACAGCCTGTAATCTAGTTCTTCTCACCAAAACATTCTAGCTAGGCTCAAACTAGCAGAAGGAAACAGCCTCAAGTTGTGCCAGGGGCAGTTTAAGTCACATATTAGGGATAATTTCAACCCTAAAGGTTGGTCAAGGTCTGGAACAGGCTGCCCAGTGAAGTGGTGGAATTCCCATCCCTGGATGGGTTTCAAAGCTGTGTTGTTATGATGCTGAGGGACATGGCTTAGTGTAGACCTGGCAGTGCTGGGTTAATGTTTGGGCTTGGTGATCTAAGAAGTGTTTTCCAGCTTAAGGCTGTGGTTCTGTCATTCTACAGAGCACTGCATGCGATCCATGCTGAAACCCAGGCTCAAATCTTTTATGATGCTTTATTGATGATCTGGAGCAGGGGATTGAGTCCAGCAGCACTAAGTTTGCAGATGACACCAAGCTAGGAGCAGGTGTGGAGCTGTTGGAGGGTAGGAGAGCCCTGCAGAGGGACCTGGCCAGGCTGGATGGGTGGGCAGAGGCCAGTGGGATGAGATTGAACAAGGCCAAGTGCAGGGTTCTGCACTTTGGCCACAACAACCCCAAGCAGCACTACAGGCTGGGGCCAGAGTGGCTGAGAGCAGCCAGGCAGAGAGGGAGCTGGGGATACTGGTAGAGAGGAGCTGAAGATGAGGCAGCAGTGCCCAGGTGGGCAGCAGAGCCAATGGCATCCTGGGCTGGCTCAGGAACAATGTGGGCAGCAGGGCAAGGGAGGTTATTCTTCCCCTGTGCTCAGCACTGCTCAGGACACAGCTTGAGTATTGTGTCCAGTTCTGGGCCTCTCAATTCAAGAGAGATGTTGAGGTGCTGGAAGGTGTCCAGAGAAGGGCAACAAAGCTGGTGAGGGGCCTGGAGCAGAGCCCTGTGAGGAGAGGCTGAGGGAGCTGGGGGTGTGCAGCCTGCAGAAGAGGAGACTCAGGGGTGATCTTATTACTGTCTGCAGCTACCTGAAGGGAGGCTGTAGCCAGGTGGGGTTGGTCTCTTCTGCCAGGCAAGCAGCAACAGAAGAAGGGGACACAGTCTCAAGCTGTGCCAGGGCAGGTCTAAGCTGGATGTTAGGAGGAAGTTGTTGGGAGAGAGAGTGATTGGCATTGGAATGGGCTGCCCAGGGAGGTGGTGGAGTCATTGTCCCTGGAGGTGTTGAAGCAAAGCCTGGCTGGGGCACTTAGTGCCATGGTCTGGTTGCTTGGCTAGGGCTGGGCGCTAGGTTGGACTGGCTGAGCTTGGAGCTCTCTTCCAACCTGGTTGATTCCATGATTCTATGAGGCAAGAGGGACTTGGTGGTTGTGTGGTGATGCAGATTTTCACGCTGCTCCTGTGTGGTGCTGAGCTGAACTGTGAAGGCAGGGATGTTGTGTTTGATGCTGCAGCAGATGATGGTGTTCTAGTTGCTGTCTGAATCCTATCTGCTAGAAGGAGTGATGCAGGTTCAACATGGCAGGGCCCTTCACCCTGCTGGGATTGCAGCAGCCTCGTTTGAATGCTGTGTATCAGAAGGCTCAGGGCTTTGGTAGTTCTGCAGAGTTCAGGGGCAGAAGAGAAGAGGAGATTCTGGATTGCATTGCCTGTCTGACTCTGCAGGGACAAAACGTTGGTAACCTGTTTGGTTACCTGTTGGTAACCAACGACCTCAGAAACCTTCTCTGTTTTTTTCTGTTCAGCCTTTTCTTTCTGCCTTTTCTGCTCAGCCCCAACAGTCACCAAGAGCAGTGTTCTCCTCCTAAAGTAATGTAGTGGCCTATCTGCTGCTAACGAGGTAACACAGCTCACAGGCAGCAAGTGCTGTGACAGGAATGATCCCTCGAGCCATCGCTGTCACCAAAAGAGACATTCAGGTCAGCATCCCTCACATACCACTTGTAGCGATGGAGTGTCACAGCTCATGAGGATTAGCTTTCTCCGTGGCAGTGTGCACTGGGAGAGATACTTCAGACACAATAAAATGAAAAGTTGGAGCAGATTTCTGAACATGAAAAACTCAAGCCAGTTTCACAACCTCCCTGGTCCTCCTTGTGCTGCTATCGCACTAATGTCACAAAAGATTCATGTTTAGAATCACAGAATCAAGCAGGTTGGAAGAGAGCTCCAAGCTCAGCCAGTCCAACCTAGCACCCAGCCCTATCCAGTCAACCAGACCATGGCACTAAGTGCCCCAGCCAAGCTTGGCTTCAACACCTCCAGGGACGGTGACTCCACCACCTCCCTGGGCAGCCCACTCCAATGCCAATCGCTCTCTCTGACAACAACTTCCTAACAACATCCAGCCCAGACCTGCCCTGGCACAACTTGAGACTGTGTCCCCTTGTTCTGTTGCTGGTTGCCTGGCAGAAGAGACCAACCCCACCTGGCTACAGCCTCCCTTCAGGCAGTTGTAGACAGCAATGAGCTCTGCCCTGAGCCTCCTCTTCTGCAGGCTGCACACCCCCAGCTCCCTCAGCCTCTCCTCACAGGGCTCTGCTCCAGGCCCCTCCCCAGCCTTGCTGCCCTTCTCTGGACACCTTCCAACACCTCAACATCTCTCTTGAATTGAGGAGCCCAGAACTGGACACAGCACTCAAGGGGAGTGCTGAGCACAGGGGCAGAAGAACCTCCCTTGTCCTGCTGCCCACACTGCTCCTGATGCAGGCCCGGATGCCATTGGCTCTGCTGCCCACCTGGGCACTGCTGCCTCATCTTCAGCTGCTATCTACCAGCACCCCCAGGTCCTTTTCCACCAGGCTGCTCTCAGCCACTCTGTCCCCAGCCTATAATGCTCCTTGGGGTTGTTGTGGCCAAAGTGCAGAACCCTGCACTTGGCCTTGTTCAGTCTCATCCCATTGGCCTCTGCCCACCCATCCAGCCTGGCCAGGTCCCTCTGCAGGGCTCTTCTACCCTCCAACAGCTCCACACTGCTCCTAGCTTGGTGTCCTCTGCAAACTTACTGATGCTGGACTCAATCCCCTCGTTCAGATCATCAATAAAGATGCTGAACATGACTGGGCCCAGCACTGATCCTTGGGGAACACCACTAGTGACAGCTGCCAGCTAGAGGCGATAGGCAGCAAACAGCCAGGGAAGTGAGGCCATGTACTGCTTTTTTTGGGCTATAAAATAACAATTCTTGTTTTCCTCCCTTTCTTAGCGCTGTTTTACATTTATGGATCGTGGATTTGTGTTCAAGATGGTCAACAATTACATAAGTATGTTTGGAACAGGAGATAGCAAGGTATGTGTCTGACTTTTTCCTGTTTGCTTTTTTTCCAAAGTGACTCTCTGGCAGAATATTCTCTTATTGAAGCTATTCATGATCCATTCTGTAGCTTCAGCACGCTTGGAACTCCAACCAGTGGAAATGTTTGCCCTAATACATGCTAAAGCCTCTTGCCTGTGAGCTGCCTCTCCCCTTTTTTAGGAGTAACCAGCAGTGCCCAAACAGCTTTATGAGCACAGACTGAAAGAGTTGGGGCTGTGCAGGCTGGAGCAGAGGAGGCTCCCAGGTGACCTTCTTGTGGCCTTCCAGGATCTGAAAGGGGCTACAAAAAAGCTGGGGAGGGACTTCTCAGGATATCAGGGAGTGGCAGGACTGGGGGGAATGGAGCAAAGCTGGAGGTGAGGAGAGTCAGAGTGGAGGTGAGGAGGAAGTTGTTGAGCATGAGAGTGGTGAGAGGCTGGAATGGGTTGTCCAGGGAGGTGGTTGAGGCCCCATGGCTGGAGGTGTTTCAGGCCAGGCTGGCTGAGGCTGTGGGCAGCCTGCTCTAGGGTAGGGTGTCCCTGGGCATGGCAGGGGGGTTGGAACTGGCTGCTCCTTGTGGTCCCTTCCAACCCTGACTGATTCTGTGATTCTAGCTACTCACTGAGCCTCATGAGAGCAGACTCTCCAAAGACTGCTTAGACCAATGCAAAAGGCTGGATTTAAGTGTTGATGCTTTGGAGAATACACCTGTGGTTTGGTCATGGAATCACAGAATGGTTTGTGTTGGAAGGGACCTCAAAAGTCATCTAACCCAACCCCTCTGCCATGGGGAGGGACGCCTTCATTAGACCATAGAATCATTTCAGTTGGAAAAGACCTCTAAGGTCATTGAGTCCACTCACTGACCTAGCACTACCATGGTCATTTAACCATGTCCCCAGTGCCATGTCTGCATGGTCCTTTATCACCTCCAGGAAAAGTGACTCCACCACCTTCCTGGACAGAATTGTTTAGACTTCAATAGGCCTTTAAGGTCACCAAGGAAACTTAGCAACCAGGCTGCTCAAAGCCTCATCCAGTGTGACCTTGAATATTTCCAGGGATGGGGCATCTGTGACCCCTCTGGGCAAACTGTTCCAGTGTCTCACCCCCTTCTTCCTTACATCTCATCTCCTCTCCTTCATTTTAAAGCCATTACCCTTGTCCTTATCACTGCATGCCCTGGTAAAAAGTCTATTGCCAGTTTTCTTGGAGATCCCCTTTAAATACCGGAAGGCTGCTATAGACAGCCAGTAAATATCAGGAGCAATTCCAAAGAGTTTGTTTTGGGGGAGCCCAAACTAAGAGCTTATGAAGGCTGGGGACAGTGGCTGAGAGCAGCCAGGCAGAAAGGGAACTGGGAGTACTGGTAGATAGTAGCTGAAGCTGAGCCAGCAGTGTGCCCAAGTGGCCAAGAGAGCCAGTGGCATCCTGGCTTGCATCAGGAACAGTGTGGCCAGTAGGACAAGGGAGGTTATTCTTCCCCTGTACTCAGCACTGGTCAGACCACACCTTGAGTGCTGTGTCCAGTTCTGGGCCTCTCAATTCAAGAAGGATGTTGAGGTGCTGGAAGGTGTCCAGAGAAGGACAACAAAGCTGGTGAGGGGCCTGGAGCACAAATCCTATGAGGAGAGGCTGAGGGAGCTGGGCCTGTTTAGCCTGCAGCAGAGGAGGCTCAGGGCAGAGCTCATTGCTGTCTGCAGCTACCTGAATGTAGGCTGCAGACAGCTGGGGTTGGTCTCTTCTCCCAGGCAAGCAGCAACAGAAGAAGGGGACAGAGTCTGAAGTTGTGCCAGGGCAGGTCTAGGCTGGATGTGAGGAGGAAGTTGTTGTCAGAGAGAGTGATTGGCATTGGAATGGGCTGCCCAGGGAGGTGGTGGAGTCACCATCCCTGGAGGTGTTGAAGCCAAGCCTGGCTGGGGCACTTAGTGCCATGGTCTGGTTGATTGGCCAGGGCTGGGTGCTAGGTTGGCCTGGCTGAGCTTGGAGGTCTCTTCCAACCTGGTTGATTCTCTGATTCTCTGAAGTCACCATTGTGTAGACTCAAGCCAGCCTGTGACATCTCTGTTTCTTTGAGTGAACAGTCTGCTCTTCTCTCCTTGAAGGTGGCAGGGAGGCAAATCTATTCCACATTACTTTTTGCTGGCCTTGAGGAAAATTTCCTCCAGGCTGAATTCTTTCTGAGATGCCTCTAATAGTCAATGATGCAGTTTGAACAATGAATTTCAAATTACAGGAGGTCCCAAATTATTCAGCTTGGCTCCTTTACTTCTCATCCATCAGGATGAATTATGAGATCTTTTCTTTTTCATGGCTGGGTTTCCAAGCTGTCCTACCAGCCTGTATGATACCAGAAAGCAGTCAAGATATACACTTGGAATGAGTCATCTTCCCCAAAAAATGTTTTGTCTGTCAATTTTTTATCATTCTTTAGTGTTGATCTGGGCATATATATCCAGCATCAGTAAGTTTGCAGATGACACCAAACTAGGAGCAGGTGTGGATATGTTGGAAGGCAGGAGAGCCCTGCAGAGGGACCTGGCCAGGCTGGATGGGTGGGCAGAGGCCAGTGGGATGAGACTGAACAAGGCCAAGTGCAGGGTTCTGCACTTTGGCCACAACAACCCCAAGCAGCACTACAGGCTGGGGACTCAGTGGCTGACAGCAGCCAGGAGGAAAGGGACCTGAGGGTGCTGATAGATAGTAAGCTGAAGATGAGGCAGCAGTGCCCAGGTGGGCAGCAGAGCCAATGGCATTCTGGGCTGGCTCAGGAACAGTGTGGGCAGCAGGACAAGGGAGGTTCTTCTGCCCCTGTACTCAGCACTGCTCAGGCCACACCTTGAGTGCTGTGTCCAGTTCTGGGCTCCTCAATTCAAGAGAGATGTTGAGGTGCTGGAAGGTGTCCAGAGAAGGGCAACAAAGCTGGTGAGGGGCCTGGAGCACAAACCCTATGAGGAGAGGTTGAGGGAGCTGGGCCTGTTTAGCCTGGAGAAGAGGAGGCTCAGGGGTGATCTTATTACTGTCTACAACTACCTGAAGGGGCATTGTAGCCAGGTGGGGGTTGGTCTCTTCTGCCAGGCAAGCAGCAACAGAAGAAGGGGACACAGTCTCAAGTTGTGCCAGGGTAGGTCTAGGCTGGATGTTAGGAAGAAGTTCTTCACAGAGAGAGTGATTGGCATTGGAATGGGCTGCCCAGGGAGGTGGTGGAGGCACCGTCCCTGGGGGTCTCCAAGCAAAGCCTGGCTGAGGCACTTAGTGCCATGGTCTGGTTGACTGGATAGGGCTGGGTGCTAGGTTGGACTGGATGAGCTTGGAGGTCTCTTACAACCTGGTTGATTCTATGATTCTATGATTATTGTAGGCTTGCTTTGCTTTTTGCTAAGGCCAGCTTCATGCTGCACTTGGGTCTTTCAGCTCATCTCTGGAACAGATGTAGAATGGAGCCTCTTGCTGTGTGGATGTTATAGCTTAAAGTCTGTAACACTGCAGATAATATTATGCAATCTGAAAACTGTTGGCACAAGGCAAACTTCCCTAAATATATTCAACCACAGAAGCAGATGCTTAGTTAGAAAAGCTACCAGTGGAAAACCTTGAGATTAGACAAAGCAGAGCTTGGCACCTTCTTGTGCCACCCAGCATCTCTCCAGCATTACTAGACAGTCACTACCCAGCCACCCAGCATCCCTCCAGCACCACCAGCCTCCCAGCATCCCTCCAGCATTACCAGACAGCCACTACTCCTCCACCCATCACCCCCCTAGCACCACCAGCCACCCAGCATCCCTCCAACATTACCAGACAGCCACTACCCAGCCACCCAGCATCCCTCCAGCACCACCAGCCACCCAGCATCTCCCCAGCACCACCAGCCACCCAGCATCCCTCCACCTTTACCAGACAGCCACTGCCCAGCCACCCAGCATCTCCCCAGCACCACCAGCCACCCAGCATCCCCCTGGCATTACCAGGCAGCCACTACCCCTCCACCTGTCATACCCTCAGCACCACCAGGCACCCAGCATCCTGTCCAGCATACCAGCCACTCAGCACCTTTCCAGCCAACCAGTACCCCTCCATCCAGCATCCTCCCCAAGCCAGCTATGAGGATTCATGAAAGCAGAATCACTGTGAGCTGAGACAGAATCATAGAATCAAACAGGTAGGAAGAGAGGTCCAATCTCATCCAGTCCAACCTAGCACCCAGCCCTAGACATTCAACTGGTACCACTGTGGAAGTGTTTTTGTGGTGCTGGAAGACAAGAACCAGAAAATAACATCAGAGGTTTGTGACTTCAGGGAGAAAGGTTTTACTTTCAAACATCTAGGCAAGAGTCAGCAGTTTAGACATACTACAGGATGATTTTCTGAGTGTCTTCTGCTCCTTTAACTGCATTGTTTGTGTTTCAAGGAGGTCATCAGTTAACCAGGTTGGAAAAGACTTCTAAGATCATGGAGTACAACCTATCACCTAACCCTTCTAGTTAACTAACCCATGGCAACAAGGGCCTCATCCAGAGTCCTTTTAAACACCTTTGTAGATGGTGACTCCACCACCTTCCCAGGCAGCCCATTCCAGTGCCAGTCACTCTTGCTGTGTGCTTCCTCCTAACATCCATCCTAAACCTGCCTTGGTGCACTTTGAGGCTGTATCCTCTTGTTCTGTCTCTGGATGTCTAGGAGAAGAGACCAACCACTGCCTAGCTACAACCTCCTTTCAGGTAGTTGTAGAGAGCTATGAGGTCTGTCCTGAGCCTCCTCTTCTCCAGGCTGAACAACCCCAGCTCCCTCACTCCCTCCTCATAGGGCTTCTTCTCCAGCCCCCTCAACTTTTTGCCCTTCTCTGGGCATGTTCAAGCACCTCAACTTCTCTCTTGAATTGAGGAGCCCAGAACTGGACACAGCACTCAAGGTGTGGCCTGAGCAGTTCTGAGTACAGGGGCCAAAGAACTTCCCTGGTCCTGCTGGCCAAACAATTCCTGATAGAGGCCACTGATCATAGAATCATAGAATCAACCAGGTTGGAAGAGACCTCCAAGATCATCCAGTCCAACCTAGCACCCAGCCCTATCCAATCAACCAGACCATGGCACTAAGTGCCTCATCCAGTCCTTTCCTGAAGGCCCCCCGGGACGGTGCCTCCACCACCTCCCTGAGCAGCCCATTCCAATGCCAGTCACTCTCTCTGGGAAGAACTTCTTCCTAACATCCAGCCTATACCTACCCTGGCACAACTTGAGACTGTGTCCCCTTGTTCTATTGCTGGTTGCAACCTGACCTCTTTCCTCAGAAAATCTGCCTGAATGCCTAACTTGTATATGCATCAGGTTATAGCATTGCAGTTGGAATGTATTGGAGCTGTGAATGAAACACCATCATTTCTGTTGCACAGAAGCACCCCTCACACTGCTCCGTGTTTTGACATTTAAACATTGCTTGGAGGAATATTTATTCAGAAGTTTCAATACCTAACTAGAGTTTGGTTAAATGTTCCCTCAAAATGTCACAGCTCCACTTGGGAAGCACGTTTCAGGTGCTTCATGTCTTTATTTGCTGTCAGACCCTCAGTTGCATGTCCAGCTGTGATCCTGGTGCGCCTCTGCAGCAAAGCTAAACGCTTCAGGAAATCATTTCCCACCACCTGGCAGACCCTGGGAAGTGTCTGTTCCAGGTATCCCAGTGTAATGGTAGCTGCAAAAATCATAGAATCAGCCAGACCCACTCTAACCTAGCACCCAGCCCTATCCAGTCAACCAGACCATGGCACTAAGTGCCCCAGCCAGGCTTTGCTTCAATACCTCCAGGGACAGCGACTCCACCACCTCCCTGGGCAGCCCATTCCAATGCCAATCACTCTCTCTGACAACAACTTCCTCCTAACATCCAGCCTAGACCTCCCCTGCCACATCTTCAGACTGTGTCCCCTTGTTCTGTTGCTGCTTGCCTGGCAGAAGAGCCCAACCCCACCTGGCTACAACCTCCCTTCAGGGAGTTGGAGGCAGCAATGAGGTCTGCCCTGAGCCTCCTCTTCTGCAGGCTGCACACCCCCAGCTCCCTCAGCCTCTCCTCATAGGGTTTGTGTTCCAGGCCCCTCCCCAGCTTCATCGCCCTTCTCTGGACACCTTCCAGCACCTCAACATCTCTCTTGAATTGAGGAGCCCAGAGCTGGACACAGGACTCCAGGGGTGTCCTGAGCAGTGCTGAGCACAGGGGCAGAAGAACCTCCCTTGTCCTGCTGCCCACACTGCTCCTGAGCCAGCCCAGGATGCCATTGGCTCTGCTGCCCACCTGGGCACACTGCTGCCTCAGCTTCAGCTCCTCTCTCCCAGCACCCCCAGCTCCCTCTCTGCCTGGCTGCTCTCAGCCACTCTGTCCCCAGCCTGTAGTGCTGCTTGGGGCTGTTGTGGTGAAATGCTGCAGTTTGATTTCAGGGACTGCCAGGCTTAACCACAAGAGAACTAAAAGACTTTTACAAATACATTTTAATGCTGGGGCAGATGTTTGCCTGAGAACAGTGAGCTGAGAAGTTGAAAACAATTTATTACTGGATATTGTGTGTTGTTTTGTTATGCCTCAGGAGCACATCACTGAAGTGGGAATGATAAATTTTTGAGGTAGTTCCAAGGCTCTGTAAAAGATCAGGGAGAGCTTCTTAGAAGGGACATACAAAGGAAATAACACCTAAATCATTGAATGGTTTAGGTTAGAAGGGACCTCAAGGATCAGCCAGCTCTGACCCCCTGCCATAGGCAGGAACACCTCCCACTAGAACAGGTCACTCAAGGCCTCATCTGACTTGGCCTTGAACACCTCCGGCAGGAGCAGCCACAACCTCCCTGGGCAACCTGTGCCAGTGTCTCACCACCCTCACTGCAAACAACCCTTTCCTAACAGCTACTTTCAGTCTCCCCTCTGCCAGTTCAAACCCATTCCCCCTTGTCCTGTCATTACCAGACCTTGTCAATAGTCCCTCCCCAGCCTTCCTGTAGCCCTCTTCAGATACTGCAAGGCCACTATAAAGTCTCCTCAAAGCCTTCTCCTCTCCAGGCTGCAGAGCCCCAACTCTTGTAGCCTGTCCTCATAGCAGAGCTGCTGCAGCCCTCTGAGCATCTTTGTGACCTCCTCTGGACTGGCTCAAACAGTTCCATGTCCTTCTTGTGCTGGGAGCTCCAGAACTGCGCCCAGGACTGCAGGTGGGGTCTGAGGAGAGCAGAGCCAAGGGGCAGAATCCCCTCCCTTGCCCTGCTGCCCACACTGCTCTTGCTGCAGCCCAGCACAGGGTTGTGTCTGGGCTGCACTCACCCTGCAGGCTCCTGTTGAGCTTTTCATCAGCCCAGACCCCCAGGTCCTGTTCCTCAGGGCTGCTCTCAGCCATTCCCCACCCAGCCTGGAGCTGTGCTTGGGCTTGCACCAACCCAGTTGCAGAACCTTACACTTGTCCTTATTGAATGTCATGAGGTTGGCCTGGGCACAGCTCTGCAGCCTGTCCAGGTCCCTCTGGATGGCATACCCACATCTCTCAGAGCTGGAACTCACTGGAATCAATAGAGGAAGTTTTCACCGCTATAAATAAAGTTTGGATCTGACCTACATATCTGAAACTTTTTTGGGGTGACAAAAAAGTAAGGGGGAGGTAAGAGGGACAAAATATTTAATAATGTCTAATATATTTGAGACGATGATGTCCCAAATCTGTGTGAACTGAAGAAGGTACTTTGCTGTGGCTAAGTACTAATATAGATGCTGATGAGATAGAGGATGATATGTGATTAGATAGTAGTGTATACCATGTGTAGTTTTGAATATGCCTTAAACATTAGCTTGGCTCAAGCTTGTGTTTATCAGTACATCTGCAATGACAAACCACAGCTGAGAATCCAAAGAAAGCTTCTTTGGCTGTGACAAATTTGTCCAAAGCCCAGATGCTTGTGTTTCCTGCAGCTTGGCCTCACCAGCCATAAGGTTGTGTTGTCAGGCTCGATTAGGAGTTTTGAGGTAGAGGTGAGGAGTGCTGCAGCTCTTGTCTTATTGTTTCCTTTGCCTTAATGTGATCTGAGTCATTGTGTGTTGTGGCTTTCAGACTTTACATCAGTTCAAATTTGACTTTCTACAAGAAGTCTGTCACCATGAGCACTTCATCCCTCTGTGCCTGCCCATACGGTCTTCAAACATTCCTGGTAAGGAACCATCCCAAAGGGGGTTGTGTACAAGGGACAGGGATTGGGAGATCCTATTGTGTCTGGACATCAAGCACAAAGGCCCCAGATGGCTTTTTAAGTGGGGTGCTTCAGCAGTGTGATTAAAACCAGCATCATTTCAGTGTGCCTGCAAGTGACTGCAACCCCCCACAGCCCAGCTGGGCAACAGGAGGTAATTCTTCCACTGGAGGTTTTGAGGTTACTGAACTGGGCTATTTGTGAGGGCTAATGGCTGAAGCTGCAGTAGTCTGGAGAGGTGGTGAGCTAGGGAAGGGGTTGGACAGGTACAACAAGAAGGGGAAGAAGCTGAGGCAGTGGTAAGGGGCATCATGTAGCTACAGGCTTTCCTGCTGCTGTTGGGAGTCTGACTTGTCAGTGGGACAGCTGCTTCTGTGTGTGGAATGTCTGACTGGACATGCAGCAGGCATTTGGGAACATCAGGTAATAGACCATTGGTGGTTTTGGCTCAGAGTATCTCTAGGACAGGCAGGCAAGTCCCATGCAATAGCCCTTTTCTCCCAAGTGCAGCTACTGTCCTGGCCTCTGGCAAGCCTGGTCCTCAGATGCTGCAGTGTTACCTGGAGCAGTGGAGCCAGAGAGGCCCATTCCAGAATCTGTTAGTAACCAAGGCAGAGGTACACTGTGTGTAACCCACGTTTTGCAGAGAGGCATGAATGGGTTTTGCTCGTGCTCTACCACAGGACTAAGTCCATCCTGCCCATGCCCCAGAGTCAGCAGCCCCCATGCAGTCTATCTCGTGCACTCATATCTGCCATTCTGAACCCAACTTCATAGCCAGTGCCTAGTTCTGGGGTGCTTTTCTTCTTCACAGAATCCAAACGTGCTAGAGGGTGGAAGGGACCTCTGGAGATTATCTAGTCCAACCTCCATGCTAAAGCAGGGCCAGAGGAGATGGCCCAGGATTGCAATATCCAGACAAGTTTGGAATCTCTCCAGAGAAGGAGACTCCACAACTTCTCTGGGCAGCCTGGTGCAATGCTCCAGCATCCTCACACGAAAGAATTTTTCTCATCCCTTTGCCCATTGTTGCCCCTTGTCCTGTTGCTGGGCACCACTGAAAAGAGTCCAACCTTAGCTAGACTCTCAGTTTGCAGAGGTAAGGATTTCAGGCCTGGGCACAGTCCCCACTTCTGACAGTGTTCCCATAGGATGTGGTTCTTTGACATGCTGATGGTGGAAGGTATCTTCCAGAGGAAAGCAGAATCATCTCTCCATGGAGTATCTGAGGGCCATTGTCTCCTTTTTGTATCCCTTTCCAACAGCAAGAAATGAATTCAGCTTTGACACTGAGCTGTATTTGACAGTAGAAACTGCTTCATTCAAATCAAATGAAAAATTAAAGATTGTGAAGGTTTGGGTTTGCTCTCCCACTCTGATGAAAATCACCCCGAGTAGACTCAGCTGGCTGGCAGTTAAAGAATGAAGCTGTATTTACAGCTTAGCACAACATACAGGCAGATGTACACAGATATATACAGGTTAAAAGCAACATAGGAATGCAGTACCCCTCCCAGAAACAGAGTCCCCAGGAGGGCTCCTGACCCAAACTCCCTTCCCCCTCCCTTCAGAAATCACCAGATCAGTCCACCTGTATCTCACGTGATACCTCTGGAGGTCTGAGGTGAGAAGTCAAAAAAAGATGACAAGGAGGTTAGAGGAAAAAGGGTTAGATTTGAGTTAAGGCAGAGGCAGGCACAGAGACCAGACCACCAGAAAGAAGGCAGAGCCAGAAGTGAAGAGCTAAGCAGTGAGTGTCTGATCTCTATTTTGCCTAGCTGCATTTCTCAGCAGAAGAAAGGGTGACACAGGGCATGTGCTGTTTTCTTTTCTTTCCTCTCACAGCTAAGGATTTCATTTCTCTCAGTAAAAAAATATTCCGATTAGTCTCAAACCAGCACAATGATAACTATGCAAAGTATATAGATTTGTTTCACTTAAGAATGTTATAAGGTGCAGCATTATTTTTACCCATTTCTGGTTTCTGTTTATGGGAAACAAAGACCCTGTGACACCTTCAGAATCGACGCAGGACTACCGAACATCAGGTATGAGCGAGACGGCTGCCGGAGAAGTAAGCACAGTTGTGCCTCCAGGGCTTTAAGATTGACTTTGCTGCCAACAAACTGTGGCCAGTTTAGACCAAAGTTTTTTTACTCTTCAAGCAGAATTAGCTTGGGTTTCTGTGGTTTGGAGCTCTGGCTAGACTATGGGAACAACAGTTGGTACTTAGTGCCTCAAAGAAGTGACTGATGTTGTTATGTGCAAGTGTTTGAGGTTCTTATGTGGAAGCATGCATGCAGATTGTAAATGCTGCTTGATTTTCATGGGGCCATAGAATCAGACAGGTTGGAAGAGACCTCCAAGCTCATCCAGTCCAACCTAGCACCCAGCCCTGTCCAATCAACCAGACCATGGCACTAAGTGCCAACCAGGTTGGAAGAGGCCTCCAAGCTCATCCAGTCCAACCTATCACCCAGCCCTATCCAATCAATTAGACCATGGCACTAAGTGCCAACTAGATTGGAAGAGGCCTCCAAGCTCATCCAGTCCAACCTATCCCCCAGCCCTATCCAGTCAACTAGACCATGGCACTAAGTGTCAACCAGGTTGGAAGAGGCGTCCAAGCTCATCCAGTCCAACCTATCCCCCAGCCCTATCCAATCAACTAGACCATGGCACTAAGTGTCAACCAGGTTGGAAGAGGCGTCCAAGCTCATCCAGTCCAACCTACCACCCAGCCCTATCCAATCAACCAGAGCATGGCACTAAGTGCCTCATCTAGTCTTTGACTGAACACCTCCAGGGACAGCACCTGGACCACCTCCCTGGGCAGCCCATTCCAATGCCAATCACTCTCTCTGCCGACAACTTCCTCCTAATATTCAGCCTGCCACAACTTGAGACTGAGTCCTGTTGTTCTATTTTGAGAAATAATATTTGATGAATTCATTCCAGCAAGTGGGGGAGGAGGATGGGGCAGTCAGATGAGGAAATCAAGCTTTAACAGTGGATGAAATCAATCAGAGTTGTTGGCAAGATGGGCAATGGGAGGGGGCCTGTAAGCTAGGTATGAACGTAAGCGCTATTGCCCGTTCTGTTCCAAGATATCCCAGAGTACACCTTGACCAACGAATTCTGCCGTAAACACTTTCTGATTGGAGTCCTGCTGCGGGAGGTTGGCTTTGCCTTGCAAGAGGATCAGGACATTAGGCACTTAGCTTTGGCTGTGCTTAAAAACTTAATGGCAAAGCATTCCTTCGATGATCGATACGCAGAGCCGGTAAGGAGCCTCTTTGTTCTCGGTCCTTTGCTTGTCCACGCCTGTGGTGGAGGCAAGGAATTAATGCAGCTGAGTCAGGGATCTTAGAGAAAAACAGAGTTGTTTTATTTCCCCCAACACCCACCCCCAAAACTAGATGCAAAAGTTAATTTAGTTTTAATTAGCAGATTCAGTTAGGTTGAGAAGATCTACAAAGATACCATAGGTAATTTGGCTATTTTGGAAGTCATCATAGTATCATCATAGTAGTATCATCATAGTATCATCAGGGTTGGAAGAGACCTCACAGATCATCAAGTCCAACCCTTTACCACACAGCTCAAGGCTAGACCATGGAACCAAGTGCCACGTCCAACCTTGCCTTAAAGTGCCCCAGGGACGGCTACTCCACCACCTCCCCAGGCAGCCCATTCCAGTGTGATAGCATTCCCCACTAATAATAAAGCTGAGCCAGAGTTACTCACAGGTGAGTCAGGCTGGCTGAAAGAAGGGTGGTCCAGCTGCTTGTCCCCTTGCTCTCTTTCAGAGGCCGTCTGTTAAGGCCTTTAGAGCCTGCATAAAGGGTGCTTAAGGTGGGAAGCCTTCGGAGCAGAGCGCCAGGGGCCCCTGCTGCACAATCTATCCAGGCAGGGGAGAACTCTAAGGCAGGAATGAACTCTAAGGTGGGAGCCCCAGGGTGGGAAGTCCCCCAATGTTTATCCCCTCCCTAGACACAGAGCAGAGTTAGCACTGCCTGGGTGTGAAGAGCACAGCCAGTCCCAGCCCGATCCCAGCGCGGGCACTGCACGGGCACCCCTCATGCCAGAAGAGTCCCTTGCTCCCACCCTTCATGCCTGCAAGGCAGAGGGGGAACAGGTCTTTTTGTGCCTTTTCCTTTCCCATTCAAGCCACAGAGAGAGAGGTATTTAGGGGTATCCAGGACTCCAGGACAACGTGGTAGCTAAACACACGTGGGATGTCCTTAGCCACAGGTTAGACATTAGTTTCTTCACTCCTGTCTTTTATTTTTTTCAGGCAAAACAGGCCCAAATAGCAAACCTGTACATGCCACTCTATGGCATGCTTTTGGACAACATGCCAAGGATATACATGAAGGATATGTTCCTTTTCAATATCAATACTTCCAACCAGGTAATTCATGTGGTCTTTCAGATCAAGATGATGTCTGACCTAGTCAGTCTGGTGGGAAGAGGTTTAAGTTTGTGCTGGTTACAATTAGGGTATTAAAATTCAGTTCTGAAAACTCTGGTTTGTTTCCATCTGCAATATTTGGTTTGGAAGGTCTTAATCTGCAGAGCTTCTGTGGTATCCTAAGAATTCTTACTGGCAGAGTATTGACTGTGGGTCTGGAACTACAGTCAGTTTTGGGCTCCCCAGTTGAAGAGGGACAGGAAGCTGATGGAGAGGGTCTAGCGGAGGGCTACGAGGATGATGAGGGGACTGGAGGGCATGGCTGATGAAGAGACCCTGAAGGACCTGGGGCTGTTTAGTCTGGAGATGAGATGACTGAGTGAGGATTTAATCAGTGTTTATAAACATCTGAGGGCTGGGGGTCAGAAGTGGGGGACAGGCTCTGCTCACTTGCTCCCTGGGATAGGACAAGGAGCAATGGGTGTAAGTTGCAGCACAGGAGGTTCCACCTCAACACAAGGGGGAACTTCTTTCCTGTAAGGGTCCCAGAGCACTGGCACAGGCTGCCCAGAGAGGCTGTGGAGTCTCCTTCTCTGGAGCCTTTCAAGACCTGTCTGGATGTGTTCCTCTGTCATCTGTGCTAGATTGTGTGGTCCTGCTCTGGCAGGGGGGTTCGACTCAACGATCTCCTTGGGTCCCTTCCAACTCCTAATATCCTGTGAGCCTATGAGCAGTCCCAGAACAATGAGTGTCCCCGTCTGGAAGCTCAGAGTTGGAGCCATGCAGCCTCAGTCAATCCATCCAGCCCACCTACGCTGGTGCCCACAGGCTGGTGGCTGAGGATTCTGTCCTCAGGCAGGTCCCTTAACAGGTGGCTGGGAGACAGTGTTGTAAATACAAACTCCCACTGCCTACAGTTTCACTGGTAGAAGAAATGGACCGTGAGCTGTAGCAGGAGGAATGCCCACGAGTAGCTGAAGGAGGGAAGGGGCACAGAACCTCTGTTGGCTTAGTGGTTGGACTTGGTCGTAAAGGTCTCTGCCAACTGAAAGAATTCTATGAAAGATACTAAAACAGCTTTGCCTTCACAGAAGTGGACTGCATAAAATGCACACTTGGAGGAGCATGTTTGTTTGTTTCTTACAAGTTTAGATGTGTGGTGATTATAACCATGCTTTAAAAGCTAGCAATAGATTTCTGTAGGACTGCTCTCGTTCAGTCTTCCCAGCAATAGAGTCTCTTCCATAATGATCACACCTAACAGTGGTTGATTCCTCCTCCTCAGTGCTCTGCTAGTGTTTGAGGAGCAAGCACAGAATAGATCTACGCTTACAACTTGCTTATCAGAGGGTGACTCTTTGGTAAGCCTTCTTCTTTGAAGGCTGTCACAGAGTCATAGAATGGGCTGGATGGAATGAGACCTTAAAGATCATCTAGTTCCAACCTCTCTGCTATGGGGACGCTGTTGGAGAAATTCTTGCTAGCTGAGGACACAGAAATCATAAACATGAGCAACCTGTGCTGGGAGCGACCTTGAATCCATCTTGGAAGTTTAGATAGCAGGCACAGGGTGGCTTCCCCCCACATGCAGCTGCAGGGGGTGGAGTGCCAGATGCATGTGGGCAGAGTTTAGCCAGCCCCAGAGGCTGACCCTCAGATTGTTATGGTATGCTGACCTATTGATGCCTTACAAGTAACCCTGTACCCTCTGATTGTAACCAATCTTGGTGGAGCACACCTCTTGCTGGAATGCATATAAGTCTCTGTATCATGGAAATAAAGTGGATTATGACCATCTAACCATATTGGTGAACAAAGAGTTCACCAGGTGCTCCACAGGCTTATCACAGTATTATTAGGATTGGAAGAGACCTCACAGATCATCAAGTCCAACCCTTTACCACAGAGCTCAAGGCCAGACCATGGCACCAAGTGCCACGTCCAGTCCTGCCTTGAACAGCTCCAGGGACGGCAACTCCACCACCTCCCCGGGCAGCCCATTCCAGTGTCCAATGACTCTCTCAGGGAAGAACTTTCTCCTCACCTCCAGCCTAAATCTCCCCTGGCACAGACTGAGGCTGTGTCCTCTCGTTCTGGTGCTGGCCACCTGAGAGAAGAGAGCAACCTCCTCCTGGCCACAACCACCCCTCAGGTAGTTGTAGACAGCAATAAGGTCTCCCCTGAGCCTCCTCTTCTCCAGGCTAACCAATCCCAGCTCCCTCAGCCTCTCCTCGTAGGGCTGTGCTCAAGGCCTCTCCCCAGCCTCATTGCCCTTCTCTGGACATGCTCAAGCATCTCAATGTCCCTCCTAAACTGGGGGGCCCAGAACTGAACACAGGACTCAAGGTGTGGTCTAAGCAGTGCAGAGTCCAGGGGCAGAATGACCTCCCTGCTCCTGCTGGCCACACCATTCCTGATGCAGGCCAGGATGCCACTGGCTCTCTTGGCCACCTGGGCACACTGCTGGCTCATGTTCAGGTGGGTATCAGTCAGCACCCCCAGATCCCTCTCTGTCTGGCTGCTCTCCAGCCACTCTGACCCCAGCCTGTATCTCTGCATGGGGTTGCTGTGGCCAAAGTGCAGCACCCTGCACTTCACCATATTGCTTAAGTTCCAACCTAATCTCATTTTGAACATGTGGCTCCTCCTTCACATGACCCATGTCTAAATTCTGGACTGGAGGGGGAGAGCTTAGATTTGTTGTGTTGGAGCTGAATGAGCTACAGCAGCGGGGTTAAAAGCCTGTGATGCACCAGTGGGCTGAGAGACAACCTGCTGTGTGGATGTATAGAGCTTGCATCCTGCTTGTATAGAACTCCTGTATCTCAACAACTGAAAGCAGCTTTCCGAGCCCAGCATCCAACAGAAGCTGTCTCTAGGAAAAGTTATGAGTGATCTCATTTACTGGAGAGCCTTCTCTTGCCTTGCAAACACAGGGATCTAGGGATGACTTGAGCACAGCGGGAGGATTTCAGAACCCATCAGCAATGAAGCATGCCAACTCTGTGGACACCTCCTTTTCCAAGGATGTCCTGAACTCCATCGCAGGTATAAATGAGAGAGGGAACGCGCACACAGGTAGATTTCTGTGTACCTCGCTCCATCGTGCTTTCTGCTCACTATTCATGGAGGGCACCATTAATCCCTGCTCTGTCATGTTCAAGGAAACATGCTCTGCAAGGTTTCTTTTCCCTTTGGGTGGTTTTGGATTGATGCCTGTTTCTTTTGTGAAGCTGCTCTTCTTCACTTACTCTCCTGCTTTGGAACAGTGCTAGTATTAGGCTCTCTCAAATCTCTGTGCCTGGGTTCATTCTTGTAGCCTCTTCCCAACTCAAGGATAGTTCCAGGGTTTCTGCTGAAAACTCCTGCAGTCTCTCTGAAATGAGCATTCTTAATTTTTCCAGTCTTAATGGAAGGGCAGAAACACAAGTTACTTTGTTCACTCTCTTCAAACCCCAGTTCAGAGAAGTAGAATCATAGAATGATAGAATGGCTTAGGTTGGAAGGGACCTCAAAGACCATCTAGTTCCAATTCCCTGCCATAGGCAGGGACACCTCCCGCTAGAACAGGACATGGGCATCTTCCCACTGGTTTTGGGGGCTTTAGGACAGGCCTTACAGAATGCAGCAGGCCACTTGAATTCCATGAATAATGGCAAATCCAGTCATTTTACCACACTGTGTTGCACGTTTTCAGTACTAAACATACCCATCAATAGCTTTGCCATTGGAAGTTCCAAGCACTGGTCCAGTTATGTGCTCCATTTGACACAAGTCCAGCACGTGACACGTTTTTGAGTTCTCCATCTATGTTCTTGTTGGTTTTTTGTCTCCATAAATGTTTTTGTTTAGCATGTTTGCTATGACTTTCATTTACAGCCTTTTCATCAATAGCTATCTCTGCAGCAAACCATGCTGACTCCAGAGCTTCCTTAGCAAGTCTTGAATCTAACCCAAGTACCACTGAAAAAAACAGTGAGAGAACTGACACGTGTGAAAAGGTACATGAGCAACTGTTGAGAAGGGTTAGTGGAGGTGGAAACCTGTCACTGCGCTTAACAGGGCCCTTTGCTTGTCAATTCAACAGATCACCAGACCATTGTCTTTGATTGGATCCACTCTTCGCTTTGACAAGCTGGATCAAGCTGAAACTAGAAGCCTTCTGATGTGTTTCCTTCACATTATGAAAACCATTTCAGAAGGTAAGAACCTGTCCACTCACCGCCCATTTGCCTCGTTGTAAAGTGTCGTGGATGCCAAACCCAAACAGATCCAAGTAATTATCAGTGTATGCTACAGGCTTTAGGTCAGGTTTAATTCCCTCTAACAGATATATTTTGGTATCTCCCTGTAGATGCACTGATCTCTTACTGGTTGCGAGCACCCTTCTCAGAAATCACAGACTTCTTCAGCATTTTAGAGTAAGTTCACTTTGTGGTGGTTTGATTTTCATAGAATCATAGAATCAACCAGGTTGGAAGAGACCTCCAAGATCATCCAGTCCAACCTAGCACCCAGCCGTATCCAATCAACCAGACCATGGCACTAAGTGCCTCATCCAGTCTTTTCTTGAAGACCCCCAGGGACGGTGCCTCCACCACCTCCCTGGGCAGCCCATTCCAATGGGAAATCACTCTCTCTGTGAAGAACATTTATGTCCAAGAGTGATACACTACAGTGACTGCTGCACATATATTGTCTTTGGATTTGCCTGTCTAGTAGAGCAGGCTGAGACAGCTCCTGTGTCTTAGAATTTTCCCAGAATCTTCCCAAGTTCTAATGAGATCTTACGAATAAATTCCATAGCCTCCAACACGTTGATCATTTTTATGACAGGGGGCATGGTGCTTTGGGTGCTCCTTCTAAAAAAGATTCACTTGGGGTGAACCCACTTGGGGTTGAGATACCATTCTTCCCTTGAGGAAAGTGTTTAGTTCCCCAAAGCTTCCAATCCAGGAGAAAAGTGTTTAGTTCCCCAAAGCTTCCAATCCATGAGAAAAGTGTTTAATTCCCCAAAACTTCCAATCCATGAGAAGAATGTTTAGTTGCCCAAAACTTCCAATCCATGAGAAGAATGTTTAGTTGCCCAAAACTTCCAATCCACGAAGAGTGTTTAGTTGCCCAAAACTTCCAATCCATGAGAAGAGTGTTTAGTTCCCCAAAACTTCCAATCCATGAGAAAAGTGTTTAGTTCCCTAGAACTTCCAATCCATGAGAAGAAAGTTTAGTTCCCCAAAACTTCCAATCTACAAAGAGTGTTTAGTTGCCCAAAACTTCCAATCCATGAATCATAGAATCAAGCAGGTTGGAAGAGACCTCCAAGCTCAGCCAGTCCAACCTAGCACCCAGCCCTAGCCAGTCAACTAGACCATGGCACTAAGTGCCTCAGCCAGGCTTTTCCTGAACACCTCCAGGGATGGTGCCTCCACCACCTCCCTGGGCAGCCCATTCCAATGCCAATCACTCTCTCTGTGAAGAACTTCCTCCTAACATAAAGAGTGTTTAGTTCCCTAAAACCTCCAATCCATAAAAAAGTGTTTAGTTCCCCAAAACTTCCAGTCCAGTAGAAAAGTGTTTAGTTCCCCAAAACCTCCAATCCATGAAAAGTGTTTAGTTCCCCAAAACCTCCAATCCATGAAGAATGTTTAGTTCCCCAAAACCTCCAATCCATGAAAAGTGTTTAGTTCCCCAAAACTTCCAATCCATGAAGGGTGTTTAGTTCCCCAAAACTTCCAATCCATGAAGGGTGTTTAGTTCCCCAAAACTTCCAATCCATGAAGAGTGTTTAGTTCCCCAAAACTTCCAATCCATGAAGGGTGTTTAGTTCCCCAAAACTTCCAATCCATGAAGAGTGTTTAGTTCCCCAAAACCTCCAATCCATGAAGAGTGTTTAGTTCCCCAAAACTTCCAATCCATGAAGAGTGTTTAGTTCCCCAAAACTTCCAATCCATGAAGAGTGTTTAGTTCCCCAAAACTTCCAATCCAGAAGAAAAGTGTTTAGCTGCCCAAAACTTCCAGTCCAGAAGAAAAGTGTTTAGTTGCCCAAAGCTTCCAATCCATGAGAAGAATGTTTAGTTCCCCAGAACCTCCAATCCATGGAGAATGTTTAGTTCCCCAAAACTTCCAATCCATGAAAAGTGTTTAGCTGCCCAAAGCTTCCAATCTATGGGAAAGGCCATGTAATCTCTTCACTGTGGAGGAACCTTCAGCCCTGGAGAAAGGGAATGAAGGTGTGGGAAGTGCTGCCTCATCTTGTGCATCCCTAATCTGGCAACTGCTGCATTCTTCTCTGTCGGCTTACTAGGAGGTGCCTGTGCCACGTGTCTGTCTAGGACACTATGGTTCAGCATTTTGTTGTCACTGGGAAGCCACTAACAGCCATAAGATGTGTTGGTTTGTCTTTCAGGGTTTGCTTGCAGAACTTCAGATACCTGGGGAAACGCAACATTGTGAGGTAATGCTCTAGCTGCAGGCTGCCATCTGTGTGCCTTGCAGCGTGGGAGTGTTACTGCTTTGTGTTGGGGTTGAGTGAGGGTAGCTCCTGAGAGCATCACTGTGACGTGCAGGAGACAATGTATGCCTCGCTGGGTGAAAGGGAACCTAATGAAGTTCAACAAGGGCAAGTGTAGGTTCTTCTAGTAAGAGTTAACCTCCTGCACCACTGCAGGTTAGAGGCTGATCTGCTGGAAAGCAACTCAGCAGAGAGGAACCTGGGAGAGCTGGTAGACAAGTTCACCACGATTCGGCAATATGCTCTTGTAGCCAAGAGGCTTAGTGGTCTCCTAGGGTGCATTAAAGAAGAACATGGCCAGCAGGTCAAGGGAGGTTCTCCTCCCCCTTTACTCTGCACTAGTGAATCATAGAATCAACCAGGTTGGAAGAGACTTCCAAGCTCAGCCAGCCCAACCTAGCACCCAGCCCTAGCCAGTCAACCAGACCATGGCACTAAGTGCCCCAGCCAGGCTTGGCTTCAACACCTCCAGGGACAGTGACTCCACCACCTCCCTGGGCAGCCCATTCCAATGCCAATCACTCTCTCAGACAACAACTTCCTCATAACATCCAGCCTAGACCTCCCCTGCCACAACTTGAGACTGTGTCCCCTTCTTCTGGTGCTGGCTGCCTGGCAGAAGAGCCCAACCCCACCTGGCTACAGCCTCCCTTCAGGGAGTTGTAGCCAGCAACGATGTCCTCCCTGAGCCTCCTCTGCTGCAGGCTGCACACCCCCAACTCCCTCAGCCTCTCCTCACAGGGCTGTGCTCCAAGCCCCTCACCAGCTTTGTTGACCTTCTCTGGACATGTTCCAGTATCTCAACATCTCTTCTCTTGAATTGAGGGGCCCAGAACTGGCTACAGCACTCAGGGTGTGGCCTGAGCAGTGCTGAGTACAGGAGCAGAGTAACCTCCCTTGTCCTGCTGCCCACACTGCTCCTGAGCCAGCCCAGGATGCCATTGGCTCTCCTGCCCACCTGGGCACTGCTGCCTCATCTTCAGCTACTCCCTACCAGCACCCCCAGGTCCTTTTCTTCCTGGCTGCTCTCAGCCACTCTGTCCCCAGCCTGTAGTGCTGCTTGGGGTTGTTGTGGCCAAAGTGCAGAACCCTGCACTTGGCCTTGTTAGGCCAGTTCTGGGCCTCTCAATTTTAAGACAGGGAGCTACTGGAGAGAGTCCAGTGGAGGCTACAAAGATGCTGAGGGGACTGGAGCATCTCTGGCAAGGAGAGGCTGAATGACCTGGGACTGTTTAGCTTATCAGTATCAAAAGTACAGACTGTCAAGAGGATGGGGTTAGCCCCTTTTCAGTGGTGCCCAGTGACAAGGCAAGCAACAGGCACAAACTGGAACCTAGAAAGTTCCATCCAAACATGAGGAAAAACTTCTTTCCTGTGAGGATGCAGCCCTGGAGTAGGCTGCCCAGAGAGCTTGTGAAGTCTCCTGCTCTGGAGTGATTCCAAACACTCCTGGACGTTGCAGTTTGGGGCAGTCTGCTCTGCGTGACCCTGCTTTAGCAAGGTTGTAGGACTAGATGATTGTCAGAGGTCCCTTCTAACCCTAACCATTCTGTGAGTTAATACTCAAAATCCTAAGCAATTCCCAACCACATTTCTTTGCCTATGCTAAACAGAGGTGCTTGGACACTGTTTTCCATCCATATATGGAAAGAATAGATTTAATGGGCATAAGGAGATGTTCCACAGCCACAAAAAGTAATCTCCTGTTCCTGCTCGCTCTAAAGAAGTGTAAGATGGTGTGAAATGGGAAATGTGGGCTTTGTCTCAGCTGATATTTCAATTTTAATTTAGTGTTGGTGCTCTGAACTTGTCTATATGTCATACTGTGGAGAAAGGAAAGGTCAGCAGATGAGCCACTTCATGCTGCATGGCAGGTTTGGTCAGAGCTGTAGTTATTCTTCAGGGGCAGGGCACAAATCAATGTCACATTCCATGACACATTAAAAGTTATTTTCTCTTCACAGGAAAATTGCTGCTGCTTTTAAGTTTGTCCAGGCCACCCAGAATAATGGAACCCTTAAAGGTTCAAACTCCTCTGGCCAGGCATCAGGTCTGCTCTCCCAGTGGTAAGGACACGTTGTGTTATTAACTCCTGTACAGCCACAATCATCGTTACCATCCAGCCCTTCTACACTGTCACAGTGTGGACTGAAAACAAGTTGACACCACGCATGACACATTTTAAAGCCTCCAAAGCCATCAAC
This sequence comes from Pogoniulus pusillus, assembly GCF_015220805.1. Taxonomy (NCBI): domain Eukaryota; kingdom Metazoa; phylum Chordata; class Aves; order Piciformes; family Lybiidae; genus Pogoniulus; species Pogoniulus pusillus. The sequence goes on along the minus strand of NC_087276.1, from coordinate 3,340,190 downwards.
TGTAAAAGAATTGAGACCCTTGAACCTTCAGCCTGACTTAGAAGCTGCTGTTGTAATGCTCAGATGAATCCTTAAAGCGTTGCAGAAGCAGTGACTGTTGTTTCCAGCTCAGGGCCCTCTCTGTGCCTTTCCCCAGCTTCAAGGGATTTGTACATCTGCAACTTTATTCTTGCATGGAATCTTACTGCTCATCTCAGTTTCTTTTCACCCAAAGGCAGTTTTCTGACCATCAGCCAGCTCTTGAATCTGGAGCTTTTTTCCTTAGTGCTCAATGAGTTTTGTCTCCTGCAGGGAATCACAACAAGTCTCTTTTTATTCTATGCACCTCAACCACTTCCTCCTTCATCTATTTTCTCTCCAAGGTTTTGCATCACTTTGTATGACTCAGCCTTTGAGAAGTGCTGCAGAAACTTCTGGCATGGCTAAGTTCTACATAGGCATGAGAATTTATTCTTTGCTTCTATCTTTTAATGATACATTTCCCTTTCAGGATGCATTCTACTTCTAGTCACGAGAGCCACAAGCATCACAGATCTCAGACATTACCAATAATCCGCAGCAAAAATGCACTCTCTAACCCCAAACTCTTGCAAATGATAGACAGCAGCACTGCAAGTAAGTACCAAAAGTTACTTCCTTCTGTCTGGAATTCTGTGGGGTGTGGATCAGGCTCTGTAAATCTGTTTTCCTGAGTGCCAGTGAAAGACAACCTGAAGAGCCCAGACATAAAACAGAGCTGCTGATTGCTTTTTTTTCAGGTGAAATCTGAGATTCAATTTGGTGAAAGTTTATTTAGAAACAAATGACTTGCAGTACCCTAACGTATTTAATTAGTCTCAATGGCAGGTTATTTCCCCCTTCCTAGCATCTCTTGCATCTCTGACTGTGCCCCTTGGTGTACCAGCAGATGTGCACTGGCACATTTATTAGACCTGTCAACAAAAGTGACCTTTTCATACCGAAGCCTCTTTAAATGATGAGATCAAAGCCATCCATCCCACATTCCAGTTGGGTTCCTGTCCTCCTCTGAGAACAAACAGCAACAATGAAAGAATATACTCACACTGCTGGTGCAGCTGGGGAAAGCTGACTGCTCCTGTGAGCAATTTCCTTCCAAATGCCCATTCAGTTAGATGTGCATCTAGGAACTCCACCTCTGCTGTGCTGAGGCTCCGTGACCAGACTGCAGAATTACATTGTCTTTACACTCAGAAAGCTGTTGGTCATTTTGTGTTTTACCTATTGCAGGCAGCTCCAATGAAACAGACATCATACAGTACGTAGACACTGAGGCCAACATTGCCACAGAAGTTTCCCTCACAATTCTTGACCTGTTGTGTCTTTACACTCTGAATCACCAGGTAGGCTTTGCTGACTCATTTTCTGTTTGCAGTGGTGCCCTGTGGAATGTGTGGTGGGGCTGTTCAAGGCAAGGTTGGACGTGGCACTTGGTGCCATGGTCTAGCCTTGAGCTCTGTGGTAAAGGGTTGGACTTGATGATCTGTGAGGTCTCTTCCAACCCTGATGATACTGTGATACGGTGAAATGTCTGAGACAGGAAGATAGGGAAATAGATAAACCAGTCTTCAGTGAAGGTATTTTATGAGAGGATTGACTCATAACACCCAAGAAAAATGTGGAAGAACATCATCCTCTGTATCCAGAGCTATATACAGCCCTGCTCTACATGAAAGTGTCACACACACAGTAAAACATCACCTTGTCTGAATCATAGTTATGCCACTAGATTGCAGGGGGTTTAGATGAAAGAGTTCCAAACTGCTTATCATCTCCGTGTCATCAGGTCAGCAAGGTAGATTTCTGCCCCCTTAAAAACCACTCTATGAACACTGGCACAGATGTCTTGCTGAAGATCTCACAGCTACAGCACAGCAGGCAGCTCCTTTTTAATTGATCATAGAATCATAGAATCAACAAGGTCAGGTTGTATGAGGCCTTGAGCAACCTGTTCTAGTGGGAGGTGTCCCTGCCTATGGCAGGGGGCTGGAACTGTCTGATCCTTGAGGTCCCTTCCAACCTAAACTGTTCTATGATTGTCTGTTAAGGGACAAACAGAGCTTTGGGCTTTATCCAATCCTGAACAGTAAATTCACTCATACATAAATGTCAGAGGCAAAAACTAGAGCTAATTTGGAGGGAGGGAAGTAAATCATACATAAATTAGGAAAATATTGGCCCTTGGGCAAATTCTGTCTCTGAAGCTGTAGCAATGAAGGTTAAATAAACAGATGAACAGACAAATCTACCATAGAATCAACCAGCTTGGAAGAGACTAAGTAATGTCCATGGAGAAAGTCAGACCTGAACTGCGCAGTGTCTTTTGAGGCAGCAGTGATGTAATTTGTTTCCTACAGCATCATAGAATCAAACAGGTTGGAAGAGACCTCCAGGATCATCCAGTCCAACCTAGCACCCAGCCATCTCCTTCCTGGCACCCTAGCCCTTAAACCTTGTGCATGCCATCCACAAATATACTATGAGCATAGGAAAAGGCTGTCCTTGAAAGACTGCAAGTGAAAGGAGTCTGCAGCAAGCAGGCAATGCTGCATCCACAGGGATATTACACTGGGGTGGAGGAGGGGCACTCCAATATAAAGTCCTGCAGATCCTTCTCCTTTCTGTTCAGGTTAATAACCAGAATGTCCTGTCTTGTCTGTGGACTTTTCCAGAGGCAGCTGCAGCAGTCTGACTGCCAGAACGCCTTGATGAAGAAAGTCTTTGACACACACATGCTCTTCCTGCAGATCAACCAGTCAGCAGCAGCTCTCAAGCACGTCTTTGCTGCCCTGCGGCTCTTTGTAGGCAAGGTAACTGTGGGTTTATTCTCTTACTCTCACCTATTCATATGTTACAGCTTGAGGACAGATGGGTGCTTTGAAAGGGCTCCAAATTGTGATGCTTTGGGAGTTACCTGCTCCCCAACTCTTATGGACTCACCCAGGCTAGACTCAGCCAGCTGGAAGTTAAGGAATGAAGCTTTGTATTCACAGCTTAGCACAACATACAAGCAGGTAGTTACAATATATTGTGATGGTTTGGGAGTTACCTGTCCCCCCACTCTTGTGAACTCACCCAGATTAGACTCATCTGGCTGGAAGTTAAGGAATGAAGCTTTATATTCACAGCTTAGCACAATATACAAGCAGGTAGTTACAATATATTGTGATGGTTTGGGAGTTACCTGTCCTCTGCTCTTGTGAACTCACCCTGATTAGACTCATCTGGCTGGAAGTTAAGGAATGAAGCTTTATATTCACAGCTTAGCACAATATACAAGCAGGTAGTTACAATATTTACAGCTATAGACAGAAATAGACAAGTTAAAAGTAACACAGAAACCCAACAGCCCTCCCAGAAACCTGAGTCCCCAGGAGGGGCTCCCAACCACCCTTCCACCTTCTTTCCACCCCTCTACCTTATCCCAGACTTTGCCTTACGTGCAAGGTGAGTTTGGAGGATCAGCAAAGGGAGTTAGAAGCAGAATTAGTTGGGTTGCACAGGGAGAAAATCACAGGCACCAACTGTGACAGACACACACACGCTGGCTCCCTGTCTTATCTATGTTTGTATTCTTCTTTTTATCCATCTCAGCAAGCCTATGAGTGCAGCAGACATCACCATTCTTTCCTTTTCACAGCCTATCACCTCATTTTTTCCCATTAAGATGTTCCAGCTAGCCTCAAACCAGCACACAGATTTATTGCTGATTAAAGGTTTGCAATACATGAAAAATTAGTTTTGTTTGGGGAAGTGAAATTTTACTGAGACAATGGAGCTTAAAAAGTTAATAGAGAAGGAATGTCTGGGTCTGTGGTGCCTGGTTATGTCACTGGCTTTCATGCCATGGAAGAAAGCTTGAGACCCCAGAGCTCCACAGTCCTCATGGCACATCCCTGGATCATGGAATCCAGATTACAGCTGTCCCCAGAGAAGCTAACAGGAGAGTATTCCATAGCCTTCACTAAAAGTTCCTCCTGACCAATGCAGTTTTACTAATATCTCATTGTCAACATCACAGTATCATCAGGGTTGGAAGAGACCCTTTACCACAAAGCTCAAGGCCAGACCATGGCACCAAGTGCCACGTCCAATCCTGCCTTGAACAGCTCCAGGGACGGCGACTCCACCACCTCCCCGGGCAGCCCATTCCAGTGTCCAATGACTCTCTCAGGGAAGAACTTTCTCCTCACCTCCAGCCTAAATCTCCCCTGGCGCAGCCTGAGGCTGTGTCCTCTTGTTCTGGTGCTGGCCACCTGAGAGAAGAGAGCAACCTCCTCCTGGCCACCACCTCCCCTCAGGTAGTTGTAGACAGCAATGAGGTCACCCCTGAGCCTCCTCTTCTCCAGGCTAACCAATCCCAGCTCCCTCAGCCTCTCCTCGTAGGGCTGTGCTCAAGGCCTCTCCCCAGCCTCGTTGCCCTTCTCTGGACACACTCAAGCATCTCAATGTCCCTCCTAAACTGGGGGGCCCAGAACTGAACACAGCACTCAAGGTGAGGTCTAAGCAGTGCAGAGTCCAGGGGCAGAATGACCTCCCTGCTCCTGCTGGCCACACCATTGCTGATGCAGGCCAGGATGCCACTGGCTCTCTTGGCCACCTGGGCACACTGCTGGCTCATGTTCAGGTGGGTATCAATCAGCACCCCCAGATCCCTCTCTGTCTGGCTGCTCTCAGCCACTCCGACCCCAGCCTGTATCTCTGCATGGGGTTGTTGTGGCCAAAGTGCAGCACCCTGCACTTGGAGCTATTGAACACCATCCCCTTGGACTCTGCCTATCTGTGCAGGTGGTCAAGGTCCTGCTGCAGAGCCCTTCTGCCCTCCAACCCAGCCACATCTGCCCCCAGCTTGGTGTCATCTGCAAACTTGCTGATGACTGACTCCATGCCCTCATCCAGATCATCTATGAAGATGTTAAAGAGGTGTTGGACTAAAAACAAGCTTCCTTGTCAAACTGCTTCTTTGCTTGCATTGCACATCCATAAATGATCATGGGCAATTGGTGCCAACTGCAAAGGCTACACAAGTCTCAAGTCAACAATGCAGATGAGATCATCTTGAAACCAACCAGAGTGTAGCGCACAGATAACAATTGCTATTAGGAAGTCAGAATTAAGCCACACTGGTCTGATCTCCCTGAGGCTTCTGTGAAATGCAGCAGCATAGATCAGGTCAAGCCATGTGGCCTGGTTCCAGTTATCTCAGGGGAAAGCAGGAGGAAATGGTGTTTCTCCCAGTAACATGACCTGGGGACACAGGGGAACTATAAAATGAACCATTCACAGACAGCTTTAAACTGCACACCAGACAGTAAGGACAGATGGGATAAGGAGGATGAGTAAATATCCATGATTGCCCTTTTCTTTCATCCTGTAGCTCTCACGATTATAATTCTGTGGGAACCAGGATCCATCATGGTTTCTGGAGCAGAACTTCTTGGGTGATACTTGAGACCTGTAGCCATGATGTACATCTTCCATCTCCCTTTGGGCTGTCCTCTATTGTGTCCACTCTGCTGATAAACAGTAGATGTGATTTGGAGAGCCATCCTTCACTCCCTGTTGTCTCCTGCTGTTTAGAACCTTGACCACTGGAAGTTTATCAGTTGGACTACGCTACTCAATTTCCTATTTCTTGATCACCTTTATTGTAGTGCAAGCTCCCCCCCACAGTTTTGCTGCTGAGCTGTTCTGCATTCCTAAGACTCAGCACTGGTCAGGCCACACCTTGAGTACTGTGTCCAGTTCTGGGCCCCTCAATTCAAGAAAGATGTTGAGGTGCTGGAACATGTCCAGAGAAGGGCAACAAAGCTGGTGAGGGGCCTGGAGCACAAATCCTATGAGGAGAGGCTGAGGGAGCTGGGCCTGTTTAGCCTGGAGAAGAGGAGGCTCAGGGGTGATCTTATTGCTGTCTACAACTACCTGAAGGGGCATTGTAGCCAGGTGGGGGGTGGCCTCTTCTCCCAGGTAACCAGCAATAGAACAAGGGGACACAGTCTCAAGTTGTGCCAGGGTAGGTCTAGGCTGGATGTTAGGAGGAAGTTGTTGGCAGAGAGAGTGATTGGCATTGGAATGGGCTGCCCAGGGAGGTGGTGGAGGCACCGTCCCTGGGGGTCTTCAAGAAAAGCCTGGCTGAGGCACTTAGTGCCATGGTCTGGTTGACTGGCTAGGGCTGGGTGCTAGGTTGGACTGGATGAGCTTGGAGGTCTCTTCCAACCTGGTTGATTCTATGATTCTATGACTGGCTGCTCTGCTTTTCCTCTTGCTGTGTGCCAGCTGCTGTCTGGACTTCCTGGAGGCCAGGCTGGTCTTTGCAGCCCATACAGTGTTTGTATGAAGTCCTCTGTGTGCTGATTTTACTTAATCCTAATTTGCACATGGGATTATGGCTCAGAATCACAGAGTCATTTCAGTGGAAAAGACCTTTCAGATCATCGAATCTAACCATTGCCTAACTCTACCAAGTCTGTTGCTAAACCACAGCCCTCAGCACCGCAGCTCATTGTCTTTTAAAGACCTCCAGGGATGAGGATTCAACCACCTTCCTGGGCAGCCTGTTCCAGTGTTTGAGAGACCCCTTTCAATGAAGAAGTTTCTTTTGATGTCCAACCTAAGCCTCCCCTGGTGCAGCTTCAGCCATTTTCTCCCATCTTATCACTGCTTACCTTGGAAGAAAAGACCAACCTCACTTGGCTCCAACTTCCTTTCAGAGAGTTCTGGAAAGCCAGGTCTCCCCTCAGCCTCCTTTTCTCCAGGCTAAAGCATCCCAGTTCCCTCAGCAAAAGACTTGTTCTCCAGACCCTTCACCAGCTTGCAGCCTGGGGTTACAGGCACAACACCAACTCATCCTTGACAGCAATTTCATCCAAGCCAGTGTAACCCAGCAGAGAGCAATCCAGCAGTCCAACCACAAAGTGCCTGGCACATGGAAATAACCCTCTTGGTATTGATCTGTGTAGTGCCTGTAAGTGTTTGCAGTTTTCATCCTTATCATGAGTTATATCAGAGGCCAATTTCTCCATACTGCTAAAAATCTTGCCTTGATTCCCCACCTCCTCCTTTTCACCCTTTGTGAAGGCTTCACAGTTAGACAGTAACAACTCCTGCAGGCTTCAGAGGATCTGAATAATGATTGCTGCCCCACTTTGCAACTCCAGCCGTAGATTCAGTGATTCTCCAGTCTCCATTAGGCATTCCAAGGCTATAAACCAACTTGTCTTGTTAATGCTCAAAGCAACAAGAAGTATTTCATCAGCAAAAACTTCCACAACACCCTGGCACTACAGAAGAGCTCCAATGCCAATGGCATCCTGGCCTGGCTCAGGAGCAGTGTGGCCAGCAGGACAAGGGAGGTTCTTCTACCCCTGTGCTCAGCACTGCTCAGGCCACACCTTGAGTGTCCAGTTCTGGGCTCCTCAATTCAAGAGAGATGTTGAGGTGCTGGAAGGTGTCCAGAGAAGGGCAGCAAGGCTGGTGAGGGGCCTGGAGCAGAGCCCTGTGAGGAGAGGCTGAGGGAGCTGGGGTTGTGCAGCCTGCAGAAGAGGAGGCTCAGGGCAGACCTCATTGCTGGCTACAACTCCCTGAAGGGAGGCTGTAGCCAGGTGGGGTTGGTCTCTTCTCCCAGGCAAGCAGCAACAGAACAAGGGGACACATTCTCAAGTTGTGGCAGGGGAGGTCTAGGCTGGATGTGAGGAGGAAGTTGTTGTCAGAGAGAGTGATTGGCATTGGAATGGGCTGCCCAGGGAGGTGGTGGAGTCGCTGTGCCTGGAGGTGTTGAAGCAAAGCCTGGCTGAGGCACTTAGTGCCATGGTCTGGTTGCTTGGCTAGGGCTGGGTGCTAGGTTGGGCTGGCTGAGCTTGGAGGTCTCTTCCAACCTGCTTGATTCTGTGTTTCTATGATCTGCCTTTCCCATCAAATCCTCTACGTGCTTCCAGCTTGAGACAGCAGCAGAAGAGATCTGGGGAAGCTCTTGATGAGGATTCAATCCTCTGGTTCTGGTCTGCCTGTTGAATATGCAGGTAGCTGCCACGTGTATTTATGTGGATATTGTTTGGAGGCCCCAGCCCCCACGCTCTATGTTCTCAGAATCAGAGAATCAGTCATGGTTGGAAGGGACCACAAGGAGCAGCCATTTCCAACCCCCCTGCCATGCCCAGGGACACCCTACCCTAGAGCAGGCTGCCCACAACCTCAGCCAGCCTGGCCTCAAACACCTCCAGCCATGGGGCCTCAACCACCTCCCTGGGCAACCCAGTCCAGCCTCTCACCACTCTCATGCTCAACAACTTCCTCCTCACAGCCAGCCTGAACCTACCCATCTAATTTTTTCACTACCCCCTGCTGTGAATGAGTGTAGGAGAGATAATTGTTTTTAGTGAGAAGTTAACAGCAAAATGTATTGAGTCAGAATGACCTTGCCCAGGCCTGAGAGCAGAGCTGAACGTGCTCACACCTTTTCTCAACAGTTCCCATCAGCCTTCTTCCAAGGACAAGCAGATCTCTGCGGCTCGCTCTGCTATGAAATCCTCAAGTGTTGTAACCACAGGTCACGTTCAACTCAGACAGAGGCATCTGCTCTGCTCTATTTCTTCATGAGGAAGAACTTTGAATTTAACAAGCAGAAATCAATAGTCAGATCCCATCTGCAGGTAAGTGAGGTGTGAGCTCGTTGGTATTTAGCTCATCCTGAGTTGGCATTTATAGTTATTACTTTTATGCATCGTATCAAAGCAAACCTTGTGGAGTCCTCACTCTGTGCTAATTCTCTGCAGCAGCTCCATTTCCCTGCCAAGTCTACATACAGACACTGGGCTGGATTCTCTGCTGTTCTTGGGCTGCATGGCTCTGTTCCAGGGACAGGCAACAGCTGTGAATGCAGCCAGACAGCCAGTAAATAGCCAGGGAGATGGCTGTTCTTGATTCACGTGTTAACAGCAGTGAGAGCAATGCTGAAGAAGGAACTGAGCAGAATGTAATGGTATGATGACAGAATTCCAGCTTGGGAAGGTTGGAAGGAGCCTCTGGAGATCCTATGGTCCAATATCTCTGCTAAAGCAGGGTCATTTAATGCAGACTGCCCAGAATTGCTGTGTCCAGGCAGGTTTGAAATCTCTTCAGAGAAGAAGACTCCATAACCTCTCTGGGCAGTCTGTTGCAGGGCTCCAGAATCCTCACAGGAAAGAATTTTTTGCCTCATGTTTGGGTGGAACCTCCTGGGTTCCTGTTTGTGCTTTTGTCACTCCTAGTCCTGTTGCTGGGCACCACTGGAAAGAGTCTTGCCCCATCCTCTTGACTCCCACCCTTTACCTGTTGATAAGCATTGAAAAATCTCCACTCAGTCTGCTCTTCTCCAGGCTAAACAGCCCCAAGTCTCTCAGCCTTTTTTCACCAGAGAGATGCTCCAGTTTCCTCCACTTCTTTGTAGTCTTCTCTGGACTCTTTCCAGTAGTTCCCTGTGTCTCCTAAATTGGGGAGCCCAGAACTGGACACTGCAGATGTGACCTCACCAGAGCAGAGTAGATGGTGAGGAGAACCTCTCTTAATCTGCTGCTCACACTCAATGCACCCCAGGAGAGGTGCCAAGAGGATGCCTCTTTGTTCAAGAGGATACACTGATGGTTCATGTTGCCTAAATTGACACCCAGGTGCTTTTCTGCAGAGCTGCTTTCCAGCAGGTCAACCCCTCACCTGTACTGGTGCACCCTAGGAAACCATTTGCCTTCCTGACTACAAAGGCATATTCCTGGTGAAGCCCAGGAGCCCTCACAGTGCACCTGCACTGCCAGCTGTGTGTGGTCACAAACTGTCGTGGAGGCAGGGGATGAATGTGGGGGAGTCAGGAATCATCAAACCAGAACGATTTTGTTTTGCTGACCACACTACCCCCAGGCTACCTGCAGAACCAGCTTAGGTTTATTTACAGGTTCTAACTCCATCAGGAGTTCTCCAAAGGATGTCTTGGACAAGTGCAGAGACTTAGGAAGTCAGGAGATGGAAGAGGCTAAGCTACAAGCACAGCTCTAGCCCACTGTCAGTCAGGCTGAGCAGAGAGTGAAGGGAGCAGCTGTGCTCACAGAGCTGAGATGGGCATGGGGCAGTGATCCCTTGCTGCATCTCTCTGCTCTCAGCTGCCTCCTGGCGCCGCAAGCAGTAGCCAATAGTCTGGGTGCAGGCGGCAGCAGCCCAAGGCGAGTGGCAGAGCTGCCAAGCTCAGGAGTGCCTCTGGGCACAGCTGCCACCAGACAGGCATTGGTGGGAGCGACGCTGGCTGGGCAGGGCAGGGCAGAGGCACACTGCTGGGGGCTGCCCAGCTCAGGAGGCAGCCAGCACAGGGCTGGGCTGTGCTGCAGAGCAGCCAGGTCCGGCTGCCGCCGGCAGCTCTCTGCAAGGGCCCCAGGGCTTGCCAAGCCTGCAGGCTTGCACAGGCTGGTGCAGGAGTGAGGAGAGCATCCAAAGGCAGGGACGGGGCAAAGCCCAGAGCCGTGCCAAAGGCAGGAGCTGTCCAAAGGCAGGGACGGTCCCGATGGGCAACTCTGTCACGGCAGGGACCTGTCCTGGCAGGAGCTCTGTCAAGGCAGGAACCTCCTTCTGCCCTCTCCCTTGCTCCATTGCTGCTTTTCCAGACAAAGTGTCCATTTTGCCATCGACCCTGGGCACAAAACCCAGCCCAGCCCCAGCCTGACTGCAGCGCAGGCTGCCACAGGGCTCAGCGCAGCTGCGGAAAGGCCTCCTGCTGCTGCCCCTTCGAGCCTGCAGGGTGTGGGGGGAAAAAGCAGTTTTTGCACTTTCTTCTCCTCCCCATTGAAACTCGTGGAGGGGGTGGGGAGGGAGAAGAAAGGAACTTGAAGCTCTCCGGAACGCAAAGTCTGGACAGGTGATTCACAATCCTCACGTCCATGCATATTACCTTCTTAGCAGAGGTGTAAAAGCGCATCTCTAGCCTGCCAGATCAAATCATGTTAGAACAGGGGTGAAAAGCTCTTCAGAATCTCTGTTTGTCTGTGCTGATTGTGGCCTGTGCTCGCTCCCCTGTGCAGCTCATCAAAGCTGTGAGCCAGCTGATCGCGGATGCCGGCATCGGCGGGTCGCGCTTCCAGCACTCGCTCGCCATCATCAATAATTTTGCCAACGGAGACAAGCAGATGAAAGTAAGAAATGGTTTTTCTTCTTCTGCTAATCACTACCTCTCACAAAAGGTCAGTGATTTCAGAGGAACAAGCATTTTGCTGAATCAAATCGGCGGCAGGGATTTTATCTGTTCTTAGGGTGCTTTTGTTTCAGGCAGCCCTGAAAGTCCTGGCACTGTTTGTGACTCAGAAGCTTAGGGATGGAAAATCATTTTTAAACAAGAGAAGAAGGATTTGGTTTTGTTGAGTTTTTTTTTTTGTTTTGAAAGCTGTATTGTTTGTCATTCAGTGCTTATTTTGTTGATTTGCCTAAAGTCAGGGGTGATGTGGTGTAAGTAACGAAACAACATTACAGTGGAGCCATAATTTTTAGTCTACAAACTGCCCCTTTAGTCTGTTCAGTTGGGTTTCATAGAATCGTAGGATCAACCAGGTTGGAAGAGACCCCCAAGATCATCCAGTCCAACCTAGCACCCAGCCCTAGCCAAGCAACCAGACCATGGCACTAAGTGCCTCAGCCAGGCTTTGATTGAGCACCTCCAGGGACAGTGACTCCACCACCTCCCTGGGCAGCCCATTCCAATGCCAGTCACTCTCTCTGACAACAGCTTCCTCCTAACATCATAGAATCATAGAATCATAGAATCAACCAGGTTGGAAGAGACCTCCAAGCTCATCCAGTCCAACCCAGCCCCCAGCCTTATCCAGTCAACTAGACCATGGCACTAAGTGCCTCATCCAGTCTTTTCTTGAGGCTGTGTTCCCTTGTTCTCTTGCTGCTTGCCTGGCAGCAGAGCCCAACCCCACCTGGCTACAGCCTCCCTTCAGGGAGTTGTAGACAGCAATGAGCTCTGCCCTGAGCCTCCTCTTCTCCAGGCTGCACACCCCCAGCTCCCTCAGCCTTTGTGACAGCTTCCTAAAACCCTGAAAAAGGCTTCTAGCTCCTGGAGTCATTACCAGTGCTGTTATATTCTTTGTCTGTACTAAAGGTGCTGGGAAAAGATTCCAGGTTTTAATTCCCATTCAAACATTTGGTGACATGAATTTTATACTTTGGAGAGGTGGTTTTCCTTCTCTGGAGGTGACTTTAGGGTGTCTTCCCTGAGGCTAATAATAAACTTGGTGCAAACAAATTGATGGTTAATTACCACAAGTAATTTGATGTCTCAGCTAATGAGATGCAGTTACAATTGTGTGTGTTTTCTAAGTCCAGCTTTGATTTCCCAGCACTGTAGTCAGTAACATGCTCTTCTCTGTGGGACACCCAGGATGGAAGCACTTCATTTCATTTAATAGTTCTGAATGTTTTTTATATTTAAACAAAGAAGAGGAGGAGAAAGATCTGAAACTGGAACTGTATTTCATTGCCTATCTGAAACAGCAAAGCTGTGTTAAACACATTGAGCACAGCTGACATGAGTAAGACAAAGACCTTGTTTTAATCTTGGGCTGTGTGCTAAGGGCAGGAGCCAGGCTGTGGTACTTCATTCACTGTGGTGAGATGTGCTGGGTGTGTGGTTCAGCAGGACTGTCTACAACACACAGATTCACAGATTGCATTGGGTTGGAAAGGACCTTCAGAGGTCATCTTGTCCAACACCCCTTCAGTGTGCGGGATCATCTTGTCCAACACCTTGCAAGATGACCTCCAATTAGAGCAGCCTGGCCAGGGCCACATCAAATCTGGTTTTGAATGTCACCAGGAGGGCCTCAAGTGTACAAGAATCCAGTTCTAAGTCCAGGAGGTGACCAAGGAGCAAAGATTTCAGTTTGAGACAGCGGTACAGCTGACTGGGATGTCTAGTAGACACTATGACACATCAGTAGGAAAAGGCAAAGGATTTGTGTACAGTGTACATGTAGAGCTGTGTCTCTGCTCAGAACTTACTGAGTTAGAGAAAAGGGGAAAGGTCTTCCATAAGCAGAGCTTGTTGAGGGGTGCTGCATGTGGCCTTTTGGATGGTTTTAGTGATGCATTGCTTATCTTTCCCAAAGAACGTTAATTTCCCAGCAGAGGTGAAGGACCTGACCAAACGCATCAGGACTGTTCTGATGGCCACAGCACAGATGAAGGAGCACGAGAAGGACCCTGAGATGCTCGTGGATCTGCAGTACAGCCTGGCAAACTCCTATGCCAGTACACCTGAGTTGCGCAGGACGTGGCTGGAAAGCATGGCCAAGATCCATGCGAGAAACGGAGACCTGTCAGAGGTAATTGCAGTGAAGGAGTAGGCTCTGTAAGACAAAAGGAGTGGGTCAAGAGAGCCATGCGGTGTCTTCCATCTGCTTGAAGTTAGAGGAAGATAGGTTTGAAGGGCAAACACATCGCTAGGTGTTTCTTATCCCAGTTTACCTACTTCCAACTACCTGCTGTGTGCTTGTGCAAGAGGTGAAGATGCTGGAGAAGCCGAAGCTAAGCAGGCACAGCAGCTGTAGGGCTGATGAGCTTCTGACTGGGGCATAACTTACATGAAGGATTTTTGTCTCCTCCATTGCAGCATAGGAGAGGAGCTTTGTTTATGCTGTGCTGTGCTTATCATCAGAAACTAAAATGAGAGATGCAAAATGTCAGTGCTTAACCTGCCAGTGTTGCACCCCAGAGTAACAAGTTGTTACACCAACATGGTTAGATCATTGTTCTTCCATTTATTGTGGTGGTACAGTGGCTTAGATGCTAACTTGGAAGAGGTGTGCACAGCTAGCTTAGTTCAGATTGGTACATGTGGAAGGTACAGATAGGCTTAAGGCTATGTGTGAGGTACAGATAGGTTATATAAGCAACCTGTAGGGTCAGCCTCCTGCAGCCAGCAGACCCTGCCTCCTGCAGCTGCATGTGGGGGTTTGTTTCACCATCTTAGTTCGTGCCTCCGGGATGGACTCAAGGACACTCTGCAGCACAGGTTCATAGACTCATAGAATCAACCAGGTTGGAAGAGACCTCCAAGCTCAGCCAGTCCAACCTAGCACCCAGCCCTAGCCAAGCAACCAGACCATGGCACTAAGTGCCTCATCCAGGATTTCCTTGAACACCTCCAGGGATGGTGACTCCACCACCTCCCTGGGCAGCCCATTCCAATGCCAATCTCTCTGTGAAGAACTTCCTCCTAACATCCAGCCTAGACCTCCCCTGCCACAACTTGAGACTGTGTCCCCTTGTTCTGTTGCTGGTTTTCTGGGAGAAGAGCCCAACCCCACTTGGCTCCAGCCTCCCTTCAGGTAGTTGTAGCCAGCAATGAGGTCTGCCCTGAGCCTCCTCTGCTGCAGGCTGCACACCCCCAGCTCCCTCAACCTCTCCTCATAGGGTTTGTGTTCCAGGGTTGCTCATGCTTATCAGTTCATGTTCTCTGTTAGCAAGAAATTTATCCATATCAACCCAGGAATATCTTATTTGCTAAGTAATCTTACAGGTTTTCAGTGCAAATATCTCCTTTTCCTTAAGACACTGTGTGAAATTAACACTCACAAAAGGTTTAACCTTTTATTTCCTTAAGTGGTTGTATCAATTTTGTCTTCCTCTTTCTGCAGTCTGACTCAACAGTGCTTAAAGTACCTTACCAGATGCATGCTGTAAGTCAAGCAATGTCCTTTAACCTCTATGTGTGCCTTGGTCTCTCCTTACAGGCTGCCATGTGCTATATTCACATTGCTGCTCTCATTGCTGAGTACCTGAAAAGGAAGGGTAAGGCCAAGATATTCAAACCCACCTATGTGTCTTTAAACAGTACTGCTGAAAGTCATTTTTGGCTGCCATGTTTTCCTTCCTTATATATACAATATTCTTAAAGCTGCTTGAAGTCTTCCCAAGTATTTTGTTATTAAAATAGATGGTAAAAGCCAGTCTTAGCACTGGAAGAGTCAACGTGTGTGTGTGTTTAGTTGAGAGTTGATGAAATGTTGGCTAAGCTAGTGCTAAAAGAGAATGCTTCACTTGTTTGTCATTATTCAATATGCATGTATTAACACATACCAGTAGCAGTGTACTAATACCATCTTACACTATCATAGGTTACTGGAAAATGGAAAAGATTTGCCCCTCACGTATGCTCCTGGAAGATGGTCAAGTCTCTGATAGTAATGTGTTACTAACAACTCACAGTGGAGGAAGTGAGTGCTCTAACCGTGCCTGTTCGTGGGTCACGTAACATATCATTAGGGAATCAAACCCCTGTTCTCCTACTGAGCTGGGAAAATACATGCCAAAGCAAAAAAAAACATTTACACTGCATGTTGATGGCTGTGGTAGCAAGTTGAAACATTCTGTGTTCCCTTCCTGATGCTCTTTGGCTTTGGTTTGGTGATTCAGTGTCTCTGGTTAAGGGCTTTCTTCAGCGGGAGAGCAGCAGTCTGCTCTTCACGGGGTCAGAGGGTGTTTAGCACACAAATCCATGTCCAATTCATAGAATCACAGAATCAACCAGGTTGGAAGAGACCTCAAAGATCATCCAGCCAAACCTATCACCCATCCCTTTCCAGTCAACTAGACCATGGCACTAAGTGCCAGCCAGGTTGGAGGAGACCGCCAAGCTCAGCCAGCCCAACCTAGCACCCAGCCCTAGCCAAGCAACCAGACCATGGCACTAAGTGTCTCATCCAGGCTTGGCTTCAACACCTCCAGGCACAGCAACTCCACCACCTCCCTGGGCAGCCCATTCCAATGCCAATCACTCTCTCTGACAACAACTTCCTCCTAACATCCAGCCTAGACCTCCCCTGCCACAACTTGAGACTGTGTCCCCTTGTTCTATTGCTGCTTGTCTGACAGCAGAGCCCAACCCCATCTGGCTACAGCCCCCCTTGATGTAGTTATAGACAGCAATGAGGTTTGCCCTGGGCCTCCTCTTCTGCAGGCTGCACACCCCCAGCCCCCTCAGCCTCTCCTCATAGGGTTTGTGTTCCAGGCCCCTCCCCAGCCTTGCTGCCCTTCTCTGGACACCTTCCAGCACCTCAACGTCTCTCCTGAATTGAGGAGCTCAGAACTGGACACAGCACTCCAGGTGTGGCCTGGTAGTGCTGAGTATAGGGGCAGAAGAACCTCCCTTGTCCTGCTGGCCACACTGCTCCTGAGCCAGCCCAGGATGCCATTGGCTCTGCTGCCCACCTGAGCACTGCTGCCTCATCTTAAGCTACTCTCTACCAGCACCCCCAGCTCCCTCTCTGCCTGGCTGCTCTCAGCCACTCTGTCCCCAGCCTGTAGTGCTGCTTGGGGTTGTTGTGGCCAAAGTGCAGACCCCTGCACTTTTGGCTATCCAAAGCTGGGAGGGCAGCAGGCTGGAATTAATATCTGGTTATCCATATGTAACTTAATATGGATAATGATATTTTTTAATCCATGATGCTTACTAGAGAAGTAAAGTTCAGGCTTCTATTTGCAAATGCTACTGTGGCAGTGGTAGTTTGGTTTATGTGCTGTCTGTGTCAGAGGAATTCTCAGCATGAGATATTTTAGCAGTTTGCACAGAGAGGACTTTCTGGGGGCAAGGGCAAATATTTGGGGCAGAGAAAACTTAGTTTTGGAAAGCCTGTAGTTCTGTGATACAGTTAGGTGCAGCTGTGGGTGAGATGAAAGAAAATACATCCCTTTAGAAGTATGATTTTGGAGCAGTGTATCAGAGATGGCTCAGTAGTGGCAAGATGTTTAGCATGAATTACAGATCACAGTGGGTGAGGTGAAGAACTTGTGAATCACTTTAAACCTTTGTCTAAGAGAGAAGTCTGAGAGGGGATCTTCACAATGTTCAGTGGCAGAACAAGAGGACACAGTCTCAAGCTGCACAAGGGCAGCTTTAGACTGGACGTTAGGAAGAGATTCTTCATGGAAAGAGTGATTGGCATTGGAATGGGCTGCCCAGGGAGGTGGTGGAGTCCCAGTCCCTGGAGGTGTTTAAATGGAGGCTGGATGAGGCACTTAGTGCCATGGGTTAGTTAATTAGAAGGGTTAGGTGGTAGGTTGGACTCAACGATCCTAGAGGTCTCTTCCAACCTGCTTAATTCTGTGATTCATCAATATCTAAAGGGCAAGGAGCAGGAGGAGGGGACCTGACTTTTGACAGTGGTGCCCAGTGACAGGACAAGGGGCACCAGGCACAAACTTGAAGCCAGGAGGTTCCATCTGAAAGTGAGGAGAAAAGTCTTTCCTGTGAGGGTGCCGAAGCACTGGGACAGGCTGCCCAGAGAGGTCCTGTAGTCTCCTTCTCCAGAAACAGAATGTGCTGCTGGGTCAGACCAGGAGTCACAGTGCTGGCTTCATGGACTTGCAATTGCAGCCTGCAGTTCCCTTGTGGATTATAGAACCTTGGGATGGATTGCCCTTTAAAGGTCACACAGTCCAAACCCCTGCAGTCATCAGGCACATATCAACTACATCAGGTTGCTTAGAGCCCTGTCCAACCTGACCTGGAATGTTTCCGTGGATGGGGCATATACCATCAATCTGAGCAACCTGGGATAGTGTTTCCCTACCCTCAGTGTAGAAAATGTCTTCTATCTAGTCTGAATCTCTCTTCTTTTATCATAGACTCATAGAATCACAGAATAACCAGGTTGTGATACTCTTTTATCACAGACATAGAGTCACAGAATAACCAGGTTGTGATACTCTTTTATCATAGACTCATGGACTCACAGAATAGCCAGGTTGTGATACTCTTTTATCACAGACATAGAATCACAGAATAACCAGGTTGTGATACTCTTTTATCACAGACTCATATAGAATCACAGAATAACCAGGTTGTGATACTCTTTTATCACAGACATAGAATCACAGAATAACCAGGTTGTGATACTCTTTTATCACAGACATAGAATCACAGAATAACCAGGTTGTGATACTCTTTTATCACAGACTCATAGAATCACAGAATAACCAGGTTGTGATACTCTTTTATCACAGACTCATAGAATCACAGAATAACCAGGTTGTGATACTTTTATCACAGACATAGAATCACAGAATAACCAGGTTGTGATACTTTTATCACAGACATAGAATCACAGAATAACCAGGTTGTGATACTTTTATCACAGACATAGAATCACAGAATAACCAGGTTGTGATACTTTTATCACAGACATAGAATCACAGAATAACCAGGTTGTGATACTCTTTTATCACAGACATAGAATCACAGAATAACCAGGTTGTGATACTCTTTTATCACAGACATAGAACCACAGAATAACCAGGTTGTGATACTCTTTTATCACAGACATAGAACCACAGAATAACCAGGTTGTGATACTCTTTTATCATAGACATAGAACCACAGAATAACCAGGTTGTGATACTCTTTTATCACAGACTCAGAACCACAGAATAACCAGGTTGTGATACTCTTTTATCACAGACATAGAGTCACAGAATAACCAGGTTGTGATACTCTTTTATCACAGACATAGAATCACAGAATAACCAGGTTGTGATACTCTTTTATCACAGACATAGAATCACAGAATAACCAGGTTGTGATACTCTTTTATCACAGACATAGAGTCACAGAATAACCAGGTTGTGATACTCTTTTATCACAGACATAGAGTCACAGAATAACCAGGTTGTGATACTCTTTTATCACAGACATAGAGTCACAGAATAACCAGGTTGTGATACTCTTTTATCACAGACATAGAATCACAGAATAACCAGGTTGTGATACTCTTTTATCACAGACATGGAATCACAGAATAACCAGGTTGTGATACTCTTTTATCACAGGCATAGAGTCACAGAATAACCAGGTTGTGATACTCTTTTATCACAGACATAGAATCACAGAATAACCAGGTTGTGATACTCTTTTATCACAGACTCATAGAATCACAGAATAACCAGGTTGTGATACTACTCTTTTATCACAGACTCATAGAGTCACAGAATAACCAGGTTGTGATACTCTTTTATCACAGACTCATAGAATCACAGAATAACCAGGTTGTGATACTCTTTTATCACAGACATAGAATCACAGAATAACCAGGTTGTGATGCTCTTTTATCACAGACTCATAGAATCACAGAATAACCAGGTTGTGATACTCTTTTGTCACAGACATAGAATCACAGAATAACCAGGTTGTGATACTCTTTTATCACAGACATAGAATCACAGAATAACCAGGTTGTGATACTCTTTTATCACAGACATAGAATCACAGAATAACCAGGTTGTGATACTCTTTTATCACAGACACATAGAATCACAGAATAACCAGGTTGTGATACTCTTTTATCACAGACACATAGAATCACAGAATAACCAGGTTGTGATACTCTTTTATCACAGACTCCTAGAATCACAGAATAACCAGGCTGTGATACTCTTTTATCACAGACATAGAATCACAGAATAACCAGGTTGTGATACTCTTTTATCACAGACTCATAGAATCACAGAATAACCAGGTTGTGATACTCTTTTATCACAGACTCCTAGAATCACAGAATAACCAGGTTGTGATACTCTTTTATCACAGACATAGAATCACAGAATAACCAGGTTGTGATACTCTTTTATCACAGACATAGAATCACAGAATAACCAGGTTGTGATACTCTTTTATCACAGACTCATAGAATCACAGAATAACCAGGTTGTGATACTCTTTTATCACAGACTCATAGAATCACAGAATAACCAGGTTGTGATACTCTTTTGTCACAGACTCATAGAATCACAGAATAACCAGGTTGTGATACTCTTTTATCACAGACATAGAATCACAGAATAACCAGGTTGTGATACTCTTTTATCACAGACATAGAAATAAAGAATAACCAGGTTGTGATACTCTTTTATCACAGACATAGAATCACAGAATAACCAGGTTGTGATACTCTTTTATCACAGACATAGAATCACAGAATAACCAGGTTGTGATACTCTTTTATCACAGACTCATAGAATCACAGAATAACCAGGTTGTGATACTCTTTTATCACAGACTCCTAGAATCACAGAATAACCAGGTTGTGATACTCTTTTATCACAGACATAGAGTCACAGAATAACCAGGTTGTGATACTCTTTTATCACAGACATAGAATCACAGAATAACCAGGTTGTGATACTCTTTTATCACAGACATAGAATCACAGAATAACCAGGTTGTGATACTCTTTTATCACAGACATAGAAATAAAGAATAACCAGGTTGTGATACTCTTTTATCACAGACATAGAATCACAGAATAACCAGGTTGTGATACTCTTTTATCACAGACTCATATAGAATCACAGAATAACCAGGTTGTGATACTCTTTTATCACAGACTCCTAGAATCACAGAATAACCAGGTTGTGATACTCTTTTATCACAGACATAGAGTCACAGAATAACCAGGTTGTGATACTCTTTTATCACAGACATAGAATCACAGAATAACCAGGTTGTGATACTCTTTTATCACAGACATAGAATCACAGAATAACCAGGTTGTGATACTCTTTTATCACAGACTCATATAGAATCACAGAATAACCAGGTTGTGATACTCTTTTATCACAGACATAGAATCACAGAATAACCAGGTTGTGATACTCTTTTATCACAGACTCCTAGAATCACAGAATAACCAGGTTGTGATACTCTTTTATCACAGACATAGAATCACAGAATAACCAGGTTGTGATACTCTTTTATCACAGACATAGAATCACAGAATAACCAGGTTGTGATACTCTTTTATCACAGACATAGAATCACAGAATAACCAGGTTGTGATACTCTTTTATCACAGACATAGAATCACAGAATAACCAGGTTGTGATACTCTTTTATCACAGACACATAGAATCACAGAATAACCAGGTTGTGATACTCTTTTATCACAGACTCATAGAATCACAGAATAACCAGGTTGTGATACTCTTTTGTCACAGACACATAGAATCACAGAATAACCAGGTTGTGATACTCTTTTATCACAGACACATAGAATCACAGAATAACCAGGTTGTGATACTCTTTTATCACAGACTCATAGAATCACAGAATAACCAGGTTGTGATACTCTTTTATCACAGACATAGAATCACAGAATAACCAGGTTGTGATACTCTTTTATCACAGACACATAGAATCACAGAATAACCAGGTTGTGATACTCTTTTATCACAGACTCATAGAATCACAGAATAACCAGGTTGTGATGCTCTTTTATCACAGACACATAGAATCACAGAATAACCAGGTTGTGATACTCTTTTATCACAGACATAGAATCACAGAATAACCAGGTTGTGATACTCTTTTATCACAGACATAGAATCACAGAATAACCAGGTTGTGATACCCTTTTATCACAGACACATAGAATCACAGAATAACCAGGTTGTGATACTCTTTTATCACAGACACATAGAATCACAGAATAACCAGGTTGTGATACTCTTTTATCACAGACATAGAATCACAGAATAACCAGGTTGTGATACTCTTTTATCACAGACATAGAATCACAGAATAACCAGGTTGTGATACTCTTTTATCACAGACATAGAATCACAGAATAACCAGGTTGTGATACTCTTTTATCACAGACATAGAATCACAGAATAACCAGGTTGTGATACTCTTTTATCACAGACATAGAATCACAGAATAACCAGGTTGTGATACTCTTTTATCACAGACATAGAGTCACAGAATAACCAGGTTGTGATACTCTTTTATCACAGACATAGAATCACAGAATAACCAGGTTGTGATACTCTTTTATCACAGACTCATAGAATCACAGAATAACCAGGTTGTGATACTCTTTTATCACAGACATAGAATCACAGAATAACCAGGTTGTGATACTCTTTTATCACAGACATAGAATCACAGAATAACCAGGTTGTGATACTCTTTTATCACAGACTCATAGAATCACAGAATAACCAGGTTGTGATACTCTTTTATCACAGACATAGAATCACAGAATAACCAGGTTGTGATACTCTTTTATCACAGACATAGAATCACAGAATAACCAGGTTGTGATACTCTTTTATCACAGACTCATATAGAATCACAGAATAACCAGGTTGTGATACTCTTTTATCACAGACTCCTAGAATCACAGAATAACCAGGTTGTGATACTCTTTTATCACAGACATAGAATCACAGAATAACCAGGTTGTGATACTCTTTTATCACAGACATAGAATCACAGAATAACCAGGTTGTGATACTCTTTTATCACAGACATAGAATCACAGAATAACCAGGTTGTGATACTCTTTTATCACAGACTCATAGAGTCACAGAATAACCAGGTTGTGATACTCTTTTATCACAGACACATAGAATCACAGAATAACCAGGTTGTGATACTCTTTTATCACAGACATAGAATCACAGAATAACCAGGTTGTGATACTCTTTTATCACAGACATAGAATCACAGAATAACCAGGTTGTGATACTCTTTTATCACAGACTCCTAGAATCACAGAATAACCAGGTTGTGATACTCTTTTATCACAGACATAGAATCACAGAATAACCAGGTTGTGATACTCTTTTATCACAGACATAGAATCACAGAATAACCAGGTTGTGATACTCTTTTATCACAGACTCATAGAATCACAGAATAACCAGGTTGTGATACTCTTTTATCACAGACATAGAATCACAGAATAACCAGGTTGTGATACTCTTTTATCCCAGACTCCTTGAATCACAGAATAACCTGGTTGTGATACTCTTTTATCACAGACATAGAACCACAGAATAACCAGGTTGTGATACTCTTTTATCACAGACATAGAATCACAGAATAACCAGGTTGTGATACTCTTTTATCACAGACATAGAGTCACAGAATAACCAGGTTGTGATACTCTTTTATCACAGACATAGAATCACAGAATAACCAGGTTGTGATACTCATATAATAAGAGTATTAAAAACTGCAGTGAAGTTTACTGACCAGTGAGATCATAGAATCTTAGAACCAGGTTGGAAGAGACCTCCAAGCTCAACCAATCCAACCTAGCACCCAGCCCTATCCAGTCAACCAGACCATGGCACTAAGTGCCCCAGCCAGGCTTGGCTTCAACACCTCCAGTGACGGCGACTCCACCACCTCTCTGGCAGCCCATTCCAATGGCAAAGTTTTACAGTTTTAGTTTGAAAGCTAATGCTTTAACGTTTTAGTTTGAAAAGTAAAGCTTGAAAATTTTAGTTTGAAACCATCTCCCCTTGTCCTGTCACAACAGGCCCTGATAAAGTGACTGCCCCTGTATTCCTGAGTGACTCCTTTAAGTACTGAAAGACCACAACAAAGTGTCCCTGGAGCCTTCTCTTCTACCAGGCTGAAATACATGAACTCTCTCAGCCTGGCCTCACAGCAGAGGGGTTGTAGATGAGTGTAGAGGGAGGGCATAGATGGGTGTTGCATGTATTGTTTTACAAGAGCCTCCATCACTCCACAACCGAGGAACCGCAATGCCGTAGAGATTGCATCAGGCAGATGCTGTAGTTATCCTTTGCCTGGATTTATATGGTAGAGATAATATGTAACAGCCTCATAAATGCAGCCAGTTCCATTTGTTCCATTCTCATCCACTGGGCTGTGAAAATACTAAACCCATCAAATCAAACCAGCCCAGTTTTAATGGCACCCAGTAACTCTATGAATCCCTTGGTTATCCGGTCATTAATCGCTGTTGTTTGTGACTTGCACTTCAAGGCTTGTTCTCCATGGGATGGCCTGCTTTTCTGAGCATTACCCCCAACATTAAAGAAGAAGGTGCTATGAAGGAGGACTCTGGGATGCAAGACACTCCCTACAATGAGGTCAGCAGCATTGACATTTCTGATCTGTATTAATGCTCTTTCTAATAGATGCCTGTGCAGCACATTATACTGCATGCAGCATTAGAAGGCACACAGCTTTGGACTGAAATGTCAGCACTGTGGTACTAAATATCAGGGTAGATGCTTGGCCAACCAGAATAATGAGCATAGAATCAACCAGGCTGGAGGAGACCTCCAAGCTCAGCCAGTCTAAACTAGCAGCCAGCCCTAGCCAGTCAACTAGACCATGGCACTAAGTGCCTCATCCAGACTTTGCTTCAACACCTCCAGGGACGGCGACTCCACCACCTCCCTGGGCAGCCCATTCCAATGCCAATCACTCTCTCTGCCGACAACTTCCTCCTCACATCCAGCCTAGACCTCCCCTGCCACAACTTCAGACTCTGTCCCCTTGTTCTATTGATGCTTGCCTGGCAGAACAGCCCAACCCCACCTGGCTACAGCCTCCCTTCAGGAAGTTGTAGACAGCAGTGAGCTCTGCCCTGAGCCTCCTCTTCTGCAGGCTGCACACCCCCAGCTCCCTCAGCCTCTCCTCACAGGGCTCTGCTCCAGGCCCCTCCCCAGCCTTGCTGCCCTTCTCTGGACACCTTCCAGCACCTCAACATCTCTCTTGAATTGAGGAGCCCAGAACTGGACGCAGCACTCAAGCTGTGGCCTGAGCAGTGCTGAGCACAGGGGCAGAAGAACCTTCCTCATCCTCCTGGCCACACTGCTCCTGAGCCAGCCCAGGATGCCATTGGCTCTGCTGCCCACCTGGGCACTGCTGCCTCATCTTAAGCTACTCTCTCCCAGCACCTCCAGCTCCCTCTCTGCCTGGCTGCTCTCAGCCACTCTCTCCCCAGCCTGTAGTGCTGCTTGGGGTTGTTGTGGCCAAAGTGCAGAACCCTGCACTTGGCCTTGTTCAATCTCATCCCATTGGCCTCTGCCTACCCATCCAGCCTGGCCAGGTCCCTCTGCAGGGCTCTCCTACCCTCCAACAGCTCCACACCTGCTCCTAGCTTGGTGTCATCTGCAAACTTACTGATGCAGGACTCAATCCCCTGCTCCAGATCATCAATAAAGATATTGAACAGGACTGTGCCCAGCACTGATCTTTGGGGAACACCACCAGTGACAGCTGCCCACTGGCTGTGGCACCATTCACCACCACTCTCTGGGCTCTGCCATCCAGCCAGTTCCTGACCCATCATAGAGTGAATCTGTCTAAGCCATGAGCTGCCAGCTTGGCTAGAAGTTTGTTGAGGCAGAGCAGAGAGGAAGCCCACAAAACCAACCTTTGTGCTAAATGAGATGTCAGTTATTCAGGTATTCTCATACCACTGTTGCTTCAGGTTTTTAGCTTGGTCACCAATACCTGCTCAAGTGAAATAAACCTTCACATGGGAGATCCAGGGTTAAAACAAAATAGCTGATATGTGCTTTTGCTGCCTTGCTGCTGATGAAGTGGCACCAGCTGTCAAGCCATTGAACTCTGTGTGTCTGTGGAATTGCAGAATATTCTTGTGGAGCAGCTGGAGCTGTGTGTTGAATACCTGTGGAAGTCTGAAAGATACGAGCTCATTGCTGAGGTTAACAAGCCTATCATTGCTGTTTTTGAGAAGCAGAGAGACTTCAAAGTAAGTTGGTTGATACATGGTTTTAATTGTCATCTTAAGACAGCACAGTTTTTAGGAAGGGGGGGAAGAGCTTTCTTCAAAAGTAACATTTTTCCTTCCTGTCTATAAATTCTCCTTTTCCTGTTTTCTGCTCTGAGTAAATAAATAGGCAAATAAAATCCAGATTGTAGTATCATTTACTGATTTTCACAGTGGAAGGGACCACAAGGATCATCTAGTTCCAGCCCCCCTGCCATGCCCAGGGACACCCTACCCTAGAGCAGGCTGCACACAGCCTCAGCCAGCCTGGCCTCAAACACCTCCAGCCATGGGGCCTCAAACACCTCCCTGGGCAACCCATTCCAGCCTCTCACCACTCTCCTGCTCAACAACTTCCTCCTCATGTCCAGGCTGAATCTCCCTACCTCCAGCTTTGCTCCGTTCCCCCCAGTCCTGTCACTCCCTGACAGCCTCAAAAGTCCCTCCCCAGCTTTTTTGTAGCCCACTTCAGATGCTGGAAGGCCACAAGAAGGTCACCTGGGAGCCTCCTCTGCTCCAGCCTGCACAGCCCCAACTCTTGCAGTCTGTGCTCACAGCAGAGCTGCTGCAGCCTCTGAGCATCCTCCTGGCTCTGCTCTGGACACACTCCAGCATCTCCACATCCCTCTTGTCACAGGGGCTCCAAACTGGATGCAGCGTGTTCCTCGCTGACTTCTGCTTTCAATTTTGCTGGTTTCTAGTGGGTAGCATTGAGATAACTGCTGAGGGAGCAGGTCCTCAGGTTTTAACTTAACTGTAGTCGTGGTTCACTATCCCAAGAAAGTGCTTTTCTGGTGGCAGCTGTGGATAGCATATCTTTGCATGGAGCTGGGAGCTGCTTGGAATTGTAGGCACCCTGCTCCTGCCTGCACAAAGGGTTCTCTGACCTCTCAGTAGATCCCTACTGCTGTCAGGTAGTGGGATGCTTCTCTTCCTGTGTGACCACTACCACAAAACTTCTCAGAAGGTGATAGCAACCTTGAAAGGAGCCATTAAGTGGCATGGCTCAGTGTGATGATTTGGGAGTTACCTGCTCTCCCATTCTCATGAACTCACCCAGACTAGACTCCGTGGGCTGGAAGTTAAGGAATGAAGCTTTGTATTCACAGCTTCATACAATATACAAGCAGCTACTTACACTATTTATATACAGAAATATGCAAGTGAAAGGTCATACAGAAACACAGCAGCCCTCCCAGAAACCAGAGTCCCCAGCAGGGGCTCCCAACCACCCTTCCACCTCCTTTCCACCCCTCTACCTTGTCTCAGGCTTTGCCTTATGGTCAAGGTGAGCTGCAAGGGGGGTTAGATGCAGAATTAGTTGGGTTGTGCAGCAAAGGCCCAGGGAGAAAGCACAGGCACCGACAGAGAGACACACACACACTGTCATATCTATATTTGTGTTCCTGCTTTTATCCATCCCAGCAAGCCTATGAGTGCAGCAGACATCACCATTGTTGCCTTTTCACAGCCTAGCATCTAATTCTCCTCACCAAAATATTCCAATTAGCCTCAAACCAGCAGACTGAGCTATTCTCTCAGCGTGCACTGCCATCTCTGCAAAGGTTTGTGACCCCAGTGAAGGCAAGTCATGCTCGTGCCGAGCTGTGGTGACATGTCCCAGAGGATTCACCCCCTCTCACTTCTCCTCCCCCTCCCTCCTTTCTCCACGCAGAGGCTGTCTGACTTGTACTACGACATCCACCGCTCGTACCTGAAGGTAGCAGAAGTGGTGAACTCCGAGAAGCGTCTCTTCGGGCGGTATTACCGTGTGGCATTTTACGGGCAGGTACGTCGACCCCTGCTCTTTTGTCTCTGTTGCGGAGGGCAGGAATTGATACGTGGCCGAGTCGGGAATTTATCAAAAACAGTTATTTTTTATTTTCCCAAAAACTCGCCCCCACAACTCTATATACAAAGATTAATGTAGTTTGATAAGCAGATTCAGTTGCATGAGAATTAATCTACCAGGATACCATCAATAATCTGACTATATTGAAGTCAGAAGTTGGAAAAGGACTCAGCTATTAATTAATAGCGGTTTCTTACTAAATTAAGCTAAGCCAAATCACTCACTCAGGCTGGCTCCTGCGGTCTGTGTTCCTCCTCCAGCAGCTGCAGGTGAATCGTTAAGGGTCGTTAGGCACACAAAGGTGTCAGTAGGAAAGCAAATCCCTGAAGGTCTCTGCAGTCCAGGCACAGGGGAGTGTGTGAGCTCAGGCAGACACATACGTCCAGGCACAGGCAAACTCCAAAGCGGGAACCCCAAAGGCAGGAAGACCCCCAATAGTTATAACCTTGGCTAGACAAAGGGCAGAGTTACCACACCTTAGGCGCGACAGCGCACGGCCAGTCCCAGCCTGGCTCCAGCTCGGGAACTCACGGGGCAGTCCCCGCCCCCTTCACGGGGCAGTCGCCGCCCCCTTCACGGCTGCAGGGCAGGCGAGGGGGGGGGAAACCAGGCGGCTTTTCCCCTTTCCCCCCCGAAGTCTGGGCAGGA
Organism: Pogoniulus pusillus; assembly: GCF_015220805.1. Lineage (NCBI taxonomy): Eukaryota > Metazoa > Chordata > Aves > Piciformes > Lybiidae > Pogoniulus > Pogoniulus pusillus. The sequence goes on along the minus strand of NC_087276.1, from coordinate 3,312,101 downwards.
GAGGAATTTAGGGGTACAGGACTCCAGGACAGTCTCCAAGGATTCCAGCCACCTTCTTCTAATCCTGAAGTATTCTGGGGAAGCTAAGCCAGGGAAACACTTGGCAGTCAGTGAGTCCTAGGGCAGGAGGTGTCTCGTGGGTCAGGCTTCAAGCAGGACGAGAGAGAGCTCTCAGTTGCATCTGCGTGAACTGCTGCTGTGGATTTAGTGGTGTGATGGAGAACAGACTCCTACATCAGCTTTAGTTCTTGACATCGTTAAGCAAAACTAAGACTAGGACAGGGCAGGTTTTTACAGGGTAAAGCTTAAATAAACCCAGGAAAAACGTTGTTATATGGCTCTCTCCTTTACTAGAGCTTAAAGCAGAGCAGCAGGCAGTAGATGTTCTGGTGTGTTCCTCGCTGACTCTGGCTTCTGCTTTCAAGCCACCTCCAATGCTGTGCAGTATACTGTAGAATAGTTTTAGTCCCTCTGCTGTGCTTCAGCATCTCAGAAGCATTATTTTCTGCTTTCTTCCACTACAAACCAGTGTAGCCATCCAGCATGTTCCTTTGAGACCTGGTTTGGGCAAGCATACAGTTTCCTTTAAAGCAGTAAGGTGTGTGAACAACAGACTGATGTGAATCATTCTGTTTGATAACTAGATTTTAATGCAGAAATTTGCTCTTTTCTCCTTTTGATCTTATTCAAGGCTGTGGTAAGTCTAGTTCTTTTGCATGCTTTGTTTTAATTCTCCTCACACATCCTCCATCCTTCCCTTTACTGCTACTTAGTGTTAACTCTCCTCTGCTCTCAGTTCTCTGGTTCATGGCAGATGAATAACGTGGTTTCATTCATCACTGCGTCCTGCACACTAACTTTGGTTTGTTCCCTCACCTGAATTACTTATCCTGTTGCTGTGTTGTGTGTGCACTGTGGGGCCCAATGCTGCATCACTTCACCTCAGTGGAAGTTCTTCTCTCAGCTTCACTGGGAACAGGATTGGACCCCTTCTTCCTCTGTTGAAGAGCTTGGTGCAGCATTAATGCTGTTTGAATGTCAGTCTGCTTTCCTGGCCTGAGCAGCAGCTCCAGAGAGGGAGGGCTGTGGGATCAGTCTGTGGTGTGGCCTCCTTCCTGGTAGTCCTTTGTGGGAGCAAGCAAATTGGGAGTCAGAGGCAAATGGCAAGTCCTGGGTCTTCATAGCAAAGCTGAACTTGGCAAGAACTTGGAAGGTGAGCTGCACCAGAGGAAGGGCAAAGTTCTCCTTATGCCTGACCTTCATCAAAATGGGGAAAAATTGGACTCTTCTTGCAGCTTCTTGCCAGGGCTCTTGCACAGAGAGCAAATTTTAAGTGGGTAATTTATCTGCAGCAGTTCTGTTGAACTGGAAAACCTCTGTTACAGCACCACAACTTTTCAGCTGCCAGTGCCACACGGGCAACTTCATTTAAACAGCTTTAGTGCTCTGAAGTATCTGAATTTTTCATAGCTGTGTGTTGCTCAGTCTGTTCCCTGGTGCCCCAGGCACTGAACTCTAAATGCACCCCAACACTGCTCCCTCCTGGAGGAGAGATGGGGCCACTCTGTGTTGCTCCGTGGAGAGCCAGCGACAAAAGCGTGTGGCACAGTGCAAATGTTTAAAGGTGGATCATTCCCAGCCGTGTTATTTGTGCCTCATTCACCCAGGAAGATAGGAGTGGGTGTACAGAAGGAAGAAAGGAGGGTTTACCCGTACACAGCACCATGCTGGGTGTGGAAGCAGCAGATGGAGCTTGACCTGGAAGAAGAAACAGAGAGAACAGTCTGTTCCTGGTTGTGCTTGCATGTTTTTCCCTTTGGAAGGTTTTCTTCCTCTGTTCCTGTTTTTCCTTTGTGCCACTTGCTTCTGTTTTGGCTGTGCAAGTGGAAAGGCTCGGGGGCTTCTGTCCTTCTGTTGCTAAGAGTATCACAGACCTCCATGAGGGAAGCAGTCACAGTGCCCAGTTCATTTAGGATATTAAAAACCAGTTCCCTTTTTCCATGCTTCTGGCAGACTGTGCATACTTCCTCCCAAAAGCTGATGGCTGCAGGTTCCACCAGTGTTACACAGCCCAGTAAAGCAATGGGCATCGCTCTGCTGAGGCCATACAAAGGGAACACCACAGCAGAGAAGTCGGAAGCAGGTGTGGGATGCAGCGTGTGCAGGAATGGGATGCTCCATGTGCAGGATGTGGTTGCTGCATTGCTGGAGAGCCCCTCTGGAAGAAGGGTTGGAACAGAAGTGGTCCTTAGGGAGGATGCAGCCGGTTGCTTTCGCCAGAGAGCTGTATTTGCTAGCTTAGAGGGACAGATCAGGTAGCAGCTGCTGCTTCAGACTGCTAGTTCCGCCGAGGGCCTTTGGTGACACCATCTCGTTGCACCACCAAGTGGTGACATAAGCCAGCGCTTGTGGTTTCACTCAGAGGAGCGGATAGAGACGTTCAATGTCTGTTCTGAGTTAAAATCCAAGGGGTAAAAACGCCCTTGAATATGTTGAATAACTGAAAACTCACCCTTTGCTGCTAAGCCAAGATGTTCAAGCCTTGTTTTGAGAGCAGGTAGGTGAAGGCAGAGCAGAGGTTGTGTTCTCCTGCCTGTGCAAGAAGCTGCAGAAGTTGGAAGCCAGGTTTTAGCATTTGGTAAGCTCCCTGCAGGTTTGTGTCTGAAGAGCAGATGCTTCCCCTTTTCCAAATGTGATAAACCAGCTCTGGCTTCCTCACCAGCGGGTACCAGCTGCTCACTAACCGCAGCAGGAGACCCTCGCGTGGTACAGGCAGGAAAGGAGCAGTGAGGTAGTGACTGTCGGCAGGTGAGGCAGAAGGCTTTGCCTTGCCACACTGGCTGTGGAGAGGGTTTGTGTTCTTCCAGCAAAGGCACCTTGACTGTGAGCTCCAAGGCTGGTATCTGAGGGTGCACAGAGAGGAAAAAGGCAGCATGGTCAAAACTTGTCTCCCAATACCTCAGAGCTCACTGGAGACCAGGGAGGTGGTAGAGTAGCTGTCCCTGGAGGTGTTCAAGCAAAGCCTGGATGAGGCACTTAGTGCCATGGTCTAGTTGACTGGATAGGGCTGGGTGCTAGGTTGGACTGGATGAGCTTGGAGGTCTCTTCCAACCTGGTGGATTCCATGATTCTATGATCTCACTGTCATTACATTCAACTGCTCCCTAGGATAGTTTCCATCTCTAAGGCTGTGTTGCCCTTGCAGGGCAAAACCAGCCAGTGTGAAAATAATCCAGGGATATGCATTGGTAATGGAACCTTGGCTGCTTAGTGTTTCAGAATCCTAGAATCAGAGGGTATTTGGCTCCTGGAAAGTGTTTAATCTTGCTGTCAATAGTCTTTGCCAGACATATAGCATATGGCAGGCATGATTATTTATAGCTTGCAATTAACTTCTGCTTGTCACTTGTCAGCTGAAATTCTGTAGGGAATATGTACTTAAAAGATGTCTCTTGCCTTAGAGACAAGACTAAATCTGTTAGCTGTTTGTCTTCAGGTAGTGTTTTTCTTCTTTAAGGAAAGCCATTAACACAGATACCATCTTAGTGTGCCACGCAGCATCAGCACACAGCTTTGGCACCTCCATATAAACAGTTAACATGCACAGAATTGGCACTGAAAAGCATAAACTGGAGTATTCCAGGGCACTTGCTATCGGATTAATTTGGAAAACATGACTTTGTTGTTGTGGAAAACACTGAGTAGTAACAGAAAACAGATGCCTTTTGACAATGGCAATCCTCTCTGAGTATGGCTGCACGAAACCCATGAGGCTTTCCACCATAAACCAGTTTTGCTTCACAATATCACACAGTATCACACAGTATCACCAAGGTTGGAAGAGACCTCACAGATCAAGTCCAACCCTTTACCACAGAGCTCAAGGCCAGACCATGGCACCAAGTGCCACGTCCAGTCCTGCCTTGAACAGCTCCAGGGACGGCGACTCCACCACCTCCCCGGGCAGCCCATTCCAGTGTCCAATGACTCACTCAGTGAAGAACTTTCTCCTCACCTCCAGCCTAAATCTCCCCTGGCACAGCCTGAGGCTGTGTCCTCTTGTTCTGGTGCTGGCCACCTGAGAGAAGAGAGCAACCTCCTCCTGGCCACAACCTCCCCTCAGGTAGTTGTAGACAGCAATAAGGTCTCCCCTGAGCCTCCTCTTCTCCAGGCTAACCAATCCCAGCTCCCTCAGCCTCTCCTCGTAGGGCTGTGCTCAAGGCCTCTCCCCAGCCTCGTCGCCCTTCTCTGGACACGCTCAAGCATCTCAATGTCCCTCCTAAACTGGGGGGCCCAGAACTGAACACAGCACTCAAGGTGTGGTCTAACCAGTGCAGAGTCCAGGGGCAGAATGACCTCCCTGCTCCTGCTGGCCACACCATTCCTGATGCAGGCCAGGATGCCACTGGCTCTCTTGGCCACCTGGGCACACTGCTGGCTCATGTTCAGGCAGGCATCAATCAGCACCCCCAGATCCCTCTCTGTCTGGCTGCTCTCAGCCACTCCGACCCCAGCCTGTATCTCTGCATGGGGTTGTTGTGGCCAAAGTGCAGCACCCTGCACTTGGAGCTATTGAACACCATCCCATTGGACTCTGCCCATCTGTGCAGGCAGTCAAGGTCCTGCTGCAGAGCCCTTCTGCCCTCCAACCCAGCCACATCTGCCCCCAGCTTGGTGTCATCTGCAAACCTGCTGATGACTGACTCGGTGGAAACGGGATCAGAAACCGGGATATGGTCCTGCAGATCGTTCCTCAGTGAATCCCACAGACACTCAATTGCCCAACTCACACAGTGTTTATAGGGTGCCGGCTTCTGAGCTCTAGATTTGTTGTCTAATTACCTGTGAAGTTCTTCATATGCCTGTGGGGTTTAATTGCTGATACTGCTAAAAGCTGTGTGATGTTAAAATGTCACAGTCAGAAGATGACGCTCCCAGCTAAGCTGCTGCTGATGATGTTGGTCACTGGTGTCCAGTAATGCCCACTGGGCTCTGGGCATGTCCCAGATTAAAAGAGAAGCCAGAGATACGTTTATTTGTTAATCATAGAATGGTTTAGGTTGGAAGGGACCTCAAGGATCATCCAGTTCCAACCCCCTGCCATAGGTTAGGGACACCTTCCACTAAAGCAGGTCATTCAAGGCCTCATCCAACCTGGCCTTGAACACATCCAGGGAGAGAGCAGCCGCAGCCTCCCTGAGCAACCTGTGCCAGTGTCTCACCACCCTCACTGGAAAGAGCCCTTTTAGAATCATAGAATCAACCACATTGGAGGAGACCTCCAAGATCATCCAGTCCAACCTAGCACCCAGCCCTAGCCAGTCAACCAGACCATGGCACTAAGTGCCTCAGCCAGGCTTGGCTTCAACACCTCCAGGCACAGTGACTCCACCACCTCCCTGGGCAGCCCATTCCAATGCCAATCACTCTCTCTGCCAATAACTTCCTCCTAACATCCAACCTAGACGTGCCCTGACACAACCTTGAGACTGTGTCTCATTCTTCTGTTGCCTCTTGTCTGGCAGAAGAGACCAACCCTACCTGGCTGCAGCCTCCCTTCAGGTAGTTGTAGACAGCAATGAGGTCACCCCTGAATCGTCTCAGAAGGCCTTTCCTAACACCTAGTTTGAATCTCCCCTCTGCCAGTTCAAACCCATTCCCCCTTGTCCTGTTATTACAAGTCCTTGTCAATAGTCCCTCCCCAGCCTGCCTGTAGGTCCCCTTCAGATACTGGAAGGCCACTCTAAGGTCTCCTTGAAGCCTTCTCTTCTCCAGGCTGAAGAGCCCCAACTCTTGTAGCCTGTCTTCATAATCCCTGTTGAAAGAAATTGTAGGGTTGTTGTTTTCCTAATCAAACACTGAACTTTACAGAAAACTGGTTTTAATTCAGTCTGGTGTGTCGAGAAGTTTGCCTTAGTCAGTAATTCTGGAGGCCAAAGTTTAAATAGATTTCAACATGAAAGAATGCCTAGGCAATAGAACAAGGGGATGGAGTCTGAAGTTGTGGCAGGGGAGGTCTAGGCTGGATGTGAGGAGGAAGTTGTTGGCAGAGAGAGTGATTGGCATTGGAATGGGCTGCCCAGGGAGGTGGTGGAGTCGGCATCCCTGGAGATATTGAAGCAAAGCCTGGCTGGGGCACTTAGTGCCATGGTCTGGTTGCTTGGCTAGGGCTGGGTGCTAGGTTGGACTGGCTGAGCTTGGAGGTCTCTTCCAACCTGCTTGATTCTCTGATTCTATGATCACTTATTGCTGCTGCTGGGAGTGGCACATGGGATTATGTGTTTTACAGGCAACCTTGATTCCTGCTGTAACCACCTCTCATTCAGGCTTCCCCCTCCCTGTCGTGTTCACTGCATCCTTCTGTTTCTTCCCAAACAGGGTTTCTTTGAAGAAGAGGAAGGTAAGGAGTATATCTACAAAGAACCCAAATTAACTGGCTTGTCTGAGATCTCCCAGAGGCTGCTGAAGCTTTATGCAGACAAGTTTGGAATAGATAACGTGAAGATCATCCAGGATTCCAACAAGGTACAAAAGCTGAGCAGCTCTTGCATGAGAATGAAAACTCTGTGCGTGGTTTGGTTTAGGAAGAAATGGGAACTCAGTGTGTGTAAACTGACATGACCTGGGTTTGCAAGCAGAAAACAAGCTGATAGCATGGCAGGTGCTGTATGGAACCCACAGTGTTACAACAGAGCATCCCTGTTTGTGGGAAAAGAGCATACTCCATCATGTGGAGACTAGAAGGCTTTGAGGAGACCTTATTGTGGCCTTTCAGTATCTGAAGGGGGCCTACAGGAAGGCTGGGGAGGGACTACTGACAGGGTCTTATAATGGCAGGATGGGGTGAATGGGTTTGAACTGGCAGAGGGGAGATTGAAAGTAGATGCTAGGAAAGGGTTCTTTGCAGTGAGGGTGGTGAGACACTGGCACAGGTTGAGAGTGGTGAGACACTGGCACAGGTTGCCCAGAGAGGTTGTGGAGCACAGAAGCACCCAATGTGATCAAAGATCACATTGGGTGCTTCTGTGCTCCACAACCTCCCTGGAGGTGTTCAAGACCAGGTTGGATGAGGTCTTGAGCAACCTGTTCTAGTGAGAGGTGTCCCTGCCTATGGCAGGGAGTTGGAACTGGATGATCTTTGAGGTTCCTTCCAACCTAAACTATCCTATGATTCTGTGTGCCTGCAGAGAGTGGGCAGATGGTTACTGCAGTGCAGAAGCAGGTCATCTCCTCTCTCATTTCTCTCTCATCCACTTTTGCCAATGGCTGTGTTCAAAAATCTTAGTGTTCTGTGCTGGTTTGAGTGTTCCCTGCTCCCCCCACGCTTTGGAAATCACCCAGACTAGACTCAGCATCTCTGGAAATTGAGTGAAGGTTATATTTACAGCTGGCACAATAGACAAGCAGAGATTTACAGTACATACAGAAATATCAGTCTCACAGTATCATCAGGGTTGGAAGAGACCTCACAGATCATCAAGTCCAACCCTTTACCACAGAGCTCAAGGCCAGACCATGGCACCAAGTGCCACGTCCAGTCCTGCCTTGAACAGCTCCAGGGACAGCGACTCCACCACCTCCCCGGGCAGCCCATTCCAGTGTCCAATGACTCTCTCAGGGAAGAACTTTCTCCTCACCTCCAGCCTAAATCTCCCCTGGCACAGCCTGAGGCTGTGTCCTCTTGTTCTGGTGCTGGCCACCTGAGAGAAGAGAGCAACCTCCTCCTGGCCACAACCTCCCCTCAGGTAGTTGTAGACAGCAATAAGGTCTCCCCTGAGCCTCCTCTTCTCCAGGCTAACCAATCCCAGCTCCCTCAGCCTCTCCTCGTAGGGCTGTGCTCAAGGCCTCTCCCCAGCCTCGTCGCCCTTCTCTGGACACACTCAAGCATCTCAATGTCCCTCCTAAACTGGGGGGCCCAGAACTGAACACAGCACTCAAGGTGTGGTCTAAGCAGTGCAGAGTCCAGGGGCAGAATGACCTCCCTGCTCCTGCTGACCACACCATTCCTGATGCAGGCCAGGATGCCACTGGCTCTCTTGGCCACCTGGGCACACTGCTGGCTCATGTTCAGGTGGGTATCAATCAGCACCCCCAGATCCCTCTCTGTCTGGCTGCTCTCAGCCACTCTGTCCTCAGCCTGTATCTCTGCATGGGGTTGTTGTGGCCAAAGTGCAGCACCCTGCACTTGGAGCTATTGAACACCATCCCATTGGACTCTGCCCATCTGTCCAGGCGGTCAAGGTCCTGCTGCAGAGCCCTTCTGCCCTCCAACCCAGCCACAGCTGCCCCCAGCTTGGTGTCATCTGCAAACTTGCTGATGACTGACTCCATGCCCTCATCCAGATCATCTATGAAGATGTTAAAGAGGATGGGGCCCAGCACTGATCCCTGAGGGACACCACTAGTGACAGCTGCCAGCTGGATGTGGCACCATTCACCACCACTCTCTGGGGCTGGCCCTCCAGCCAGTTCCTAACCCAGCACAGAAATATACAAGTTAGAAGTAATACAGAAACACAGCAGCCCTCCCAGAAACCTGAGTCCCCAGGAGGGGCTCCCAACCACCCTTCTACCTTCTCCCACCCCTCTCTCTGCCTTACCCTAGATGTTGCCTTGTGCCCAAAGAAGGTTAAAGGGTCAGCCAGAAGGGTTAGGAAGCAGGTGGATTAGTCACACAGATGGCAGGTTAGGTTAGAGAGAGAAGTGCAGCCCAAAGCCCAGACAGAAAGCTTCTCTGTTATCCATATTTACATTCTTGTTCTTATACATCTCAGCAAGCCTGTGAGTGAAGTAGACATCACCATTGTTTCCACCTGTAATCTACTTCTTCTCACTAAAACATTCTAGCTAGCTTCAAACTAGCACATGTTCTTTGGGGCCTCTCCTTTAAATACCTTTGTATTCTTCTGTGGTCCGAACGTTAGTGTTGGCAGTCTCAGTTTTCTTTGGCATCGCTAAATGTTGCAGAATGGCTAAAGGAAAATGGACATGACTTAGAGGTGGGCAAGCAGGATGAGTGTATAGAACTAAATTAAGGCTGTGCTAGGCCACACTGAAGAAACAAAGGCAGCATTTAATATAACTAGCTAGGGAGGCACTGTCCTTGACGAGTCAGCAGACAACTCAGGCAGAGCAGAATCCAGCTAACCCTGAACGAGATAAGAAAGTAGGTTTGCAGCTTGCAGCTGCACGTAGCAAGTAGGTGCCCCATGCAAATGGGGTATTTAGGGATTCAGCCATTTAGCTTCTTGCATGTGTGCATATATTATCTGTAACACATATAAGCACTCCTCTACTGAATAAAGTTGTCACTCGCTTTTGATCCACTCTGGATTGTGCAGTGTCCTTGCATGGTGAGATCAGCCCTTCTCCGCGAGATCTGCCCCGCCGCAGCTGGGCCCCATCCTCTTTAACATCTGCATAGATGATCTGGATGAGGGCATGCAGTCAGCCATCAGCAAGTGTGCAGATGACACTAAGCTGGAGGCAGATGTGGCTGGGTTGGAGGGCAGAAGGGCTCTGCAGCAGGACCTTGACCGCCTGCACAGATGGGCAGAGTCCAAGGGGATGGAGTTCAATAGCTCCAAGTGCAGGGTGCTGCACTTTGGCCACAACAACCCCATGCAGAGATACAGGCTGGGGTCGGAGTGGCTGGAGAGCAGCCAGACAGAGAGGGATCTGGGGGTGCTGATTGATACCCACCTGAACATGAGCCAGCAGTGTGCCCAGGTGGCCAAGAGAGCCAGTGGCATCCTGGCCTGCATCAGGAATGGTGTGGCCAGCAGGAGCAGGGAGGTCATTCTGCCCCTGGACTCTGCACTGGTTAGACCACACCTTGAGTGCTGTGTTCAGTTCTGGGCCCCCCAGTTTAGGAGGGACATTGAGATGCTTGAGCGTGTCCAGAGAAGGGCAACGAGGCTGGGGAGAGGCCTTGAGCACAGCCCTACAAGGAGAGGCTGAGGGAGCTGGGATTGGTTAGCCTGGAGAAGAGGAGGCTCAGGGGAGACCTTATTGCTGTCTGCAACTACCTGAGGGGAGGTTGTGGCCAGGAGGAGGTTGCTCTCTTCTCTCAGGTGGCCAGCACCAGAACAAGAGGACACAGCCTCAGGCTGTGCCAGGGGAAATTTAGGCTGGAGGTGAGGAGAAAGTTCTTCCCTGAGAGAGTCATTGGACACTGGAATGGGCTGCCCGGGGAGGTGGTGGAGTCGCCGTCCCTGGAGCTGTTCAAGGCAGGACTGGACGTGGCACTTGGTGCCATGGTCTGGCCTTGAGCTCTGTGGTAAAGGGTTGGACTTGATGATCTGTGAGGTCTCTTCCAACCCTGATGATACTGGGATACTGTGATAAAAGTGTTGAAATAAAGCAGCTGCCTTGGAAGCTCCTCAGACTCAGCAGAATCCCATTGTCTTCCACTGTCAATGCAGGTCAACCCCAAAGACCTGGACCCTAAATACGCCTATATCCAGGTGACCTATGTCACGCCTTTCTTTGAAGAGAAGGAAGCCGAAGATCGGAAGACAGACTTTGAAATGCACCACAACATCAACCGCTTCGTCTTCGAGACGCCCTTCACGCTCTCCGGGAAGAAGCACGGCGGCGTGGAGGAGCAGTGCAAGCGGCGCACCGTCCTCACCAGTACGTGTGCTCGGGCTGCTCCCCCTGCCCCTCCGCTCAGCCTTTCTGCAGGCACTGGGCACAGAGCCAGGGGGAAGCTCACAGTGTCCCTTGGCCAAGGAGGAGCTTGCTGGCAGTCCTGTTGACCCTCCTAGGGAAGGTTGTTTCCGTTGCTGGAGTGAGTCATCAGCTGTCTGCTTTTAGCTTCTCACCGACAGCCTGACTGTGCTGGCAGTGATCTTAACTGGGGAGCAGCTCTGCCCCGGGTAGCTCAGCACTCAGGAGCGCTCTTCTTTTGCTAGTGAACAACTCCAAGTAGGTTGCCTGTGCTGCTACAGAGAGTAAAGCTTTATTAACAGATAGCAATTTCTGTACGAAATGGCAGTAAGATACATTAGATAGCACTCTGCCCCCTCCTCTGCCCCCCTGCTTCTCCCCCCGCTGCCCCTCCTCTCTCTGCCCCTCCTCTCTCTGCCCCTCCTCGCTCTGTCCCTCCTCTCTCTGCCCCTCCTCTCTCTGCCCCTCCTCTCTCTGCCCCTCCTCGCTCTGTCCCTCCTCTCTCTGCCCCTCCTCTCTCTGCCCCTCCTCTCTCTTCCCCTCCTCTCTCTTCCCCTCCTCTCTCTTCCCCTCCTCTCTTTTCCCCTCCTCTCTTTTCCCCTCCTCTCTCTTCCCCTCCTCTCTCTTCCCCTCCTCTCTCTGCCCCTCCTCTCTTCCCCTCCTCTCTTCCCCTCCTCTCTCTTCCCCTCCTCTCTCTGCCCCTCCTCTCTCTGCCCCTCCTCTCTCTGCCCCTCCTCTCTCAGCCCCTCCTCTCTCTGCCCCTCCTCTCTTCCCCTCCTCTCTTCCCCTCCTCTCTCTGCCTCTCCTCTCTCTGCCCCTCCTCTCTTCCCCTCCTCTCTCTTCCCCTCCTCTCTCTTCCCCTCCTCTCTCTTCCCCTCCTCTCTCTTCCCCTCCTCTCTTTTTCCCTCCTCTCTCTTCCCCTCCTCTCTCTTCCCCTTCTCTCTCTTCCCCTCCTCTCCTCTCTTCCCCTCCTCTCCTCTCTTCCCCGCCTCTCCTCTCTTCCCCTCCTCTCCTCTCTTCCCCTCCTCTCTTCCCCTCCTCTCCTCTCTTCCCCTCCTCTCTCTGCCCCTCCTCTCTTTTCCCCTCCTCTCTTTTCCCCTCCTCTCTCTGCCCCTCCTCTCTCTGCCCCTCCTCTCTCTGCCCCTCCCCCCCCCTCCTCCCTTCCTCTGTCCTGCCTCTTCCTCCTCTCTTCCTCCTCCTTCCCCTCCTCCCCCCCTCCTCTGTGCCCCCTCTTCCTCTCCTCTTCCCCCACTTGAAGTGGTAAACATCCTTGGAGGGGTTTAAAGGCTGTGTAAATTGGTGCTGAGGGGCATGGTTTAGTGGTGACCTGGCAGTGCTGGGTCAACTGTTGCACTTGACCATCTTAAAGGTCTTTTCCAACCAGAACAGTTCTGTGATCTCTGAGTGGGTGATAACCAGTTCAGCTAAACCAGAGGCTCCTGCCTCTGCCCAGGGAGGTGGTGGAGTCACCATCCCTGGAGATGTTCAAGCAAAGGCTGGATGAGGCACTTGATGCCACGTTCTAGTTGACTGGATAGGGCTGGGTGCTAGGTTTCTGGATGAGCTTGGAGGTCTCTTCCAACCTGGTTGATTCTGTTATTCTAAGTGTTTTGAGCTGCCTGAAGTTCATTCTGGGCTCATCATGTGCTGTTTTCATTCAGAAGAAGAAATCTTTGGATTATGAAAGCTGAGCAATGAGAGCTTTTTGCCACGTGAATGTGACAGAGCTGAGTAGCAAATGGGATGAGTTCAAAGGGAAGTGCTTCTCCAGCAACTGGTACATCAAAATTCCATTTTAACCTGCTGTGTCTCATCTGGTGATTACAATTTGTATGGATTTATGACAATAGAATCGTAGAATCAACCAGGCTGGAAGAGACCTCCAAGTTCAGCCAGCCCAACCTAGCACCCAGCCCTGGCCAGTCAACCAGACCATGGCACTAAGTGCCCCAGCCAGGCTTGGCTTCAGCACCTCCAGGGACATCAACTCCACCACCTCCCTGGGCAGCCCATTCCAATGCCAATCACTCTCTCTGCCAACAACTTCCTCCTCACATCCAGCCTAGACCTCCCCTGCCACAGCTTGAGACTGTGTCCCCTTGTTCTGTTGCTGCTTGCCTGGCAGCAGAGCCCAACCCCACCTGGCTATAGCCTACCCTGAGATAGTTGCAGACAGCAATGAGCTCTGCCCTGAGCCTCCTCTTCTGCAGGCTGCACACCCCCAGCTCCCTCAGCCTCTCCTCACAGGGCTCTGCTCCAGGCCCCTCTCCAGCTTTGCTGCCCTTCTCTGGACACCTTCCAGCACCTCAACATCTCTCTTGAACTGAGGAGCCCAGAACTGGACACAGCACTCAAGCTGTGGCCTGAGCAGTGCTGAGCACAGGGGCACAAGAACCTCCCTTGTCCTGCTGCCCACACTGCTCCTGAGCCAGCCCAGGATGCCATTGGCTCTGCTGCCCACCTGGGCACTGCTGCCTCCTCTTCAGCTCCTCTCTACCAGCACCCCCAGCTCCCTCTCTGCCTGGCTGCTCTCAGCCACTCTGTCCCCAGCCTGTAGCACTGCTTGGGGTTGTTGTGGCCAAAGTGCAGAACCCTGCACTTGGCCTTGTTCAATCTCATCCCATTGGCCTCTACCCACCCAGCCTGTCCAGGTTCCTCTGCAGGGCTCTCCTACCCTCCAACAGCTCCACACTGCTCCTAGCTTGGTGTCATCTGCAAACTTACCTATGCTGGACTCAATCTCCTGGTCCAGATCATCAATAAAAATGTTGAACAGGACTGTGCCCAGCACTGATCCTTGGGGAACACCACTGGTGACAGCTGCCAGCTGGATGTGGCACCATTCACCAAGACTGATAAAGCCCAAAGTTATCACCTTGACATAACAGTTGTTGCTTTAGAGTTGTTTTGTTTGGATGAGACCTTTAAGCTCATCAAGTCCAGCTAGATGAAGCAGCAGAAATGCTCTCCTGCTGGCTGAGTTTCTCTGGTCCTTCTCTTGCTCCTGAGCAGCCAGTCACTTGTTCCCCTACGTGAAGAAGCGCATCCAGGTCATAAGCCAAACCAGCACGGAGCTGAACCCCATCGAAGTGGCGATCGATGAGATGTCCAAAAAGGTTTCAGAGCTCAATCAGCTTTGCACAATGGAGGAAGTGGACATGATCCGACTGCAGCTGAAGCTCCAAGGCAGTGTCAGTGTCAAGGTAATGACTCTTTTTGGTTGTTGGGTTTTGGGGGTGTTTTGGGGTTGGTTTGGGGGTTTTGCTTGTTTGTTTGGGGGTTTTGTTTTGCTTTCAGTGCAGCTACCTGGTTTTGTATTTTGATTTCCTCCACTCCAGACACTTTTTGTCTGTTTTATATCTCTGGTCTCATCTTGTGTACCAGTGCTGCTGGAAGTCACTCTACAAATGTAAAGCAGTGGAAAGCTTCCCACTGATCTCAGTGCAGCTGCAACTAGGCTGGATGTTAGGAGGAAGTTGTTGGCAGAGAGAGTGATTGGCATTGGAATGGGCTGCCCAGGGAGGTGGTGGAGTCACTGTGCCTGGAGGTGTTGAAGCAAAGCCTGGCTGGGGCACTTAGTGCCATGGTCTGGTTGGTTGGGCAGGGCTGGGTGCTAGGTTGGGCTGGATGATCTTGGAGGTCTCTTCCAGCCTGGTTGATTCTATGATTCTATTTCAGTACCACCTTCTCTAAAGAGATGTTAGGACCTTTCTAACTTGAACACACAACTGATCACCCACACAAGTCTACAGATACTTTAAAAGAAGTTATGTTAGGACTGGTCAAGTCATTTCCTACTTAGAATAATTAAGATGGGTAAGAGATTTGTGTATGTCTTTTAGAATCATAGAATCACAGAATCAGTCAGGGTTAGAAAGGACCACAAGAAGCAGCCAGTTCCAACCCCCCTGCCACGGGCAGGGACACCCTACCCTAGAGCAGGCTGCACACAGCCTCAGCCAGCCTGGCCTTAAACACCTCCAGCCATGGGGCCTCAACCACCTCCCTGGGCAACCCATTCCAGCCTCTCACCACTCTCATGCTCAACAACTTCCTCCTCACCTCCACTCTCAGTCTCACCACCTCCAGCTTTGCTCCCTTCCCCCCATTCCTGTCACACCCTGACCACCTCAAAAGTCCCTCCCCAGCTTTTTTGTAGCCCCCTTCAGATGCTGGAAGGCCACAAGAAGGTCACCTGGGAGCCTCCTCTGCTCCAGACTCAACAGCCCCAACTCTTTCAGTCTGTGCCCACAGCAGAGCTGCTGCAGCCCTCTGAGCATCCTCCTGGCCCTTCTCTGGACACACTCCAGCATCTCCACATCCCTCTTGTCCCAGGGGCTCCAGAACTGGATGCAGGACTCCAGGTGATATCTCAGCAGAGCAGAGTAGAGGGGGAGAATCCCCTCCCTGGCCCTGCTGGCCACACTTCTGCTGCTGCAGCCCAGGCTCTGCTTGGCTTTCTGGGCTGCAAGTGCACACTGCTGGCTCCTGCTGAGCTTCTCATCCAGCTGCACCACTCTCTCCTCAGGGCTTCTGTCTTTTGAGATGCTTAACTAGCAGAAGGCTTTAAAGACCAGCAGATATCAAGAGTTTGGGTGAGGTTGGTCTCTTCCAACCAAAACAATTCTGTGATTCTTCCTCAGAACCCCTCAGGTTCCATCCAGGTGACAGGAGGAGGGAGGTGATGCTCCTCAGGCAGTCCCTAAGCCTGGACACAACAGAAAATGACAGAGTTACTGATTTTTCCCCCTCCCCAGGTAAATGCTGGACCCATGGCCTACGCTCGAGCTTTTCTTGAGGAGACAAATGCCAAGAGATATCCTGATAATCAAGTTAAGCTTCTGAAGGAAATCTTCAGGTAACCATTGAGTTTAGACTTTCCACTCTCTGCGTAGCATAAGTGGAACGTGAAACGAGGCTGAATTGAACCAGATGAATTTGCATCTTCACTTGCCCCATCTTGCAAGAAAAGATTGAGTGAAGTTTTGGGCTTTTGCTCTTGATCTGAGGATGACTTCTAAGGTTCAGTTCTAACACGGTGCAGTTTGCAAGAAGAGGTATAATGGTGTGGTTAGATAGACAGGTAGGTAGTACTGTGTGCAATTCTGGAGCCTCCAGCACAAGAAGGACATGGAACTGTTGGAGGCAGTCCAGAGGAGGGCCACAAAGATGCTCAGAGGGCTGCAGCAGCTCTGCTATGAGGACAGGCTACAAGAGTTGGGTCTCTGCAGCCTGGAGAAGGGAAGGCTTCGAGGAGACCTTAGAGTGGCCTTCCAGTATCTGAAGGAGGCCTACAGGAAGGCTGGGGAGGGACTTGCCATTGGAACAGGCTGCCCAGGGAGGTGGTGGAGTTACTGTCCCTGGAGGTGTTCAAAAAAGCCTGGACAAGGCACTTAGTGCCATGGTCTGGTTGATTGGATAGGGTTGGGTTCTAGGTCAGACTGGATGAGCTTGGAGGTCTCTTCCAACCTGGCTGATTGTATGATTCTGTGACTGTTGCCAATGCTTGTAATGACAGGACAAGGGGGAATGGGTTTGAACTAGCAGAGGGGAGCTTGAAAGTAGATGTTGGGAAAGGGTTCTTTGCTGTGGGGGTGGTGAGACACTGGCACAGGTTGCCCAGGGAGGTTGTGGAGCACAGAAGCACCCAATGTGATCAAAGATCTTCTGTGCTCCACAACCTCCCTGGATGTGTTGAAGGCCAGGTTGGATGAGGCCTTGAGCAACCTGTTCTAGTGGGAGGTGTCCCTGCTTATGGCAGGGGGTTGGAACTGGCTGAGCTTTGAGGCCCCTTCCAACCTAAACCATTCTATGGTTAGATGGATGGGTGAATGGCTAGATGGATGGATAGATAGATGGATGGATAGATGGATGGATAGATGGATAGATATACAGATAGATAGATAGATAGATAGATAGATAGATAGATAGATAGATAGATGGATAGATAGATAGATGGATAGATAGATAGATAAATGGATGGATAGATGCATGGATGGATAGATAGATAAATGGATGGATAGATAGATAGATAGATAGATAAATGGATGGATAGATAAATGGATAAATGGATGGATAGATAAATGGATTAATAGATAGATAGATAGATAGATAGATAGATGGATAGATGGATGGATAGGTGGATGGATAGATAAATGGATGGATAGATAGATAAATGGATAGATGGATGGATGGATGGATGGATGGATGGATAGATAGATAAATGGATGGATGGATAGATAAATGGATAGATAGATGGATAGATACATGGATGGATGGATAGATGGATGGATGGTTAGATGGATGGATCGATAGATAAATGGATGGATAGATAGATGGATGGATGGATAGATGGATGGATAGATACATGGATGGATAGATAGATGGATGGATGGATAGATAGATGGATGGATAGATAGATAAATGGATGGATAGATAGATAAATGGATTAATAGATAGATAGATGGATAGATAGATAGATAGATAGGTGGATGGATGGATGGATAGATAAATGGATGGATAGATAGATAAATGGATAGATGGATGGATGGATGGATAGATAAATGGATGGATGGATAGATAAATGGATAGATAGATGGATAGATACATGGATGGATGGATAGATAGATAGATAGATAGATAGATAGATGGATAGATAGATGGATGGATGGTTTGATGGATGGATAGCTAGATAAATGGATGGATAGATAGATGGATGGATAGGTTGGCAGGCTGGCTTCTTTTCCTTACTACAAAATGTGTGTGTTGTTGTTTGTGGTTCTGTGCCTGCAGGCAGTTCGCAGAAGCATGTGGGCATGCTCTTGATGTCAACGAACGCCTAATTAAGGAGGACCAATTTGAATATCAGGGAGAGATGAAGTCTCATTATAAGGACATGCTCAATGAGCTCTCTGCAGTCATGAACGAACAGGTTAGATCACCCATTTTGATGCTGGCTGGGCTGAATGAGGGCAGTTATTTGTGTCTTCCAGAGACAGATGAAGCAGTACAGCAAAGTACTAGAAGTAAAACCTCACAGTGACTGAGAAAATGCAATTTACTCCTCCTTTCCCTCTCTTTGTTTTTAGATCCAACTAAATTATGCCTAATGAATCTGATTGATCCAAAAATATTTGCCTTTTACCAGCCAGAAAGTTGACTGTTCAGGAGGTTAAATGCAGCCTGAGGTCTGGAGGCATAGAAAGACAATCAGTTAAGCTGCAACGTTGTGCTGTACTTGCTTTTATCCTGCAGCTGTGATCAAGTTAATTAAAACAGTAAATTGTTTTTAAGAGCTGGCTTGTAACTGGAGGGGATACCTGCTCTTCATATTCAGCTTTCAGACTCATTCCTTTTCTGTTTTCCTCTATTTAAGTCCACTGTCAAAAATACACACCATGTGTTTCAGCTGCTGGCAGCTTCAGAGGGATGAGCTTGGCCACATGATGTGAAATGCATCCCACAGTGTTGAAACAGCCCAGAATACACTTGCAGTTATTCTGTTGCTGTGTCTCCACTGGTACTTTTTATGATGCTTTCTGGTTTACTTTGCATATTGAGCACTTCAGCATACTACAGTGCAAATTCAATCCTGCCCCAGTTATTTCTCTGCATGCTTCTGTAGGCCACCTTAGATGGCATCTGAGATATACTTCTTCTCTAGCCATCATACCGCATTTCCAGGTGCCTACAGCACACTTCAGCACTGCTTGTGCACAGAGCTGCCTTGTTTAACCATTAGTATCAGTGATGGCATCTCAAAGAGGTGTCTAAGGGGCATCCCACTAGACCACACTGTATTATTCAGCTTCACAAGGGAATATGAGTTTGCCAGGGAGGGTAATATGAGTTTGCCAGAGTTTTTGGCCCACTTGGTACACTTACTGTGGGATTGAGAGTGTAGAGCTCTGTAGTGTGGTTTTGAAGGTTTGGTGTGTGCTGGGAGGGGTTAATGTCAGCAATGGTTGCAGTTCTGCTTCCTCTGTCAGTGTAGAAAGATTTGTGAACCTCAAGCATTCCAGCAAGTTTCTCATAACTGGCATTTATCACTTTGCTGCATTAAGGGTCTCGTTTGTTATGCAGTCTCCATGCCTCTCCCCTGGAGGTTACTTTGGCCATTAGTCAGTGTGCCTAGGCAGAGCCATATGTCTTGTGCTCCCCAGAAGAACAGAAGATGCATGGACAGCTTAAATGAGTCAGGAGCAGCCCATGAGTTTCAGCATCCATGAGATATTTGGTGATTTTTATTAAGCACTCCCCCCCCATGTTTACACCAGCAAGCTCTGAGCTTTCTGGATGTCAGTGAAAAGAGTAAATGATACAGAATTACTTGCAGGCAGCAGTGTTTCATATGTAAAGTGAAGAGTTCATCCAGCAAAAGTCAAAATCATCATCTGAGTGATGGTCAAATTATCTGAATGAATCACAGCTACGCCATCTGAATGCAAAAGTCCACACTGGAGACCCATCTGTAACTGGCAGCCCTACGAGCAACAGCCTGGTTTTCCAGGCAGCCTTTTGGGCTTTTGTGGAGAACTCTGCTCCTCCTGCAATGTACCCATGAGTTCCCCATTTCTCAGCCAAGCACTGCTTGCAGAGGAATCCCAGGCTGTAAACTGTGGCTGCAATATCTCACAGATGGAAAGCTTGAGGCTCTCTTGTCACTGTGCATTGCACCAGTTCAGATTTGCCATCTTTCCCTTTGTCGTGCTCAGGAGGGTTTTGTCTGCTCCCCCCCACTGACAGTGACTCTTTCATCACCATGTTTTTCTCTTGTTTTCTTCTGTTTTGTTTTTCTTCTCTGACAGCTCTGTCATGGTCCTTGCTTATACAGCTTCTCTTCTTCCCTGTCTAACATTTCCCTCAATACTATAGCCAAAAGTGGTATGTTCATTTTTTTTTCTTACATCTATTTTGGTTTCTTTTGGTGTCATGTACTTCCCTCACTCACTGCTTTTCCTACTTGGAATGTTTGTTTAGTTCTGTGTCCAGTGACTCCCTTGCTTGGGTAGTTAAAAAGGAGAAGCTGTGTGTCTGATTTCTTGCCCATGAGCAGTGTTGAGGTGCATGTTCTTCAGCACTGCAGCAGCTTCCACCTGAACGTGAAGAAAAACTTCTGTGAGGGTGCTGGAGCCCTGCAACAGGCTACCCAGAGAGGTTGTGGAGTCTCCTTCTCTGGAGAGATTCCAAACTCACCTGGGTGCTGTGATCTTGGGCAACCTGCTGTGGGTGACCCTGCTTTAGTAGGGTGGTTGGGCTGGATAACCTCTGCAGGTCTCCTTCTCTGGAGAGATTCCAAACTCACCTGGGTGCTGTGATCTTGGGCAGCCTGCTGTGGGTGACCCTGCTTTAGTAGGGTGGTTGGGCTGGATAACCTCTGCAGGTCTCCTTCTCTGGGGAGATTCCAAACTCACCTGGGTGCTGTGATCTTGGGCAACCTGCTGTGGGTGATCCTGCTTTAGTAGGGTGGTTGGGCTGGATAACCTCTGCAGGTCTCCTTCTCTGGAGAGATTCCAAACTCACCTGGGTGCTGTGATCTTGGGCAACCTGCTGTGGGTGACCCTGCTTTAGTAGGGTGGTTGGGCTGGATAACCTCTGCAGGTCCCTTCCAAGCTGCACCATGCAGGGATTCTGGAATGCTAGTTGTGATGTTGGGGAGGCAGTGGGGCAACTCAGCAAGAACTTCCTAATGCAAAAGCATGGCTCTAGACCATTCCCCAGCTTCCTTCCCTGCTTTAGACACTCTCCACGTAGGTGACCTCTCAGCTGTGTTTGTGTGAGAGCTGTTAGAGAAACATAGCTCAGCACCAGCTTAGCTCGGTCCCAGTTTCTTCCCCAGCTGCAGTTTCTGCTCACCTCTGGATGCCCAGGCAAAGGTCCCTTTTGGCCTGTCAGATCCTTAGCATTGCTGTCTAATGACAAGTGGGAGATTCTCACTTAGACAAAGAGCATTTCAGGCAGCTCAGCTCTCTCTCTCAGCTTCACATCTGTTGTTCTTTTCTCTTTCATGAGAAGATTGCCTACAAGGAGGACCCAGCAAAGCAGCAAGGAATGGAGCGCACCTACTCACGGGTCATCAATAAAGCCAACCTGGCTGTGCCAGCACCAACCACCCTGGCAAACCTTGATGCTTGACCGTGGCCTTGGCAAGCCCAGGGGTGACCTGGGAGGACCTTTTTTAGTTCTTTGGGGTTTTGGTGGTTTTTTTTTTTCCCCTTTTAGATTAATAGTACTGAAAATTAATCATGGACAATGCCAGGGAGAGGATCTGGGGGGGGTTGATTTTAATTTATTGGAAGCCTTCACAGTGTTGTATTTGGAACCTGCAAGCTTGACTCTTTTTTTTCTTTTGGTTTTTATTATGGTGATGATTTTTTGTTTTTTATCCTACCCCAATATTTGCACATCCCAAATATTTTTCTTTTTGTTCTTTTTTTTTCATTTATTTAAAATTTTCTATTTTTTTTCTTTTTCTTTTTTTCATTTTTCCTTTATTCTTTTTCTATTTCTTTCTTTTTTTCTTTTTTCCTTTTTTCTATTTTTTTTTCTTTATTCTATTTTCTTTTTTTTCCCTATTTTTCCCTTTTCTTTTTCTCTTTTTTTCTCTCTTATTTTTTCCTTTTCTTTTTTCTCTATTTTCTTTTTTCTCCTTTTTCTTTCTTTTTTTCTTCTCCATTTTCTTTTTTATTTTTTATTTTTTCTTTTCCTTTTTCTTTTTTCTATTTTCTTTATTTTTCTTTTTTACCTTGTTTATTTTTTTCCTTTTTAAAATTTTTCCTTTATTCTTTTTCTTTCTTTCTTTTTTCTTTTTTCCTTTTTCTTTCCTTTTCTTTCATTTTCCTTCCTTCTTCTTTCCTTCTTCTTTCCTTCTCCTTCCCTTCTTCTTTTCTTTTTCTTTCTTTTTCTTTTCTCTCTCTTTCTCTTTTTTTATTTTTTTTCCTTTTCTTCTTTCCTTTTTTCTTTTTCTTTCATTTTTTCCTTTTTCCCTTTCATTTCTTTCGTTCTTTTTTCCTTTTTCTTTCTTTTTCTCTCTTTCTTTTTTCTCTTTCTTTTTTTCCTTTTTTCTTTTCCTTTCCTTTCCCCTTCTTCCTTTCCCCTTCTTCCTTTCCCCTTCTTCCTTTCCCCTTCTTCCTTTCCCCTTCTTCCTTTCCCCTTCTTTCTTTCCCCTTCTTTCTTCCCCTTCTTTCTTTCCCCTTCTTTCTTTCCCCTTCTTTCTTTCCCCTTCTTTCCCTTTCTTTCCCTTTCTCCTTTTCCTTTCCTTTTCCTTTTCCTTTCCTTTTCCTTTCCTTTCCTTTCCTTTTCCTTTCCTTTTCCTTTTCCTTTCCTTTTCCTTTTCCTTTCCTTTTCCTTTCCTTTCCCTTTCTCCTTTCCTTTCCTTTTCTATCTTTTTTTCTTCTTTTCTTTTTTCTTTTTTAATTTCCTGTTGTCTTTCTCACCTCTGAGCAGCCTTTGTGAAGCCAGGCTGCTGCTGAACTTCCTGTTGACCAGATTAGGTAGGCAGCCAACCCTATAAATGATAATATATCTAATCCCAAGTCCTAGCCTACAGATATTCTATAAAGGCCAGAGTGGATGTTTTATAACATTTAAGTATATTGCAACTGTAAATAGAAGATGTGTAAAATATGTCATTTTTACAAGATTTAAAAGGAAAAGCTATCTTTTTAGTTCATTATGACCATACTAAGAACATGAATAACATCCCAGGTACCCTTCTATTAAAATATTTGTGTATGTGTATAAAGGTGTCCATAAAATTTCCTCTTTGAAGGTCTTGTGTCACGATTCAAGTCCAGAGGAGGGTCATGAAGATGCTCAGAGGGCTGCAGCAGCTCTGCTCTGAGGACAGGCTACAAGAGTTGGGGCTCTGCAGCCTGGAGAAGAGAAGGCTTTGAGGAGAACTTACAGTGGCCTTCCAGTATCTGAAGTGGGCTACAGGAAGGCTGGGGAGGGACTATTGACAAGGTCTTGTAATGACAGGACAAGGGGGAATGGGTTTGAACTGGCAGAGGGGAGATTGAAACTGGATGCTAGGAAAGGGTTCTTTGCAGTGAGGGTGGTGAGACACTGGCACAGGTTGCCCAGGGAGGTTGTGGAGCACAGAAGCACCCAATGTGATCTTTGATCACATTGGGTGCTTCTGTGCTCCACAACCTCCCTGGAGGTGTTGAAGGCCAGGTTGGATGAGGCTTTGAGCAACCTGTTCTAGTAGGAGGTGTCCCTGACCTATGGCAGGGGATTGGAACTGGCTGAGCTTTGAGATCCCTTCCAACCTAAACCATTCTGTGATTCCTTCCCATGTCAGCCAATTCCAGAGCAGCAGAGGTGAGGTTGCCTCCTGCAGCCCAGCTGTCCATTCACTGGGTTGTGGTTGCTAATGGGGTCACTCATGACTGTCTGCAGAGGTTCAGATTCCCTCCATGACTCCAGTTGAAAACACCCTAGGAAACAGGGGTTTGGGGTAGTCCTCTTGCTTCAGCAGAAGGAAGTTCTGCTGTTCCTTTGAAGTTGGTAGCCCAGGGCCTGTTGGGACAGCATGTGCCTCTAGTCAGATGTTGCTTTGGGTTTCTGCAGCATGTGGGATGAGGTAGAGTGGTCAGAAGCATACAACTGTAGAATTGTTTTGGATGGAAGACCTTTAAGATGGTCAAGTCTAACCATTAACCCACTAGTGCCAAGTCAGCTGCTAGGAGGAGTTCTCAGCACTCTCATCCTCCTGCAGGCTCATTGCTTTGCCCACAGGCAATCCCTGCATAGGAGCTCCCTGATCACTGTGCTTGTGTGCTGGGATCCCCCTCTTGCTCACAGTTCTGCCAAGCTGTGGCTTGTAGGCTCTGAACAAACCCCTGATGATTCCCTTGAAGCCTCCACAAGTTCATGATTGTGCTGTTGAGGACAGAGGCCAGTGCTAAGTCTTGCAGTGTGGGGGTACCAGGAGGAATTTTGCCTTGCCTCGCTCTGCTCTGCTGTCTCCTTTCCTGGTGTGTCTTCCCCACACTTACAGCTGCTGAATCTCACAGCCCAAGCTATGGCCTACCCTGCAGGTGAGAGCCAAAGGTGGTCTCTTCACTCACCCAATCTCAGTGTGCAGTCTGGAAGAGCTATCGTCCAGTTTCTGCCTGCTTGATGGTGCTGCCAGCTCTTGCTGCTTGGTCTCACCGTCATCAGAGCTGGGATTTGCCAGGAGAAGGCTTTGCTAAGGGTCAAAGCCCACATGGTGTTCTTTCCTGGGGGAAGAAGGAAGGTGACTGGGATGGGTAACCCATTGGCTGGATGGGGAGCCTCATCCTTTCCCTGAGAAGCCAGCTCTGCTCTTTCAACACTGCTGTTCAAAACCAACAGCCTGCTGGAAGGAATCACTCCTGGCCCAGACAGTAGGCAGAGGTAAATGGAGTTACCTGCTCGTTTGGGAGGAGGCAGTCATCAGTGGTGGCAGCAGGAATCCACAGTGCAGAGGAGGTGAGTCTGAGCATCATACCCTCTTGTCCCTTGCTTTGTTGGTCTTGCTGAGCTTACTTTGCATTTACTGTTATTACCTGCTGTAGCAGGGGGGTTAGGCTGGGTTATCTGCAGAGGTCACACCAGCCCCTGCCAGGCTGTGATTCCATGGCTTCATGGAGTCATAGAATAGAATCAGTCAGGGTTAGAAGGGACCACAAGGATCAGCCAGTTCCAAACCCCCTGCCATGGGCAGGGATACCCTACCCTACAGCAGGCTGCACATACCCTCAGCCAGCCTGGCCTGAAATACCTCCAGCCATGGGGCCTCAACCACCTCCCTGGGCAACCCATTCCAGCCTCTCACCACTCTCAGGCTCAACAACTTCCTCCTCACCTCCACTCTGACTCTCCCCACCTCCAGCTTTGCTCCATTCCCCCCAGTCCTGGCACTCCCTGACAGCTTCAAAAGTCCCTCCCCAGCTTTTTTGTAGCCCCCTTGAGATCCTGAAGGCCACAAGAAGGTCACCTGGGAGCCTCCTCTTCTCCAGCCTGCACAGCCCCAACTCTTTCAGTCTGTGCTCACAGCAGAGCTGCTGCAGCCCTCTCAGCATCCTCCTGGCCCTGCTCTGGACACACTCCAGCATCTCCACAGCCCTCTTGTCCCAGGGGCTCCAGAACTGGATGCAGTACTCCAGGTGGGGTCTCAGCAGAGCAGAAGGGGAGAATCCCCTCCCTGACCCTGCTGGCCACACTTCTGCTGCTGCAGCCCAGGCTCTGCTTGGCTTTCTGGGCTGCAAGTGCACACTGCTGGCTCCTGTTGAGCTTCTCATCCACCAGCAGCACATCCAAGTCCCTCTCCTCAGGGCTGCTCTCCAACCACTCCCTGCCCAGCCTGGATTTGTGCTTGGCACTGCCTTGACCCAGATGACGCTGCACTTGGTCTTGTTGAACCTCCTGAGGTTGGCTTGTGCCCACCTCTGCAGCCTGTGCAGGTCCCTCTGCCTGGATTCCTTCCCTCCAGCCTGGCTGCTGCACCACACAGCTTGGTGTGCTCAGCAAACTTGCTGAGGCTGCACTCAGTGCCTCTGTCCATGGCACCCACAATGTTGAACAAGCCTGGCCCCAGGACTGATCCCTGAGGGACTCAGGCATTTGCTCAATTTCAGCTATTGGGATCATATTAACATAAGCACACAGCAAATCTGAACCACTTATTTGCTTTTGGGCACAGAGAGCAGCTTAAGGTAGATAAAACGTTCAGAGAGCAGCAGCTCAGGGAGGGGAGGCAAGGACAGGAACAGATTCCCTTTCCAACTGCTGCCATCCACAGGGCCTGCTTTTACTGCAGGGTGGGCAGGATCTGCACACAGATATCCCAAGGGATGGGCAGAGGTGGTGGTGAGGAACACCAAGGGTGGGATTCCATAAAGGTCCACACACAAAACTCTGGGGGTTAGGCCATTAAATTATTAATTACAGGAACAAAAACAGTGTATGTGTGAAGTGCTTGCTGTAGGGCTCAAACCTGCCCATGCTCAGCACGTTCAGCTCCCAGCTTGAGGTCCCCTGTGGTAGGGGACAATCTGCATTTTACTCCATTTTGCCTTCTCTGCATGAGAAGGCCTTTAAGGACAGACTGAGAAGCTCCAGAGGAGGTGAGGCAGGTGGCAGAGGAGGCAGTTTGGGCAGCCATGTATGGGAGCATAGTACAGGGGGCCAAAGGGGAATTTGAGGAGCCCCTCAGAGGGCTGCTGTATAGAATCATAGAATCAAGCAGGTTGGAAGAGACCTCCAAGCTCATCCAGTCCAACCTAGCACCCAGCCCTAGCCAGTCAACCAGACCATGGCACTAAGTGCCTCAGCCAGGCTTCGCTTGAGCACCTCCAGGGATGGTGGCTCCACCACCTCCCTGGGCAGCCCATTCCAATGCCAATCACTCTCTGCCAACAACTTCCTCCTCACATCCAACCTGGACCTGCCCTGGCACAACTTGAGACTGTGTCCCCTTGTTCTATTGGTGGTTGCCTGGGAGAAGAGGCCACCCCCCACCTGGCTACAACCTCTCTTCAGGCAGTTGTAGACAGCAATGAAGTCACCCTGACCTGTAGGCAAGGCTGGTGGAACAGCCCCTTTCATCTCAGCAGAGAGACCTTCCTGCACCAGCCTCAAATTGAGCCATTAAAAACTTCTCAGAGCACAGAAGGAATTCTTTTTGCTTGCTGCTTGGTAGAAGCTATCCCAACACCCCAAAAGGAGTTAAAGCCTTATACATATTTGATGTTTAATCACATCTTTAGTGACACCCAAGCAGAACTCAGGGCTTAAATTTCAATTAAAGGGAGATGTAGTACATGTTTAATAGGAACCACTCCTTGCAGGGTAATTATATCTAAATATTCAGCAGAGAGATGTTATGCTGGCAGTGTGATGTTGATCTGAACAGGGATGAGGTTTCTAAGTTACCTATTTTAGGAAGGAACATCCAAACAAGGAACAGGAGGAAGATCTGTACCAGTTGTCCTGCAGACAACACTGCCCCTTGTGCTTCCATGGGCCTGGATTTCCATCTGGGATCCCTGGAAGTGGGGAGGGGGAAAAGTTGTAATTACATCCATGTGTAGCTTTGGAAGTGGACTTTTGGATCTTGGGGTGTGTGATGGTTTGGGTGTTACCTGCTGCTCATTTTGAGTTATCCCATGTGGATTCAGGACAGCTCAGGTGTGCAGATCTGCTCTGGATGCACCACTGCACCTGCAAGGTGCCCATGGAACTGGGCTGAGAAAGAAGAGTGGCTTGAGGCAACCTTAACTGCATTAAGTGTAAAGTAAATGAAACAGAATGAACTATTGCCAGATCTGGATGGGAGGAGGAAGTTGTTCAGCATGAGAGTGGTGAGAGGCTGGGATGGATCACAGGCTCGCAGGATGTTAGGGGTTGGAAGGGACCCAAAGAGATCATCGAGTCCAACCCCCCTGCCAGAGCAGGACAATGCTAACACACATCACAGAGGAACACATCCAGAGAGGCCTTGAAGGTTTCCAGAGAAGGAGACTCCACAACCTCTCTGGGCAGCCTGTGCCAGTGCTCTGGGACCCTTACAGCAAAGAAGTTCCCCCTTGTGTTGTTTGAACCTCTTTTGCTGCAGCTTACACCCATTGCTCCTTGTCCTATCCCAGGGAGCAGTGAGCAGAGCCTGTCCCCCCCCTCCTGGCAGCCCTCAGATGCTTATAAACATTTATCAAGTCCCCTCTCAGTCTTCTCTTCTCCAGACTAAGCAGCCCCAGGTCCCTCAGCCTCTCCTCATCAGCCATGCCCTCCTGTCCCCTCATCATCCTTGTAGCCCTCCGCTGGACCCTCTGCAGCAGATCCCTGTCCCTCTGCAACTGGGGAGCCCAAACCTGAACACAGTGTTCAAGATAAGATCTCACCAGGGCAGAGTAGAGGGGGAGGAGACCCTCCCTTGATCTGCTGGACACACTCCTCCTAATACAGCCCAGGATCCCATTGGCCTTCATGGCCACAAGGGCACATTGCTGTGCCATGGGGAACTTGTTAGCCACCAGAACCCCCAGGTCCCTCTCCACAGGATTGCTTTCCAGTAGATCACCTCCCAGCCTGTACTGGTGCAGTTTATTATTGCTCCCCACATGCAGGACTCTGCACTTGTCCTTGTTGAACTTCATCTGGTTCCTCTGTGCCCAGCTCTCAGTCTGCCCAGGTCTCTCTGGATGGCCACACAGCCTTCAGCTGTCTCAGCCAAGCCTCCCAGCTTGGTGTCATGGGTTGCTGAGGGAAGTGGTTGAGGACCCATGGATGGCTGGAGGTGTTTGAGGCCAGGCTGGCTGAGGCTGTGTGCAGCCTGCTCTAGGGTAGGGTGTCCCTGGGCATGGCAGGGGGGTTGGAACTGGCTGATCCTTGTGGTCCCTTCCAACTCTGACTGATTCTATGATTCTACCCCCCCACACTTAAGAAAATCACCCAGACTAGACTCAGCCATCTGGAAGTTAAGTGAAGGTTTATGTTCACAGCTAAGCACAATATAGAAGTAGGTATTTGTGCTGCTTTGAAGGTAGCTAGACTGTTTTGCTGAGAAGAACTAGATCACAGGCTGTGAAAGGGAAACAGAATGATGTCTACTTCACTCATAGGCTTGCTGAGAGGTATAAGAACAGGAACCCAAACATAGATAAGGCACTTCTGCTGGGGAGCTCTGGGCTGCATTTCTCTCTCCAGCCTCTCTGCCATCTCTCTGATTAATCCACTTTGCTTCCCAACCCCCTGGCCAAACCTCCATTCTTCCTTGGGACTGGGGTAAGGTTGAGAGGGGTGGAAGAAGGTGGAAAGGTGGTTGGGAGCCCCTCCTGGGGACTCAGGTTTCTGGGAGGGCTGCTGTGTTTCTGTATTACCTTTTCCCTTGTCTATTTCTGTATCTAAATGTCTATACTGTAACTATCTGCTTGTCTATTGTGCCAGCTGTAAATATAAGCTTCATTCAAATTTCCAGAGCTGCTGAGTCTAGTCTGGGTGATTTCCAAAGTGGGGGGGGGGAGGGGAACACCCAAACCAGCACAGTATTGACAATCTATGCAGCTATAGACAGAAATAGACAAGTTAAAAGTAATGCAGAAACACAACAGAAACCTCCCAGAAACCTGAGTCCCCAGGAGGGGCTCCCAACCACCCTTCCACCTTCTCCCCACCCCTCTATCTTACCCCAGACTTTGCCTTATGCTCAAGGTGAGTTTGGAGGGTTGGCCAGGGGGGTTAGGAAGCAGAAGGATTAGTTACACAGATGGCAGGTTAGGGAGAGAAGGGAGACAGCCAGAGCCAGAGAGTAACTCTGTTATCTGTGTTTGTGTTCCTGTTCTTATCCATCTCAGCAAGCCTATGAGTGCAGCAGACATTACCATTGTTTTCTTTTCACAGCCTAGCATCTAATTCCTCTCACTAAAATATCCCAGCTAGGCTCAAACTTGCACATCCTCCATGACAACAACATTTTTTCTTGTGAGGTTGCTGGAGCACTGGACCAGGCTGCCCAGAGAGGCTGTGGAATCCCTGTCTCTGAAGAGACTGCACACCCATACATTGCAATCCTGGGCATCCTGCTGCAGGTGGCCCTGCTTTTGCAGGGAGGTTGGACCAGATGATCTCCAGAGATGCTTTCCAACCCTCACCATGCTGGGATTCTGGAATCTCCCCCCAAACAGCAGCAAAGACTGCATGGTTCTCTTCTCCTGGCTTAACAGCCCCCAGTTTTATAGAACATACCTTTTCTGGGTGCTTTTGGGGCTGTGCTCCCCAGATGCTATTTCAGTGAACTATCATCAGTCATTCTTGTTGGAGAACATCTGTGAGGGGAGTAGTTGCCCTGTGATGTGTATGCACAGCTTGCAGTTGCCATGTGCTTTTCCCTGTACAGAAGCATAGAATCAACCAGGTTGGAAGAGACCTCCAAGCTCAGCCAGTCCAACCTAGCACCCAGCCCTGGCCAATCAACCAGACCATGGCACTAAGTGCCTTGGATGGTATAAACCATCAGGTGAAAACCACAGTGAATTTTGGAATACCTCTTGATAAAAGAGCTGAAAGACACAAGATATTTGTCATTGTTAATATTCACTTGCTGGGCTAATCCCTATTCATAAACAACTATTTTGGACACTGGAATGGGCTGCCCGGGGAGGTGGTGGAGTCGCCGTCCCTGGAGCTGTTCAAGGCAGGACTGGACGTGGCACTTGGTGCCATGGTCTGGCCTTGAGCTCTGTGGTAAAGGGTTGGACTTGATGATCTGTGAGGTCTCTTCCAACCCTGATGATACTGTGATGCTGTGAACTACTTAAATATCTAAAGCATTAACATATCTATATATGTTAATATATATAAGATAAAGAATCAACCAGGTTGGAAGAGACCTCCAAGCTCAGCCAGCCCAACCTAGCACCCAGCCCTAGCCAAGCAACCAGACCATGGCACTAAGTGCCCCAGCCAGGCTTTGCTCCAACACCTCCAGGCACAGTGCCTCCACCACCTCCCTGGGCAGCCCATTCCAATGCCAATCACTCTCTCTCTGACGAATTCCTCCTAACATCCAGCCTAGACCTCCTCCAGCACAGCTTCAGACTCTGTCCCCTTCTTCTGTTGCTGCTTGCCTGGCAGAAGAGACCAACCCCACCTGGCTACAGCCTCCCTTCAGGGAGCTGCAGACAGCAATGAGGTCTGCCCTGAGCCTCCTCTTCTGCAGGCTGCACACCCCCAGCTCCCTCAGCCTCTCCTCACAGGGCTCTGCTCCAGGACCCTCATCAGCTTCATTGCCCTTCTCTGGAGACCTTCCAGCACCTCAACATCTCTCTTGAACTGAGAAGCCCAGAACTGGACACAGCACTCAAGGTGTGGCCTGAGCAGTGCTGAGCACAGGCTGCAGTGCTGTAGTTCTGAGTCCCATTTGAAATGGGTTTGCAGAGATTGCCCATGGCATGAGAGAGCTGCAGGGACACAAATACCCTCCCATACATTGCCTGGTCAAGGAAACTGAGGAAGTAATAATGGTTATTTTAAAATTCAGGATGTGTGTTGTGCTTGGAGCTGCTCATGAGGCTGCCTCCCAAGAGAGGTGGCTTGGTTCAGTTTGAAAGCCATGGCAAGCTCCGTGCAGGGAGCTGTGGGCCAGTTTGCATGCTTCTAGTTATGAAAATCTCCAGCTGAGCATATAGATTTTGTTGCATGAGGCATAGTTTTCTGCTCTCTAGCATATGTTGTGCTTGCAGGGAGCTGGCAGAAAACAGATGAGTTTTGATTATTCCAGACTACCTGGAGGACCCATTTAAAGGGAGAGGCACTAAACAGTTTGAAAATGCAGCAAGGAAGCCTGAAGTGCTCTCTGAAAAGCACCTTGAAGTTCTCAGCATGAACACCTTCCAAAGAATGGGGGAGGGAAACAAAAGATGTTTCCCTTTCTTCCAGTTAATCATCTGCAGCTTCACACAAGATCTCTTTTCTGCAGGCTTTTGGAAACCTCACTGTGGCCTTTCAGTACTTAAGGGGCCCCTAAGAAAGATGGAAGCAGTCTGTTCAGCAGGGTCTGGGGTGACAGGACAATGGTTTTAAACTAAAGGCAATCATAGAATCAACCAGGTTGGAAGAGACCTCCAAGCTCATCCAGGCCAACCTAGCACCCAGCCCTAGCCAGTCAACCAGACCATGGCACTAAGTGCCTCAGCCAGGCTTTGCTTGAAGACCTCAAGGCACGGTGCCTCCACCACCTCCCTGGGCAGCCCATTCCAATGCCAATCACTCTCCCTGACAACAACTTCCTCCTAACATCCAGCCTAGACCTCCCCTGCCACAGCTTCAGGCTGTGTCCCCTTCTTCTGTTGCTGCTTGCCTGGCAGAAGAGCCCAACCCCACCTGGCTACAGCCTCCCTGCAGGTAGCTGCAGGCAGCAATGAGCTCTGCCCTGAGCCTCCTTTTCTGAAGGCTGCACACCCCCAGCTCCCTCAGCCTCTCCTCATAGGGTTTGTGCTCCAGGCCCCTCACCAGCTTCGTTGCCCTTCTCTAGACACCTTCCAGCACCTCAACATCTCTCTTGAATTGAGGGGCCCAGAACTGGACACAGCACTCAAGGGGTGGCCTGAGCAGTGCTGAGCACAGGGGCAGAAGAACCTCCCTTGTCCTGCTGGCCACACTGCTCCTGAGCCAGCCCAGGATGCCATTGGCTCTCTTGGCCACCTGGGCACACTGCTGCCTCATCTTCAGCCTACTCTCTCCCAGCACCCCCAGCTCCCTTTCCTCCTGGCTGCTTTCCAGCCACTCTGTCCCCAGCCTGTAGTGCTGCTTGGGGTTGTTGTGCCCAAAGTGCAGAACCCTGCACTTGGCCTTGTTCAGTCTCATCCCAATGCCCTCTGCCCACCTATCCAGCCTGGCCAGGTCCCTCTGCAGGGCTCTCCTACCCTCCAACAGCTCCACAGCTGCTCCTAGCTTGTTGCCATCTGCAAACTTACTGATGCAGGACTCAATCCCCTCGTCCAGATCATCACTAAAGATATTGAACAGGACTGGGCCCAGCACTGATCCTTGGGGAACACCACTGATGACAGCTGCCAACTGGATGTGGCACCATTCACCACCACTCTCTGGGCTGATTCAGGCTAGATGGAGGGAAGGCTGCTTTTCATGGTGAGGATGGTGAGACTCTAGCACAAGTAGGCAGAGGGAAGGCTACTTTTCATGGTGAGGATGATGAGACTCTAGCACAGGTAGGCAGAGGGAAGGCTGTTTTTCATGGTGAGGATGGTGAGACTCTAGCACAAGTAGGCAGAGGGAAGGTTGCTTTTCATGGTGAGGATGGTGAGACTCTAGCACAGGTAGGCAGAGGGAAGGCTGCTTTTCATGGTGAGGATGGTGAGACTCTAGCACAGGTAGGTACAAGGAAGACTGCTTTTCATGGTGAGGATGGTGAGACTCTAGCACAGGTAGGTACAAGGAAGACTGCTTTTCATGGTGAGGATGGTGAGACTCTAGCACAGGTAGGCAGAGGGAAGGCTGCTTTTCATGGTGAGGATGGTGAGACACTAGCACAAGTTGCCTGGAGAGGTGGTAGAAGCCTCATCTGAAAACTTTCCAGGTCAAGTTGAGGCTCTGAGCAACCTGATCTAATTACATATATTCCTGCCCATTGCAGGGGGGTTGGACTAGGTAGCCTTTAGAGGTCCCTTCCATCCCAACCACTCTGTGATTCCATGAGAAGTCTGAAGCACTTCTGTCACCATCTTTGCTGCTGTCCCAGCCTAGAACCACAGCCAGGAGTTTCAGGTGTGACTCCCGTATCTCAGAGTTTCTATTTCCCATCTTCAGGTTAAGTCTGGATTTTCCTGAAGTACAGAGCATCCTCAGACCCTTCCAGAAGCCTCAGATACTCAAAATCACTGCTGAGCTCAGTGGGCTGGAGGTTCAGAGCTTCAGCTGCTCCTGGGGTTTTCTCCTAGCAAGGCGTGGGGGGGATTTTCTGCGTACATGTGGAGTTGAGGCACAGTAAGGCCCTTGCACAAGGGTGGTTAATGGGCACTGACAAGTTAAACAGTCAAATAGCTTTCTTTGTGCCATCATTATCTAATGGGATTGTGAAGCCTGAGAGTGCTTCAAACACTAATTGTTTTCTGCCATCCTGTTTTCTAGTGGCTGTGCAGCTCTAGTGGCTGTGCTCTGCCTCGCTGCCCCCAGCGTAAGCAGAAGTTTCCACTCCAGCATGGTTTAAAGGGTTTAATTAGTCATGATCACAAGACAAGATCTCATTTAAGCCCAAGGAGTAGCCAGCTTTATTCCCTCTCATGCCCAGCTACACATGAGGTCAATGAACACTACCACAAGGTCTGTCCTTGCCACTCTCCCCTTCCTCTTCAAACACTGCTGATTGTGTAACTGTGTCCCACTTGCACTTGGTTTGCTGATGAACTTCTCTCTACTTCAATGTCAGGTTGTGCCACAGGAGGTTTAGGTTGGACATGCAGAACAATTTCATCCCTGAAAGGGTTGTCAAGCCCTGGAAAACGCTGCACAGGGCAGCAGTGGAGTCCACATGCCTGGAGGGGCCTGGACAGATGGGCAGAGGCCAATGGGATGGGGTTCAATAGCTCCAAGTGCAGGGTGCTGCACTTTGGCCACAGCAACCCCATGCAGAGATACAGGCTGGGGTCGGAGTGGCTGAGAGCAGCCAGACAGAGAGGGATCTGGGGGTGCTGATTGATACCCACCTGAACATGAGCCAGCAGTGTGCCCAGGTGGCCAAGAGAGCCAGTGGCATCCTGGTCTGCATCAGGAATGGTGTGGCCAGCAGGAGCAGGGAGGTCATTCTGCCCCTGTACTCTGCACTGCTTAGACCACACCTTGAGTGCTGTGTTCAGTTCTGGGCCCCCCAGTTTAGGAGGGACATTGAGATGCTTGAGCGTGTCCAGAGAAGGGCAACGAGGCTGGGGAGAGGCCTTGAGCACAGCCCTACGAGGAGAGGCTGAGGGAGCTGGGATTGGTTAGCCTGGAGAAGAGGAGGCTCAGGGGAGACCTTATTGCTGTCTACAACTACCTGAGGGGTGGTTGTGGCCAGGAGGAGGTTGCTCTCTTCTCTCAGGTGGCCAGCACCAGAACAAGAGGACACAGCCTCAGGCTGTGCCAGGGGAAATTTAGGCTGGAGGTGAGGAGAAAGTTCTTCCCTGAGAGAGTCATTGGACACTGGAATGGGCTGCCCGGGGAGGTGGTGGAGTCGCCGTCCCTGGAGCTGTTCAAGGCAGGACTGGACGTGGCACTTGGTGCCATGGTCTGGCCTTGAGCTCTGTGGTAAAGGGTTGGACTTGATGATCTGTGAGGTCTCTTCCAACCTTGTTGATACTGTGAGACTGTGAAAAGCTGTGTAGATGTGGTGTTGAGGGACATGGTTTAGTGGTGACCTGGCAATGTTGGGTTGATGATTGGCCTTGATGGTCTTAAATGTCTCTTCAACATAAATGGTCCTGTGACTCCAAGTCTGTGGTTAGCAGGAGCTTGATGCTAGGCAGAAAGAAAGAGCAGTAGCAGAAAGAGACTTTCCACCTTCAGCCACATTCTGTCTTGGTCCTCTGCCTCTCCTTTCTGCTTCTAAACACCAACCCTGTGTCAGCCTAGCCATGCATGGTGGGAAGAAGCAGCCTCAGCTCAGGGCAGCAATCTGTGCTGTGCTCATGCAGGACACAGACATTGAAGCTGAAGCCCAGTGCTTGGATGTAGCCTCAGAGAGGGGAGGCTGCTTTGAGGCTTTTTGTGCGTGGACCCTTGCACCAGGAGGCTTGAGACAGCTCCAGCAGGGCACAGGAATTCTCCACATGCTTGCTGCTGGCTGGTTTTGAAGAGCAAAATGTTGTGATTTGCACATAGAAAAGATGGTCCTTTTCTTGGAGTAGCAATGGATCCTTTTGGGGTTTGTATCCTTCTAACCCTCAGGGAAGCAAAAGAGCAAATGTGGCAGGTGAGAGCCTGGGAAACCTCAGCAGCAGCTGTGCAGGTGCCGTTTGTCTGCTGATGGCAAGTTTCACTACGTCCCTTCTCCAGGGACCCCCCAGCAGCAGTCACATCCACACACGAGCATCTCCTGCGGCCGTGCTGGGGCAGGGAGCTGGTGAATATCAAGTAGAGGCAGAATAAAGAGCCAAGCTCCCCCTGGTTGCAGATGAAGCTGCTCTGCAAGGCTTCTGTGTTTTGTTCACAGGTTTTATTGTTGCCACCCTACTTGGTATGCAGTCCAGGCGGTGCACTGAAACACAGCACGGCCTGTGGTGGGCACAGACAGGGGCTGCTGGGGGGCTGCTGGAGCTCAGCAGCTGACAGAGACTCCACCTCTGTATCTGGGCTAGCAGAGAGGGAGAACAACTTAACCATGGGACAGCAATGTGCCCTTGTGGCCAAGAAGGCCAAGGGGATCCTGGGGTGTATTAGGAGGAGTGTGTCCAGCAGATCAAGGGAGGTTCTGCTCCCCTTCTACTCTGCCCTGCAGAGACCTCATCTTGAATACTGTGCTCAGTTTTGAGCTCCCTAGCTGAAAAGGGACAGGGATCTGCTGGAGAGTGTCTAGCAGAGGGCTGTGAGGATGATGAGGGGACAGGAGGGCATGGCTGATGAGGAGAGGCTGAGGGACCTGGGGCTGCTTAGTCTGGAGAAGAGAAGACTGAGAGGGGATTTGATAAATGTTTATAAGTATCTGAGGGCTGCCAGGAGAGGGGGGACAGGCTCTGCTCACTGCTCCCTGGGATAGGACAAGGAGCAATGGGTGTAGTAAGTTGCAGTACAGGAGGTTCTGCCTCAACACAAGGGGGAACTTCTTTCCTGTAAGGGTCCCAGAGCATTGGCACAGGCTGCCCAGAGAGGCTGTGGAGTCTCCTTCTCTGGAGCCTTCCAAGGCCTGTCTGGATGTGTTCCTCTGTGATCTGTGCTAGATTGTGTGCTCCTGCTCTGGCAGGGAGTTGGACTGGATGATCTCCTTGGTCCCTTCCAACCCCTAACATCCTGTGAGCCTGTGATATGACTGAAGGTGGATTTATGGGAACACATATGACTTACAGAGGTCAGTAAGGAAGATGGGGCTGTTCTTTTAGCAAGGTCTGTTGTGACAGGACAAGGGGTTATGGTTTGAAACAAAACAGGGAAATTCAGCCTAGATAGAAGAAAGACATTTTGTACACTGAAGGTACTGACACAGCCCCAGGTTGTCCAAAGAACCATAGAAGCAACCATGTTGGAAGAGACCTCCAAGCTCAGCCAGTCCAACCTAGCACCCAGCCCTAGCCAATCAACCAGACCATGGCACTAAGTGCCTCAGCCAGGCTTGCCTTCAACACCTCCAGGGACAGTGACTCCACCACCTCCCTGGGCAGCCCATTCCAATGCCAATCACTCTCTCTGCCAACAACTTCCTCCTAACATCCAGCCTAGACCTGCCCTGCCAAAACTTCAGACTCTGTCCCCTTCTTCTGTTGCTGCTTGCCTGGCAGAAGAGCCCAACCCCACCTGGCTACAGCCTCCCTGCAGGCAGCTGCAGACAGCAATGAGGTCTGCCCTGAGCCTCCTCTGCTGCAGGCTGCACACCCCCAGCTGCCTCAGCCTCTCCTCACAGGGCTCTGCTCCAGGCCCCTCCCCAGCCTTGCTGCCCTTCTCTGGACACCTTCCAGCACCTCAACATCTCTCTTGAATTGGGGAGCCCAGAGCTGGACACAGCACTCAAGGTGTGCTGAGTATAGGGGCAGAATAATCTCCCTCATCTTACTGGCCACACTGCTCCTGAGCCAGCCCAGGATGCCATTGGCTCTGCTGCCCACCTGGGCACACTGCTGCCTCATCTTCAGCTCCTCTCTACCAGTATCCTCAGGTCCCTTTCTTCCTGGCTGGTCTCCAGCCACTCTGTCCCCAGCCTGTATAGGTGGGAGATCCCCCATCTCTGGAACCATTCCAGGTCAGGTTTATTTGGCTTCTGAACAAACTGATGAAGGGGTGGGTAGGCTTAGATGGCTTTTAAAGGCTCCTTCCAGCCCAAAGCACTTCATGATTCTATGAACACAGTTTTACCCTGGCCTATGCCCTACCATGCACAACTTGCCAAAGCAGCTCAGGTTTGAGACATTCTGTTCTTGCTGTTAAAGACACTTTGAAGGCTTTCAGAGTGAAAGCCACACAGCTATAGGTGTTTGTAGGAGGTGCAGAAACATTCACTAGACATATGGCAAACCAAAACCTGTGAGTGTGCCACGGCTATGAGTCATGGAGCTTGTTTCTACCATGGAGTGGCAGCAACCAGGGCTGGTGGCCCCACAGCTCCAGCAGTACAGTCAGATGCCTTGGACCCTACTGAATTTCCAAATGGAGCTGACACTTCTCATGAGGAGCGTGCTGACCAGCTCAAAAATGAAGTTAGCTTAGCCAGGGTTTCATCATCCAAAACTCCTGGCTCATCTTCCCCCCCTGCCCATCAATGCCTGGGCAGGAATCAGGAGCAGCAGTATGGGGTTACAGGAGAAGCATCATTTCCTCAGGAGGCTCTGGTATAATGAAGGTCCATGCCTTCTCCACTCTGGTTCCAGCAGAGCAGTGGGCATGGGATCAGAGGAGCAGATGTCTTCAGCTGCAGCTGGGGTGAGCTAATCACTGAGCTTGCCCTTGCTCATCTGGACCTGCCAGCAGCAGGGGCAGCAGCAGCAGCAATATTACAATTACATGTGAGGGTTGCTGCTGCTCCTGCACCTGATCCACTTGCTGGAGGATTGGAAATCAACACTGGATGTGTGGATGGCTGTGTGACTCCAAAATTGAGAGCATTTGTCATCTAGTTCCAGCAGTTTTGCTTGCTGATAATGTCCCCAGCACAGAGGCACTTGCACTGTGCTTTAAGCCTGAGTCCAAGTTCATCTCTGCACCCAGCTTTGTACACTCCATCCCACTTGTGTAACTGTGCCCTCAGCATCATGCACCACTTTGGAGGGGAGGAAAAATCTGATGCTTCTTGTTGATGCAATCTGGATAGGCTGGAAGGAGGACAGCAAGGACCTACCAGGAACTCTGCTTAGGTCAATGCCAGCACATAAAGCTGCCAGCCCTGCAGTGTGCAGGGCAAGCACAGCAGCAGGTCTGATGTGCTCTTCATCTTGTGCTTTCCTGAGACATCAATGGATGCCGTAGACTTCACAGTTTGAAAACTCAAATCCATTTCACCTCTCTGCATGCAGCCCAAGGCCTCTCAAGAGGTTCCTGGGAAGTCCCAGCAGGGTTCCCACAGCTGCTGTTCTCCAGCCTTATGCCAGTGTCACTGGAGAAATCAGGAGAGCTGCACATTTCTGCCCTTGCTGTAGGTCAGAGGAAGGAGTGAGCACAGTGTGAGCTGCAGGAGACACTTTGTCCTTCTGAGGCACTGCTCCTGAGAAGGCAGCAAAGCCCCTGCACAGCCCATGCAGGAACATACCCAAGGCTGCTGCCCTGTATCCCTGTTTTTCAATCAGTTCAGGCAGTTTCCACTCAACTTCCCAGTAGCTGCTGGGTAGAAGACATTGTTGTAGTAGGCCTGATAGGCCAAAATAGGCTTATCCATGTCTTGGCTTTGCCCAGACATGTTTTTCTGCTCTCCTCCCTTCTGCTGTGGAGAGAAGCAACTGTGGGAAAAAGGACAAAGGACCTGGAGCCACTGAGTCTAAGGACTCTGGCTTGCCCAGACATGTTCCCCTGCTCCCCCTCCTTCTGTGCTGGGGGAAGCAAGCACAGGAAAGGAAAACAAAAGCCCTGGCTTCACCTGATATGGTCAAGCTTGGCAAAGTGCCATTCTGATTGGCTAATCTGTGTCCAAAGGCCCATTAGTCTTGGGCTGTATTGATGAAAAGGGATGAGCAGGTAGCACAGTGTGCTGCTGCTGGTGCTGCTGCTGCCTCATTGCATCCTGCACTGCCTGGGAACTCCACTGCCTCGAGTTCACCAGGAACAGGCTCTAAATGCCTGCATGCAATCAGCCTGCACAGCCAGCCTGACACTGTGCCCAGACTGCACATGGCATTGCAGCCTGCCTGCCCCTCTGCAAGGCTTCTGCTGAATGGGGAATCAAGAGGAGCCAGGTCAGAGACTGTGCCATAGACTCCCAGCTTCTGAGAAAAGAGCCTGGGAAACTCCAAAGCCTCTAACAGCTTTGAGGCCACTGACAG
Organism: Pogoniulus pusillus; assembly: GCF_015220805.1. Lineage (NCBI taxonomy): Eukaryota > Metazoa > Chordata > Aves > Piciformes > Lybiidae > Pogoniulus > Pogoniulus pusillus. The sequence continues at coordinate 3,272,796 of NC_087276.1, read as the reverse complement.
CAACCCCTGCACCTGCTTTGGGTACTGTCTGATACTATTTTGTGAGTAAATGCTTAAAGCCTCTTGTAATGCACTGATTGCCTTCTGCCATGAGCAGAAAGCAGCTTCCTGTGTCCTCTAGTGGATAAGCAGTGTAATTAACCACCAGCAATATAATTAACCACAAGAACCTTCTCTCGCAGTATAATGTTTGTGTTTGCTGCTTTAAGAAATAAGTGCTCCAGTTTAGCCTGTCCCTATGTGTATAAATGTCCAAATCATGCATTTTTGAGCCTTGTGAATAAGTTTTCTTGTGAGATTTAATGTTAATAAACAGTTATCATAGTTATTACCAATCTTTGCCTGGATGTCAAAATGAATACAGGTTATTAATTTTGCACAATGCCTCACAGTGCTTCCTTGCAGAACCAATGGCTTCCTCATGACAGAACCTCCTCCATCACCCACTGGGAAAAGCAAAACTGAGTCAACTCCTCTTTCAAGCACCTCTTACCAGCCCTCCTTTCTGCCCATAGCAGAGCAGTGAAGTGCACACAGCCCAAAGGTCTCATGCTAGTTTGAGGCTCGCTGGAGTATTTCAGTGAGAGAAATGAGATGATAGGTGGTGAAAAGGAACCAATGGTAATGTCTGCTGCACTCATAGGCTTGCTGAGATGGATAAAAACTAGAGCACAAACGTAGATAAGACAGTTGGGGTGTGTGTGTGTGTCTGTTGGTGCCTGTGCTTTCTCCCTGGGCTGCTTCTAACTAATCCTTCTGCTTTCTAACCCCTCCCCTGCTGATCCTCCAACCTCACCTTGCATACGAGGCAAACTCTGGGATAAGGTAGAGGGGTGGAAAGAAGGTGGAAGGGAGGTTGGGAGCCCCTCCTGGGGACTCAGGTTTCTGGGAGGGCTCCTGTGTCTCTGTATTACTTTTACCATGTCTATTTCTGTCTATAGCTGTAACTACTGTAAACATTAATATGTAAATATGTATATTATATATGTGTGTATATATATATAATATACATGTGTGTGCATGTGTAAATGTGTATGTTGTGCTAAGCTGTGAACACAAAGCTTCATTCCTTAACTTCCAGCCAGTTGAGCCTAGTCTGGGGGAGTCCATAAGAGTGGAGGAGCAGGTAATGCCCAAACTGCCACAGGTCTTTAACTCTGCTATTCCTGAGGCACTGCTGAGCTGCTGGAAAGCAAATGGTCTCAGCTGTGCTATCCCACTCCTCTGCTGCCTTGCTGGCCTTCTTCATTCTGTATTTTGAAGTAATCTGGGGGCTGTGGGAAGGATGTTCCACAGGTTTTTTGCATTTTCCTGTCAGCAGAAATATCATTTTGGAGGACTAGGAGGTGGGAGCAGCCCAGAGGATTGTGTTTCCCTCCTAATGCAAGATTCATGTCCAGTCTGTCTCTCCTTACACTCTGGGGATGCTGGTGCAAGCGTTCTTCTCCAGCAAGCCCCCTTGGGGCACCCAAGAAGGGACAGTGGTCTCTGCCACATCCCTCCAGGAGAGCTTTAGTTCAACTTGCTCGTTCATCAGGCAATAACAGAGTCTGGCACCACAGCAGCTTGCATTTGGGAGTTTGATTTTCCTCTGAGCAATTGCAGATTCCTTTGCAGATGTGCAGAGTGCAAATAACTGCCTCAGAGCTGAGGGAGAGCAAAGAATTGCTGCCTGTCCTTCTGAGCCATGGAAGTGATCACTGGCCAAAGGGGATGGGGTCTGTCCTCTTTGGCTCTTCAGGAGACACCCAAGGGCCAAGGCAAGTGAGGGGCAGGAGGGAGGGCAGGCTTTCTGCTGGTGCACTGATATTGTGTTGACAGTGATTTGTGCAGCAGAGGCCACCTCTGCTCTGAAAAATGAGACCCTGCATGAATAAATCATGGGCACTCTCCTAGTGCCTTGACAGCTCAGTCCAGCCCTCCTCGCCCGTGGTGACTGGATAATGCTTGCATGCAGGGAGGGACTTCTGTTCTCTGGAGGCTTTTAAGGGCAAGGTCTGCCTGCCACCAGTTTAGGGGCTTCTCTCCAGGGCAGGAGCTCTGCTGCACAGCGTGGGACCATGGAGGGAAATGCACACCTCCTCCAGGTCATCCGCAAGATGCGCTCCCAAATCAACAAGCTGGAGAGAGAAAACAGGGCCCTGAGGGGAGAGCTGCAGGTCTGCGGGCAGAGAACTGTGCCACCAGAGAGGCAGGCAGTGAGAGGATGTGGGGACAGTGGTGTGGGACGCCTTGAGGATGATGATGGTGAGACACCAGCCGGCTCTCCAGGAGCTCTGCATGGAAGCACTGTGACTGGTCCTGCTCTGGCACCAAAGGAGCAGACAGGTACCAAAGAGTCAGTGTTGTCTGTGGCACCCACTGTGGGTGGATGGGTGGGCAGAGGCCAATGGGATGAGATTGAACAAGGCCAAGTGCAGGGTTCTGCACTTTGGCCACAACAACCCCAAGCAGCACTACAGGCTGGAGACTGAGTGGCTGAGAGCAGTCAGGAGGAAAGGGACCTGGGGGTACTGATAGATAGTAGGTGAAAGATGAGCCAGCAGTGTGCCCAGGTGGCCAAGAGAGCCAATGGCATCCTGGGCTGGCTCAGGAGCAGTGTGGCCAGTAGGACAAGGGAGGTCATTCTGCCCCTGTGCTCAGCACTGCTCAGGCCACACCTTGAGTGCTGTGTCCAGTTCTGGGCCACTCAATTCAAGAAAGATGTTGAGGTGCTGGAACATGTCCAGAGAAGGGCAACAAAGCTGGTGAGGGGCCTGGAGCACAAATCCTATGAGGAGAGGTTGAGGGAGCTGGGTCTGTTTAGCCTGGAGAAGAGGAGGCTCAGGGGTGATCTTATTACTGTCTACAACTACCTGAAGGGGCATTGTAGCCAGGTGGGGGGTGGCCTCTTCTCCCAGGCAACCAGCAATAGAACAAGGGGACACAGTCTCAAGTTGTGCCAGGGCAGGTCCAGGTTGGATGTGAGGAGGAAGTTGTTGGCAGAGAGTGATTGGCATTGGAATGGGCTGCCCAGGGAGGTGGTGGAGGCACCATCCCTGGAGGTGTTCAAGAGAAGCCTGGCTGGGGCACTTAGTGCCATGGTCTGGTTGATTGGCTAGGGCTGGGTGCTAGGTTGGACTGGATGACCCCCTGCAGGGAATGGGAGATGAGCCATGCGCTCATCTAACGTGATGGAAGAGTTCTGGCATCCTTTAGTGCCCACACTCAAACCCGTGAGGATGGAGCAGACTCATGCCAGTGGTGCCCAGCAACAGGACAAGGGGTAACAGGCACAAACTGGAACCCAGGAGGTTCCATCTGAGCATGAAGAGACCCTTTCCTGTAGGGGTGCTGGAGTCCTGGATTGGGCTGTCCAAGGAGATTGTGGAGTCTTCTTCTCTGGAGAGATTCCAAACACTCCTCAACACTGTGATCCTGGGCAGCCTGCTCTGGTTGACCCTGCTTTAGTAGGGAGGTTGGATTAGATGATGTCCAGAGGTCCCTTCCAACTCTTGCTGTGCTGGGATTCCATCAAAACACATTGAGGACATCTGAATCCTCATGATTATTGTTCTTAGCTCTGCTTTTGTCTCTGCTCCTCAGACAGCACCATGACCGTGCGGCGCTACCCTACTGCTTCACCAGCACCGGCTCCTTTCAGCATGAGCTTTCATCTGGCCAGCAAGAGACCTCCAAGCAATGGGCTGGGCAGTGTCCCCCCACCAGCCCCTCCTGCTGCAGCACAGCTCACCCATGGAGAGGAGAAGGGGCTTGAAAAATCCCCAGCCAGCTGTCTCTCCTCCAGCCACTCCAGCAAAATGAAGCTGTTTCGGGAGCACGTCTACAAGTGCAGGTAGGTCCAATTTGCCCTCATCCCAGTATCACCTGCCTGGGCTGTTTGCAGGTTTCACCTTAATGCCATACATAAACACTGATTTGGGGTTTAGTTTGTGGTCAGATAAGTCTTTGTTCACCTGTACATGGTCATTGAGTAGGCAGGAGACCTCTTTGAGGGAAGTTGCTCTTCTCCTCCTGGCCATGAGTGGAGGTTGCTGGTGCTGCTGGATTAAATTCATTAGAGAAAGGAGGGGCTGAGGGGGAAAGTAAGGAGAGCTTTTTCTTTCCATTAAAACCAGGCAGAGGACTGCAGTTGGTGTGTTGGTCTGAGAAGCCAAGCTTAAAAGGGGCTTTTACTTTGAACAAAAAACGTGGAGATATCAAGCCTGAACCATGCTTTTGGATCTGCACTCAATATGGCTGATGGACTTAGGTGTCCTGCATCACATCCTCCTGCAGCTGAAGCATTGCGAGTTAATGCTTCCAGCCTTGAGAGAAGTATCCTTAGCTGAGCTTCTAAATGAAGTGAAATGGCTGCTGGGCAAGCTCTGAGTGTCTCTGCTCATTGAGGAGAAGCTTTTCAACGCAGCAGCAGCCAAAGGAAGAAGCATAGCCTCTCACCTCTCACACTCCCTGAAACCTGGGTAGCAGCCCATCTCCATGCTGAGAGGCTGCAGGGGGCAGTGGGGTCAAGTCTTCATGGAATAGAATCATAGAATAGACCAGGTTGGAAGGGACCTCCAAGCTCATCCACTCCAACCTAGCAACCAGCCCTAGCCAGTCAACCAGACCATGGCACTAAGTGCCCCAGCCAGGCTTTGCTTCAACACCTCCAGGGACAACAACTCCACCACCTCCCTGGGCAGCCCATTCCAATGCCAATCACTCTCTCTGACAACAACTTCCTCCTCACATCCAGCCTAGACTTCCCCTGGCACAACTTGAGACTGTGTCCCCTTGTGCTATTAGTGGTTGCCTGGGAGAAGAGGCCACCCTCCACCTGGCTACAGCCTCCCTTCAGGTAGTTGCAGACAGCAATGAGGTCACCCCTGAGCCTCCTCTTCTCTAGGCTAAACAACCCCAGCTCCCTTAGCCCACCTAGGTTTTCCTGTAAGAATGGGGCTGCTCAGGGAGGTGGTGGAGTCACTGTGCCTGGAGGTGTTGAAGCCAAGCCTGGCTGGGGCACTTAGTGCCATGGTCTGGTTGACTGGCTAGGGCTGGGTGCTAGGTTGGACTGGTTGAGCTTGGAGGTCTCTTCCAACCTGGTTGATTCTATGACTTGACTAGTCTAGAGCACAAGACTTCTGAGGAGTAGCTAAGAGAACTGGATCGTTTAACTTGGGGGAAAGGAGGCTCAGAGGAGGCTTTTTCACCCTCTATAACTACCTAAAAGGAGGTCAGAGAAAGCACAAGGAACAAGCCATAGGACAAGAGGAAACTGCATCGAGTCGCATCAGGAGAGGTTTAAGCTGGAGATCTGGAAACAATTCTTTCTCAGAAGGATTGTCAGGCCCTGAAACAGAGCATCCAGGGAAGTGATGGAGTCACCAACCCTGGAGAGATTCAAAAAGTCTGTAGAACTGGTGCTGAGGGAGATGGTTTAGTGGAGACTTAGTGGTGCTGGGCTACTGTTTGGACTTGGTGATGTTGATGGTCTCTTCCAATGTGCTGGTTTGGGTGTTCCCCCCACCACACACACTTTAGAAATCACCCAGACCAGACTCAGCCAGCTCTGGAAATTGAATGAAGCTTATATTTACAGCTGGCACAATAGACAAGCAGATAGTTACAGTATAGACAGTTATAGACAGAAATAGACAAGGGAAAAGGTAATACAGAAACACAGCAGCCCTCCCAGAAACCTGAGTGCCCAGGAGGGGCTCTCAACCATCATTTTCCAGCAGTCCTGGCTCACCAGAGAGGTCCCAGGAGACTGGAAAATGGCCAACGTGGTCCCCATCCACAAGAAGGGTCGGATGGAGGAACCTGGGAACTACAGACCTGTCAGCCTGACCTCAGTGCCAGGGAAACTGATGGAGCAGGTTAGCTTGGGGGTGATAAGAGCACACCTGAGGGATGGCAAAGGGCTCAGGTCCAGCCAGCATGGGTTTAGGAAGGGCAGATCCTGCCTCTCCAACCTGATCTCCTTCTATGATCAGGTGACTGATTGGTGGCTGTGGGGAGGCCTGTGGATGTGCTCTGTCTGGACTGCAGCAAGGCCTTTGACACTGTCCCCCACAGCAAACTGCTGGCTAAGCTGTCAGCCCATGGCTTGGATGGCAACACTCTGTGCTGGGTTAGGAACTGGCTGGAGGGCTGAGCCCAGAGAGTGGTGGTGAATGGTGCCACATCCAGCTGGCAGCTGTCACTAGTGGTGTCCCTCAGGGATCAGTGCTGGGCCCCATCCTCTTTAACATCTTCATAGATGATCTGGATGAGGGCATGGAGTCAGTCATCAGCAAGTGTGCAGATGACACCAAGCTGGGGGCAGATGTGACTGGGTTGGAGGGCAGAAGGGCTCTGCAGCAGGACCTTGACCACCTGGACAGATGGGCAGAGGCCAAGGGGATGGTGTTCAATAGCTCCAAGTGCAGGGTGCTGCACTTTGGCCACAGCAACCTCATGCAGAGATACAGGCTGGGGTCGGAGTGGCTGAGAGCAGCCAGACAGAGAGGGATCTGGGGGTGCTGATTGATACCCACCTGAACATGAGCCAGCAGTGTGCCCAGGTGGCCAAGAGAGCCAGTGGCATCCTGGCCTGCATCAGCAATGGTGTGGCCAGCAGGAGCAGGGAGGTCATTCTGCCCCTGGACTCTGCACTGCTTAGACCACACCTTGAGTGCTGTGTTCAGTTCTGGGCCCCCCAGTTTAGAAGGGACATTGAGATGCTTGAGCATGTCCAGAGAAGGGCAACGAGGCTGGGGAGAGGCCTTGAGCACAGCCCTACGAGGAGAGGCTGAGGGAGCTGGGATTGGTTAGCCTGGAGAAGAGGAGGCTCAGGGGTGACCTCATTGCTGTCTACAACTACCTGAGGGGTGGTTGTAGCCAGGAGGAGGTTGCTCTCTTCTCTCAGGTGGCCAGCACCAGAACAAGAGGACACAGCCTCAGGCTGTGCCAGGGGAAATTTAGGCTGGAGGTGAGGAGAAAGTTCTTCCCTGAGAGAGTCATTGGACACTGGAATGGGCTGCCCGGGGAGGTGGTGGAGTCGCCGTCCCTGGAGCTGTTCAAGGCAGGACTGGACGTGGCACTTGGTGCCATGGTCTGGCCTTGAGCTCTGTGGTAAAGGGTTGGACTTGATGGTCTGTGAGGTCTCTTCCAACCCTGATAATACTGTGAACCACCCCTTCACCTCCCCCCTACCCCTCTCAACCTTACCCCAGTCCCAAGGAAGAATGGAGGTTCAGCCAGGGGGTTAGGAAGCAAAGTGGCTTAGCCCAAAATGCAGGGTGAGGTTAGAGAGATGCAGCTCAGCCAGCAGCCCCAGTGAGAGAATCTCCTATCTATGTTTTGCTTTTATTCTTACACATCTCAGCAAGCCTATGAGTGCAGCAGCCATCACCACTGTTTCCCTTTCACAGCCTGTAATCTAGTTCTTCTCACCAAAACATCCTGCCTGCTTCAGACTAGCACATCCAACTAAAATGATCCTGTGGTTCTGTGCTGCTTGGGTGAAGCACAAAACACTGTTCATGAGTGCAAGGAGAAACTCGTTCGCTTTGAGGGGGACAGAGTCCTGGAACAGCACTGGGCAACCTGGCTCTGCTTTAGCAGAGAGGTTGGACTAAATGATGTGAGGTCCACGCAGGCTGCAAGTGTTGCAAGCATTTGCCTTTTGCTTGCTGGGTTGCTTTGGGGTTGGAACTTTGCTTGCATATTTTATGCCTCTGCAATCCCCATAATGCTTTCTCATCTTTCCCCAGGGGTAAAGTGAAGGCCGTTAGCTTCCTCTTACCAGTGGATATGTCATCACATGCTGAGAAGCAAGGCTGCCTCAAAAGCCTACCAAATCAGAACACAGCCCAGCTGACCACCATCCCTGAAAAGGATATGTGAGCTGGTGAATTTTTAAAGGCCTACTGACTCTCGAGGTAAATCAGCCTCAGAGGATCGCTGTGTGTCAGGTTGCCTCCCTGCAAAATGCTTTGGCAGGATGCCTGCCCAGCATCACCCAGCCCATGTCTCGGGTCACTGGCCCCATGTTTAGCATGGAAATGGAAGCCATGACAAAGCCAGCTGGGATGAAGCCACCTGATAGCAAAGGTACCTCCACAAATAGCTTTTGTGCAAGGAGAAGCACAACAGGAGCCAGCAGTGTGCACTTGCAGCCCAGAAAGCCAAGCAGAGCCTGGGCTGCAGCAGCAGAAGTGTGGCCAGCAGGGCCAGGGAGGTGATTCTCCTCCTCTGTTGTGCTCTGCCAAGACCCCACCTGGAGTACTGCAGCCAGTTCTGGAGCCCCTGGGACAAGAGGGATGTGGAGATGCTGGAGAGTGCCCAGAGCAGGGCCAGGAGGATGCTCAGAGGCTGCAGCAGCTCTGCTGTGAGCACAGACTGAAAGAGTTGGGGCTGTGCAGGCTGGAGCAGAGGAGGCTCCCAGGTGACCTTCTTGTGGCCTGCCAGGATCTGAAGGAGGCTACAAAAGAGCTTGGGAATGACTTTTGAGGCTGTGAGGGAGTGCCAGGACTGGGGGCAATGGAGCAAAGCTGGAGGTGGGGAGATTGAGAGTGGAGGTGAGGAGGAAGTTGTTGAGCATGAGAGTGGTGAGAGGCTGGACTGGATTGCCCAGGGAGGTGGTTGAGGCCTCATGGCTGGAGGTGTTTGAGGCCAGGCTGGCTGAGGCTGTGTGCAGCCTGCTCTAGGGTAGGGTGTCCCTGCCCTTGGCAGGGGGATTGCAACTGGCTGATCCTTGTGGTCCCTTCCAACCCTGACTGATTCTGTGATTCTCTATGCTTTGGACACAAAGACTCAGCTTTCAAGTTTTCTAAGATGGATTGCCAGGAAGCAACAGGGGGGGATGTTCTTCCCACACTCTTTTTGGGTCAATTCAGTGTAGAGTGGTCACTGATGCTAAGACTGTACACAACAGTGTCAGCTGTAGTGCTGATTCCCCTGTCCTTACTGTACTTGTGCAGTAAAGAAACTGAGGTACTTTATTAGACATGCAACCCTCTTTTGCCTCCTTATAGGAGAGGTGGAAGGAGAAACAAGGAGAGCAGTCACTGACAGGTGGCAGCTGTTGTACTGATGGAAAGGTTTATTTCTGAATGGTATTCTGAAGGCTTTACACAGGTTTAAGAACACACAATGAGGATGCACAGGCACACTTTTCAAGCAGATGTGCAACTATGAACCAGGCCTGCATCTCCAGCAGGAGCAGATGGTAGCAGAGGCCACAGAAAATACAACTGAGCACATCAGTAGAGCACGGCATGACTTAGCATGGAGCACTTACTGGTGATCAAAACACTCCAACATTAAACATTCAGGGATTTTTTTCACCCTCACCAAAACAGAGAACAGTGTCTAGATAGCAGAATCCTTAGCAATCAGTCAATCAACCCTGCCCTTCATAGCAGGGCACTCTCTCAGCATGGTGCTGCTAGGTCAAACCCACTCACTGTACTCCTCAGGTTGCAGAGCAGTCTCAAAGTGCACAAATGGATCTCTCCTAGACAAAACTAAGTCAGGGATGTGCTGGTTTGAGGCTAATTGGAATATTTTAATGAGAGAACTCAGATCATTGGTTGTAAAAAGCAAATCATGATGAAGCCCATAGCATCCATTGGCTTGCTGAAAGGGGGAAAAGGCCAAAAAGTAAAGAACTTGTCCCACTCTGTCCTTTTGCTTCTCCTTTGATCTCCTCTAATACCTCTCCACTAACAAATAACAACATAAGCTTTGCTGGTTGGTTTTGTTTGGCTCTCTGGGCAAGTAGAGGGAGAAAGAGAGAGTAGCTTTGAGCCCCTTCTGGGCAGTTTCCTTTGTCCAGGAAGGAGTTTGGATTTCTGCATTAATTTATATCTAGCTGTAGTTAGGTGTGACCAGCAGGAGCAGGGAGGTGATCATGGCCCTGTACTCAGCACTGGTGAGACCACACCTCCAGTACTGTGCCCAGTTTTGGTCACCACAGTACAGGAGGGACATTGAGGTGCTGGAGCAGGTGCAGAGAAGGGCAACGAGGCTGGGGAGAGGTCTGCAGAACATCAGCTATGAGGAGTGGCTGAGGGAGCTGGGGGTGTTTAGTCTGGAGAAGAGGAGGCTGAGAGGGGACCTTATTGCCTTCTACAACAACCTAAAAGAAGGTTGTGGTGAGGCTGGAGCTGGTCTCTTCTCCCCAGTTACTAATGATAGGACACGAGGAAATGGCCTCAAGTTGCATCAGGGGAGGTTTAGGTTGGCTGTTAGGAGGAAGCTCTTTCCTGAGCAGGTGGTCAGGCACTGGAACAGGCTGCCCAGGGAGGTGGTGGAGTCACCAGCCCTGGAGGTGTTTCAAAGGAGAGTGGATGTGGTGCCTGAGACTATGGTCTGGTGATGAAGGCTGCTGGGATGAAGGTTGGACTGGATGATGCTGGTGGTCCTTTCCATCCACAGCAATTCCTAGTGATGAGATGTTGTGCTGAGGGACTTGGTTTGGTCATGGACCTGTCAGTGTGAAACTAATGATGGGACTGGATGATCCTGAAGGGCTTTTCCAACCTAAGCAATTCTGTAAGCCTGTAAATACTTGTAAATATATTGTGTATATATGCTTGCACATTTTGCTTTGCTGCTGTAAGAGTCTAAATTGTCTCTTCCTTGATCATCAGCAAAGATAAAGGTTGCCTTTGTTACCCTCCCGGGCTCAGCCGAGGTGCCTGGCCGAATGCTCAGGGATGTAAATCAACAGATACAGTGCCTGTGTGGACTTCCCAGACTCAGCCCAGGCCTGAATGCCCAGGATGTGCACGTCTTACACCAGCTACCCTGAAGAGAAAAGGCTGATGTGTATTTGGGGTACGGACAGGTAAGCAGCACAGGGAGGAGCTCCCCGGTGCGGCTGCTGGAGCCCTACAAATGCATGAATCCGCAGGAAGATTTGCTGGGGAGCTGCACCTGGACACCCATCCAAAAAACTGTATAAAGTGACAATGCCTGCCAGGAGGAGCACCTCCACCAGAGCACCTCCACCAGAACAACAACTCCTGCAGAGCAACTCCAGAAGAAGAACTCCTGATGAACTCCACAGAGGAACATCCCTGGGCCATGCACACATCTCTCTCTCTCTCCCCATCTTCAGCTGATGGTAATATAATCTCTGCTCTTTTCCTTCCCTGCTTCTTCTCTTTTTCTCTGTTGTTCCCTCTTTCTCTTCCCCCCCCCCTTCTCTCTCTCCTGTTTTGTTCAACTTTATCCTTTAATAAATAGTTTTGTGGTGCTCTCTGGTCTCTCTTGCACCTTCATTTCACAACATGGAAATCTATAGGAATTCTCTGGACAGAGATATTGTTCATCTTTGTTCTCCAGACCTTGACAGCTGTAACTATGGATTCATCTTCCTTCCAAGCCATCTCAGCTACTCTGGTAAATTTCAATAACTGGGGGTGGGGGGGTGGGGAGGGAGAAGTTCCTAACCCACCACAAAGGATAAAGGGGAAAGTTGGATATTATGTGTCTGAGGCTACTACACAGTCAAACATCTCAAATCTTGACACTCAACTTAAAAACAAATGCATGTCTATTATAAAGTGCCCCAATAGCTAACACGTGTTCAGAGTGTGGGACCACACTTAACAAGCCTCTGGAATACCTACAAGTGTGGACAACAGCATGGATGGTCTTGCTCTCCAAGTCCTCCTCTCCTGCTCTGCACTGCTCACCAATGTAGACAGAGCTGCAGAGCACCCAGAGGAGTTTCTCTCCCAGAGCTTTAAAGAGATAATTTAACCAGGTGGAACTTCATCTTGTTATACTAGAGAGGGCAGGAGGTGGCTTTCATCAGTCCTGCTTTGCTGTTTGGTGTTTAAAGACCCTCACTCTTGCTGCAGACACAGAATGGAAACGTAATGCAACAGAGGAGCAACACTGTCATCTTCTCCAGTGAGTCCTTGCTCAAGTGGTCTCATGGTTGCATCCTTAGACAGTTAGTCCACGCCCAAAATTGATGTGTAGGGCATCTCCTGCCAAAGTCACCCAGCAATAGCTCATTCCACTTACTCCAAGGATGGAGTCCAAAACCCTTAAAACCATTGTCCTTTTTGTTCCTACATCTTAAGTCCTTGACAGGTGACCTTCAAAGTTTTCTCTGCCATTTCTGATCAAGCACAGTCTAAGGACGCATCAGGATGGAGGTAACTCAGCTGAGAAGCTTCTGACAGCAGGTGAGTGATGGTGATCTTTAATGCTATTATTTTCAGTGAAGAACATTAATTCCAGCACTGTCAGCCTCCCTCTGCAGTCCTGAAACTTTCTGTTTGTTTAGCTGAGTTAAGGAAATGAGGAATAGACTTGCAACTCATCCGAAGGTCTTGAGCAGTCCTTCGGTGCTGTGATGAATTGTGATGCCACAGAACTCCACTATGTGCATGTCCTTCTGCAGTCATCTAAGCCCAGCACAGACAGCTGGGCCAAAGCTCACAGATGGGTTTTTACTGGTGGCTGCTATAAAGTACAGAATATTTACTTCTCAGGATGGAAAAATACAAGGTTGTGTTGGATCTTTCTGCACGTCCACCGCAGAATGCCTTCACCCAATGAAAGACCTGCAAAGAGATTCAACTGTCAGTGCAGCTAAAAGGCAGCCCCAACTATGCCAACCTCACAGAGGGAAGCTGTTGGCTGTGCTGAAGTCCAGATGGTCACTTCAGGGAATGTCTCTCCTATGGCAAGTGCTTGTTTGAGAAGGAGTATTTCTAGCTGGATGAGTCACCTCGTTCTCTATTGCTGCATAAGATACCACAAAGTGGATTTTATACAGGGACATTCACAGACACTGCAGAGGCTGAAAAATGCATCTCCAAAGCTTCTGAAGGTGGTTTCCTTCTCCAGTGGATGACAAATGTAGACTGGTTAAAAGCAAAGTTATCCTCCACTGTTTTCTGTTTGTGTTGAAATGTCCTTTTGCCTTTATCTCTTGCCTGGATGTTTTTTTGTTGTGGTTTGCTGGTTTTGGGTTTCTTTACAAAAATCATGTGACACTTCCCATACAAAATCAGTCTCACAGCAGTGAAATGCACAGAATCATAACCAAATTGCTCTGATTAACATAAAAAAACCACCCCAAACCCTAAGAAACTTAGAGCAAAGTGCAAAAATTAGAGCGAACATTTCTAAGCCGTGGTTCTTCAGCAGCAGGTTTGACTCTTCCCTGGTTTAGAGGACAAGGACCATCATCTGCCTGCTGGTTGCCATGGAGACTCCCATCGCTTTTGGCATCGTAAGTTTTGCCTGAAAGGAAAGACTCTTTCAGTGGGAGGTTTCAATAACTGTACAGGGTTGCTGGTTAGCACATCCCAGACAAGCTGAACTCCCACCACAGAGTAGATGAACCACCACATCGTGGCCACACCTTGAGTGCTGTGTCCAGTTCTGGGCTCCTCAATTCAAGAGAGATGTTGAGGGACTGGAAGGTGTCTAGAGAAGAGCAGCAAGGCTGGGGAGGGGCCTGGAGCACAAACCCTGTGAGGAGAGGCTGAGGGAGCTGGGGGTGTGCAGCCTGCAGAAGAGGAGGCTCAGGGCAGAGCTCATTGCTGTCTGCAGCTCCCTGAAGGGAGGTTGTAGCCAGGTGGGGTTGGTCTCTTCTCCCAGGCAAGCAGCAAGAGAAGAAGGGGACACAGTCTCAAGTTGTGGCTGGATGTGAGGAGGAAGTTGTTGGCGGAATGATTGGCATTGGAATGGGCTGCCCAGGGAGGTGGTGGAGTCACCGTGCCTGGAGGTGTTCAAGCAAAGCCTGGCTGAGGCACTTAGTGCCATGGTCTGGTTGCTTGGCCAGGGCTGGGTGCTGGATTGGACTGGCTGAGCTTGGAGGTCTCTTCCAACCTGCTTGATTCTATGATTCTATGACCAAAGCAGGTGAGAGAGAAGGGACTAAAGTACTTTCTATCAGTCAGTGCCAACATAATCAGTCTGTACAACACTCACAAAGCATCTAAACAGAATCAGGAGATTTGCTGTGTTAGATAAAACTTTTAGGGCATCAAATCTATTTTCTCAGAGAATGAACTCTGGTAACAGAACATGTGCATGGCCATAAATCCTTCCAAACCCTTGCAGCTGACAGGCCTGGGGACCTCCAGGCTGCACAGCCAGTGAGGTGTCTCCTTCTCAGCCTCAGAATCATAGAATCAACCAGGTTGGAAGATACTTCCAAGCTCATTCAGTCCAACCTGGCACCCAGTCAACCAGACCATGGCACCAAGTGCCTCATCCAGGCTCTTGTTGAACACCTCCAGGGTTGGTGACTGCACCACCTCCCTGGGCAGTTCACTGCAGTGCAACATCTAAACATTTGCTAATATTGACACATTTCTTCTCAGTATACAAACTAATTTTCTCTCATCCATGTTAGCAAACACCTTGAGAGGAAGAATTATTCAGATTATTATAGGACAGAAGCTCCAGGAACAGATGCTTGCATGAACAATAGGATCTGTCTATGTGAAGACTCGTTTAATGTTGACCTGTTCTGCTGGTGCTGTCCAAAGGACTATGAAATTGGGCAGCTATGTCAGCTTCCTTCTCCCTTGTGCACAACTCATGCCTGGGATTGCTCTGAAGGGGAATGCATGCAGAATGGTTGGTTTCCCTAGCCACATGGGCATGTTGGCATGAATATCTGGCTTGGGTAAAGCAACAGTTATTCAGAGGAGGAAGGTAACGAAGCTGCTCAGCTCCTTCCTCATCGTGTCACCTTCGCTACTTAGTTACTAGAGAAGTACCTGTTAAATCTGCAATTTTGGCTTGATTTCTTCTTTTGAGGCTGTTTTGTGGATCTGTGGGGCCATCACTATACTTCATGGCAATGGCTGGGGCCTGGTCCTTCTCTGGCTGAGTCTGGGTAACTGAAAGGAGAAAAAGAAAAGGATGTTTAATCGAGTCCCATGAGTTTTCATCTGTTGGGGCAACGACTCCAGACTCCAGTTGGCTCTACCTGTCTGCTGACAGCTTGGTATGGCTTCAGTCCTGCCTTCTTGAAAGGACTGAACAGATTCATGGCCAGAATCTAAGTCCTTCAATGGCCTTCCCATTATCTCATTCTCAGTTGCAGTTTTGTTCCTGATGAGGAAGTATGTGTGCATTTTCCCTTTGCCTTTCACTTCTATTTCTCCTCTTTCAGTCATCTCAAAGTTCTTGTGTTTTAGGCACCTAAAATACCAGAAGCAAGACAACATGGGAAAAAAAACTAGGATTAGCAAAAGTAACACTGATGTTTTAGAGCAGCTGTTTGAATGCTGCCTGTGCAGCAGGCTTGCTCCTGAGATCATCTGTAACTACTTGAAAGGAGGTTGCAGCGAGCTGGGTGTTGCTCTCTTTGCCTCAGTAACAAGCAATAGGACAAAAGGAAATGGCCTGAACTTGTGCCAGGGAAGATTTAGATTGGACACTAGGAAAAATGTCTTTGCTAAAGGGGTTGTTAAGCACTGGAAGAGGCTGCTGAGGAAAGTGGTGGAGTCACCACCCTTAGAGTATTTAAAGGATGCATGGATGTGGTACTCAGGGATGCGGTTTAGAGGTGTGCTTGGCAATGTTGGGTTCACAGTTGGACTTGATGATCTTAAAGGTCTTTTACAACTCTGTGATGCTGCCAATTCGAATCACAGCAGCCTGGGGTAAAAAAAGTATTGATCTGAGAGGTTGTTTCAGCTGTTTGTCCAAGCCTGCTGTGCTTTCATAGCTACACACGTGCAGCCTGATCAAAAATCAATGGACCACACAGTCAAATACTTCAGTGTGATGGAGGGGTTCTACTGACCTGTCAAGAGAAACTGAGAGCTGAGGCAGGCAAGGTGGGTTAGAGGGAACTACCTCCAGTCATTTCACCATGCATTATTTACTCCTGGTTAAGCCAGGCTGACTGATCCCAACTGCCACCTTCACAGGTCCAAAAATGGCTTCCAAGAGGCATTGGTTTTCAGTGGGGCTGGCATGAGGCTGCCCAGCCTGCAGTCCCCCCAGCCTGGCACCTTGCTATTCTTCCATAGGAGTGTAACATCTTCTCTTCTTCTGGTACTGATCTTCCTGACCTTCCAATAAAAGGACAGCTAGCAACACTGTGATCACAGGATGTCAGGGGTTGGAAGGCACCCAAGGAGATCATCCAGTCCAACCCCCCTGCCTGAGCAGGGCCACACAACCTAGCACAGATCACAGAGGAACACAACCAGACAGGCCTTGAAAGGCTGCAGAGAAGGAGTCTCCACAGCCTCTCTGGGCAGCCTGTGCCAGTGCTCTGGGACCCTTACAGGAAAGAAGTTCCCCCTTGTGTTGAGGCAGAACCTCCTGTGCTGTAACTTACACCCATTGCTCCTTGTCCTATCCCAGGGAGCAGTGAGCAGAGCCTGTCCCCCCCTTCCTGACCCCCAGCCCTCAGATACTTATAAACATTGATTAAATCCCCTCTCAGTCTTCTCTTCTCCAGACTAAGCAGCCCCAGGTCCCTCAGCCTCTCCTCATCAGCCATGCCCTCCAGTCCCCTCATCATCCTCACAGCCCTCTGCTGGACACTGAATGCAGTGTTCAAGATCAGGAGGAAGTTGTTGTCAGAGAGAGTGATTGGCATTGGAATGGGCTGCCCAGGGAGGTGGTGGAGTCGCTGTCCCTGGAGGTGTTGAAGCCAAGCCTGGATGAGGCACTTAGTGCCATGGTCTGGTTGCTTGGCTAGGGCTGGGTGCTAGGTTGGGCTGGCTGAGCTTGGAGGTCTCTTCCAACCTGCTGGATTCTGTGGTTCTGTGATTCTAAGGACAGCAGCTCTCCTATGAGGACAGACTGAAAGAGTTGGGGCTGTGCAGTGTGGAGCAGAGGAGGCTCCCAGGTGACCTTCTTGTGGCCTTCCAGCATCTGAAGGGGGCTACAAAAAAGCTGGGGAGGGACTTTTGAGGCTCTGAGGGAGTGCCAGGACTGGGGTGAAGGAAGCAAAGCTGGAGGTGGGGAGAGTGAGGCTGGAGGTGAGGAGGAAGTTGTTGAGCATGAGAGTGGTGAGAGGCTGGACTGGGTTGCCCAGGGAGGTGGTTGAGGCCCCATGGCTGGAGGTGTTTGAGGCCAGGCTGGCTGAGGCTGTGTGCAGCCTGCTCTAGGGTAGGGTGTCCCTGGGCATGGCAGGGGGGTTGGAACTGGCTGCTCCTTGTGGTCCCTTCCCACCCTGACTGATTCTATGATTCTGTGATCTCAAAGTCCTGCTATGGATTTGATTGCATTGACCAGTTTTTATCCAGCTTGGTATGCCTGTGAAAGGCATGATCCTATGTGCAAACAAAACTATTTCACCACAACTTGGGCCAAGTCTGGGGAAGGCTTTTAGGCAGAGAGTTCAACTCTTTTAGTTATGCAAGCTGCCAAATGAAATGCTCTCTCTTTCTAGCTTCTACATCACTCTTGTTACTTCCAAATAAGCTATCCATTACTTTGTCCCATATTTTGCACTTGAGGTTCAGAATGCCCAAACCTCTGTCTTCCTATACAAGTGTGCTTGAAATAACCAGAATATATCACAGAAGATTTTGGGTTGGGAGGCCCTTTAGGATCATCTAGTTCCAACCCCTCTGCCACAGGCAGGGACACCTCCTACTAGACCAGTTTGCTCAAGGCCCCAATAACCTGGCTTTGAATATTTCCAGGGCTTCTCTGGGCACACTGTTCCAATGCCTCACCATCCTCACAGGGAGGAACTTCTTCCTAATATGTGATGTAACCTAAGCTTCTTCCAGTTTGAAACCTTACTCACCATTACAAAGGCACTACATGCCTTTGCAAAATGTCCCTCAGCATCTCCTTTCTCCTCTTCACATTTATGATGACTAAGTCACTGCTTTCTAGGTCCTGATTTGCCTAATGTACCTCTTCCAAAGAAGTTCACCTCTAATTCCAGGACACATTCCTTTGAACATTTCCAGAACTTCATTATGCAACCTGTTGCAGTGCCTCATCACCCTCATGGAGAAGAAACTTTAATCTAACTCTGTCTTCTTCCAGTCTGAAACCATTACCTCTTTTCATAGAATAAATCACATTGGAAGAGACCTCCAAGCTCAGCCAGCCCAACCTAGCACCCAGCCCTAGCCAGTCAACCAGACCATGGCACTAAGTGCCCCAGCCAGGCTTTGCTTGAAGACCCCCAGGGACGGTGCCTCCACCACCTCCCTGGGCAGCCCATTCCAATGCCAATCACTCTCTCTGACAACAACTTCCTCCTAACATCCAGCTTAGACCTCCCCTGGCAGAGCTTGAGACTGTGTCCCCTTCTTCTGTTGCTGATTGCCTGGCAGAAGAGACCAACCCCACCTGGTTACAGCCTCCCTTCAGACAGCTGCAGACAGCAATGAGGTCTGCCCTGAGCCTCCTCTGCTGCAGGCTGCACACCCCCAGCTCCCTCAGCCTCTCCTCACAGGGCTCTGCTCCAGGCCCCTCCCCAGCCTTGCTGCCCTTCTCTGGACACCTTCCAGCACCACAATATCTCTCTTGAGCTGAGGAGCCCAGAACTGGACACAGCACTCAAGATGTGGCCTGAGCACAGGGGCAGAAGAACCTCCCTTGTCCTGCTGCCCACACTGCTCCTGAGCCAGCCCAGGATGCCATTGGCTCTGCTGCCCACCTGGGCACTGCTGCCTCATCTTCAGCTCCTCTTTCCCAGCACCCCCAGCTCCCTCTCTGCCTGGCTGCTCTTAGCCCCAGCATGTTGCACTGCTTGTGGTTGTTGTGGCCAAAGTGTAGAACCCTGCCCTTGGCCTTGTTCAATCTCATCCCATTGGCCTCTGCCCACCCATCCAGCCTGTCTCTCTGGTCTGTTGCTGGTTTGGTTTCTTTGTTAGGAAGCTGCATAAATCAGTGGCTGCAGACAGCACCAGCTGTGTTGCAACCTGAAGCTATCCAGGCAGTGAGTTTAAGCACAGCTTTTAACAGGCAACATTTCCATCACAGCTACTCACTGGTAGGCACTGGAGCTGAGGTGGATCTTACTGGGGACACCATGACTCTCCATCCTGGAAGCTATATTCACTGTGTCTCCAAACAAGCAGTACCGAGGCATCTTTTCTCCAACAACTCCAGCCAAGACAGGACCTGTATGGATCCCAACTCTTATCTTTGCAAAGACATAAAACACCCCCCAAAAACATCACTTGTTATTTAACATTCTTCTTAATGCTATCCAGCCAGTCAAAAGTTCATCCCAGCACAACCCTGGACACCAGTAAAACATGAAATGTCCACGGGGCAGAGGTACTGCATGAAAAAAGTACCCACGTGGGCCATGCCCAGAACCACACAAGAGGCAGAAGAAGCTCTTTGATGTTAGCACAGACACACACACACACACACACATCTTGGTGCTAACAACTTACTTGGATAGGACTTCCAGAAACTGGGTTCTGCACTCCTTTGGCTGCTATTATCATCCCCAGGGCAAAGTTGGCCACTCGCTCAGCGTGAGTGGGTACAGGCACGGGCACCCCACCTACCACCATGTAGGCATCTCCAATTGTCTCCACCTTTAATTGAAAGGGACAAGGGTGTGAGCATGCCATACAGAATCATAGTCATAGAATCAGTCAGGGTGGGAAGGGACCACAAGGAGCAGCCAGTTCCAACCCCCCTGCCATGCCCAGGGACACCCTACCCTAGAGCAGGCTGCACACAGCCTCAGCCAGCCTGGCCTTAAACACCTCCAGCCATGGGGCCTCAACCACCTCCCTGGGCAACCCATTCCAGCCTCTCACCACTCTCCTGCTCAACAACTTCCTCCTCACCTCCAGCCTGACTCTCCCCACCTCCAGCTCTGCTCCATTCCCCCCAGTCCTGGCACTCCCTCACAGCCTCAGAACTCCCTCCCCAGCTTTTTGTAGCCCCCTTCAGATGCTGGAAGGCCACAAGAAGGTCACCTGGGAGCCTCCTCTGCTCCAGCCTGCACAGCCCCAACTCTTTCAGTCTGTGCTCACAGCAGAGCTGCTGCAGCCTCTCAGCATCCTCCTGGCCCTGCTCTGGACACACTCCAGCATCTCCACATCCCTCTTGTCCCAGGGGCTCCAGAACTGGATGCAGTACTCCAAGTGGGGTCTCAGCAGAGCACAGCAGAGGGGGAGAATCCCCTCCCTGGCCCTGCTGGCCACACTTCTGCTGCTGCAGCCCAGGCTCTGCTTGGCTTTCTGGGCTGCAAGTGCACACTGCTGGCTCCTGTTGAGCTTCTCCTCCACCAGCACCCCCAGGTCCTTCTCCTCAGGGCTGCTCTCCACACTCACTGCCCAGCCTGGATTTGTGCTTGGCATTGCCCTGACTCAGATGCAGGACACTGCACTTGGTCTTGTTGAACCTCCTGAGGTTGGCTTGTGCCCACCTCTGCAGCCTGTGCAGGTCCCCCTAGAAGCCATCCCTTCCCTCCAGCCTGTCTGCTGCACACAGCTTGGTGTGGTCAGCGAACTTGCAGAGTGGTTTTAGATCTTGCTGAGGTTAGTGCTTTGCTGTCTGGGATCCCTTCTCACCTGCATGGACTCCTTTCTTCTAAAGATGGTTCTGATCTTGGGAAAGCTCAAGCATGTGTCAGGTTCCTTGAGACTGTCACTGACTCTGCACTGAAAAGTTCAATGCATTCTGCCTGTGAGATGCAGTCAAGTAAGGGATGGAAGTGTCAGACTTCCTTTTGCCCAAGGCAGACTTCAAAGCAAAGAGCTATCTCCAGGCACAGGCTCCTCAGCCAGGAGTTATCTGATAGCTGAGTGCTACTAATTAGCTCTGAGTCACAACTGGTGTTAAAATCTTACTTCTTTTTAAAGAGATTTCTGGTTTCCAAGTCACAACAAAGCAAAGGGAGTCTATTTGGATCTAGCTGAAGACATCCTTGCTTACTGCAGGGGGGCTTGGCTAAATGACCTTTAAAGGTCCCTTCTAACCCAAACCATTCTGTGATTCTATCATTCTATGCTTGTTATTGAAGGGTTCACATTAAACTAAGAACCCTCCACTCTGCAGCATGTCAGAGACTGCAAAGTATGAACTGAGCAGTTCAGGAGCATCCTTCCTTACAACCAGCTGCTTGTCCACAACGAGCTGCAGTCTCTGAGAAAAAGCCTGAAGGCTTCATCCTCCTTCAGGCACCTTCCTAGTAAGTGAGGGTGCTGGAACACTGGGCCAGGCTGTCCAGAGAGCTTATGGAGTCTCCTATGGAGAGATTCCAAACCCACCTTGACATGATCCCAGAATAGTAGAGGGTGGAAGAGATCTCTGGAGATCATCTATCTGATCCAACCCTCCTGCTAAAGTAGGGTCACTCAGAGCAAGCTGTCCAGGGTCATGTCAAGGAAAAGCAGCTGGTTGTAAAGAAGGATGCTCCTGAACTGCTCAGTTCATACTTTGCAGTCTCTGAGGAAAAGGATTCTGTAATCCTAGTTGTGAACTCAGGCAGGCATTGGATAAAGCAAGAGATCTTGTGAATCTTTGAGACACTGGTGAAATACTTTGGTGGTTGTCCCTGTACAGGAGTTTTCTCTTGGACTAGAAGAGGAATTGAGAATACTCAGGTGTTGAAAATTCACTATAAAAGACTGCCACAGGGTAAGGAGATGCTCTACAATGGCCTCATGGAGCTTCACAGTTACACTTACCACCAGTAAGTAAGAGATTGGTTTTCTTTAGAGTAATTGAATTCCTTAAAAATGGACACCAAAAGGAGCACAGGAACATAATTTCATCTTTGGAGAGCCCTGCAGAGGGACCTGGCCAGGCTGTATGGGTAGGCAGAGGCCAATGGGATGAGACTGAACAACCCCAAGCAGCACTACAGGCTGGGGAGAGAGTGGCTGAGAGCAGCCAGGCAGAGAGGGAGCTGGGGGTGCTGGGAGAGAGGAGCTGAAGATGAGGCAGCAGTGCCCAGGTGGGCAGCAGAGCCAATGGCATCCTGGGCTGCATCAGGAGCAGTGTGGGCAGCAGGACAAGGGAGGTTCTTCTGCCCCTGTGCTCAGCAAGCAGCAACAGAAGAAGGGGACACAATCTCAAGCTGTGCCAGGGGAGGTCTAGGCTGGATGTTAGGAGGAAGTTGTTGTCAGAGAGAGTGATTGGCATTGGAATGGGCTGCCCAGGGAGGTGGTGGAGTTGCTGTGCCTGGAGGTGTTGAAGCAAAGCCTGGATGAGGCACTTAGTGCCATGGTCTGGTTGATTGTCTAGGGCTGGGTGCTAGGTTGGACTGGCTGAGCTTGGAGGTCTCTTCCAACCTGGCTGATTCTATGATTCACATAATGACTTAAAACTACTCAGCACATGAAGTCTGGAGGGATGTGTCCCTGCAGATGTCCTCTGTCTGACACCCAGACCCATAGCAGTCTTCTGGAACTAATTAAAAGCAGCTTTAAAAAGTCACTAATGCACATAGATACCCTAATTATTTCTGGGGATTTAATTCACCAAGATTTATTCATAGGTTCAGATGTTTACAAGCTTGGGCCAAGTTTCTTTGATCAACTTTGATATTTCATTTCTGTCTCAGACTGGTCCTCCTCTCTGCACCCCAGTAACCCCCTTTCAATATTAATGGGAGTTATATGCAGGCATCCAAAAGAGATTATTAGAGTGGCAGATAATTTACTCATGATGGATGTTTTGGAATAGAATGTGATGCTAATTTATCCTCAAATCTGTGGGCCACATCCTGGATGCTTCAATTATTGAGGACAGTTTCCTTGCCCAGGCAGAAATGCTGCTGATTTCCCAATGTCATTTCTTCTGGGGTGAACTGCAGGCCCTGCTGAGGAGAAGTGGGAAGGAGGGCAGGGCCTCTGCTATTTCTGCCTCCCCAAATAATTAATAAGCTAAGGACAGAAATGTAGGACCTGCTTGGCAAATCTGGGTAGATCTGGAGGTCTTAATTCTCCTCCTCTACTCCACTTTGCTGAGACCCCACCTGGAGTACTCATCCAGTTCTGGAGCCCCTATGACAAGAGGGATGTGGAGATGCTGGAGTGTGTCCAGAGCAGGGCCAGGAGGATGCTCAGAGGCTGCAGCAGCTCTGCTGTGAGCGCAGCCTGAAAGAGTTGGGGCTGTGCAGGCTAGAGAAGAGGAGGCTCCCAGGTGACCTTCTTGTGGCCTGCCAGGATCTGAAGGGGGCTACAAAAAAGCTGGGGAGGGACTTTTGAGGCTGTGAGGGAGTGCCAGGACTGGGGGGAATGGAGCAAAGCTGGAGGTGGGGAGAGTCAGGCTGGAGGTGAGGAGGAAGTTGTTGAGCATGAGAGTGGTGAGAGGCTGGAATGGGTTGCCCAGGGAGGTGGTTGAGGCCCCATGGCTGGAGGTGTTTGAGGCCAGGCTGGCTGAGGCTGTGTGCAGCCTGCTCTAGGGTAGGGTGTCCCTGGGCATGGCAGGGGAGTTGGAACTGGCTGCTCCTTGTGGTCCCTTCCAACCCTGACTGATTCTATGATTCTGATAACACTATCATTCTGTGTCAGCCAGGGCTCTGATCCTTCCAGCAAGGTTTGGAGACAATGCCTACACCACAGCCTAGATCTAATCAATGCTCTTTGACATCAGAAGGAAACCACAGCATGGCAGATGTTAGAAATTACTTCTGGAGGTATCTAGTCCAAGCCCCCTGCTAAAGCTGAGTCACACAGTGTAGCTTGCCCAGGATAACATCCAGGTGGATTTGGAATCTCTCTGGAGAAGGAGACTCCACAACCTCTCTGAGCAGCCTTGTTCAGGGCTCCAGCACCCTCACATGAAAGAATATTTTCCTCATGCTTCCCCTGGCACAGCCTGAGGCTGTGTCCTCTTGTTCTGGTGCTGGCCACCTGAGAGAAGAGAGCAACCTCCTCCTGGCCATAATCACCCCTCAGGTAGTTGCAGACAGCAAGGAGGTCTCCCCTGAGCCTCCTCTTCTCCAGGCTAACCAATCCCAGCTCCCTCAGCCTCTCCTCCTAGGGCTGTGCTCAAGGCCTCTCCCCAGCCTCGTTGCCCTTCTCTGGACACGCTCAAGCATCTCAATGTCCCTCCTAAACTGGGGGGCCCAGAACTGAACGCAGCACTCAAGGTGTGGTCTAAGCAGTGCAGAGTACAGGGGCAGAATGGCCTCCCTGCTCCTGCTGGCCACACCATTCCTGATGCAGGCCAGGATGCCACTGGCTCTCTTGGCCACCTGGGCACACTGCTGGCTCATGTTCAGGTGGGTATCAATCAGCACCCCCAGATCCCTCTCTGTCTGGCTGCTCTCAGCCACTCCGACCCCAGCCTGTATCTCTGCATGGGGCTGTTGTGGCCAAAGTGCAGCACCCTGCACTTGGAGCTATTGAACTCCATCCCCTTGGACTCTGCCCATCTGTGCAGGCGGTCAAGGTCCTGCTGCAGAGCCCTTCTGCCCTCCAACCCAGCCACATCTGCCCCCAGCTTGGTGTCACCTGCAAATTTGCTGATGACTGACTCCATGCCCTCATCCAGATCATCTATGAAGATGTTAAAGAGGATGGGGCCCAGCACTGATCCCTGAGGGACACCACTAGTGACAGCTGCCAGCTGGATGTGGCACCATTCACCACCACTCTCTGGGCTCAGCCCTCCAGCCAGTTCCTAACCCAGCACAGAGTGTTGCCATCCAAGCCATGACCAATTGCAGTGTAATACAATTTGTAGCCTTCTGATGAAAGGTCTATTAACACATGTTTGGAGTGCAATAAATGGATTGGCTTGCATCAAGCACCTCCCCATCTCTTTTGATGCCTGTGGCATTGTAGCCCATGGCAGTTGTGGAATCTCCCTCTCTGGAGATATTCACAACCCACCTGGATGCATTCCTGTGTGATCTGGTCTAGGTGATCCTGCTCTGCACTGGCTGAGCTTTGGAGGTCCCTTCCAGCCCCTAACACTCTGTGACTCTGTGACAGAACCAAAGGCAGCAGTAACATCTTCCCCAGACTATTTCTGGAGCCTGCACGGATCAGCACATACCTTGTAGACGTCATGCACCGTGGTCAGCCTGTCAAACCGCAGGTACATGGAGTTCAACATGAGAACAATCTGGATTGGCTCACACTGGGCACAAATGTTGGTGAAGGTCACAACGTCACTGAACAGTATGGTGCACTCCTTGAACTCTCCTGTCAGCAAAAACACCAGCAGTAAGTACTTGTAGGGGATGAACGACCAGGACATCTGCTTTCTCATCATGCTTGGAGGACCTCTGATCTGCCGCTTGTACTGCTCTCTTACAGGGGCTGAGATGGTGTCCAGAGAAGGGCAACAAAGCTGGTGAGGGGCCTGGAGCACAGCCCTGTGAGGAGAGGCTGAGGGAGCTGGGGGTGTGCAGCCTGCAGCAGAGGAGGCTCAGGGCAGAGCTCATTGCTGTCTGCAACTCCCTGAAGGGAGGCTGTAGCCAGGTGGGGTTGGGCTCTGCTGCCAGGCAAGCAGCACCAGAAGAAGGGGACACAGTCTCAAGTTGTGCCAGGGGAGGTCTAGGCTGGATGTGAGGAGGAAGTTGTTGTCAGAGAGAGTGATTGGCATTGGAATGGGCTGCCCAGGGAGGTGGTGGAGTGGCTGTGCCTGGAGGTGTTGAAGCCAAGCCTGGCTGGGGCACTTAGTGCCATGGTCTGGTTGATTGGCTAGGGCTGGGTGCTAGGTTGGACTGGCTGAGCTTGGAGTTTTCTTCCAGCCTGGCTGATTCTATATTGATAAAAGAGTATAAAAAGAGTATAACAAATGCAAGACACATCTCAAACAGCCCAGACATGTGAGTGCAGCCCTTTGTCCACCCATTGCTCCCATATGGAGCAGTTTACCCCTCACTTCATCTATGTGCTCACTTAAGGCAACTTGAGCATATTCTTCCTTGCTGTCTTTAACAGCAGTGGGAATCCTGATGATCCCAGGCTTATAGAGAGACTCTTTAGGATATTAGGCTGTCTTATGAGGAGAGGCTGAGAGACCTGGGGCTCTTTAACCTGGAGAAGACTGAGAAGGGATCTTCTCAATGCTTATCAATAACTAAAGGACTGGTGTGAGGAGGATATGGGGCCAGACTCTGTTCAGTGGTGCCCAGTGACAGGACAAAGGGCAGAGGGCACAAACTGGAACCCAGGAGGTTCCATCTAAACATGAGGAAAAACCTCTTTCTTTCCTGTGAGGGTGCTGGAGTGCTCTTCTGTTGTGAAGTCTCCTTTGGTGCAGAGATTCCAAATCCACCTGGAAACATAAGCAACCCTGTTATGGCAGGGGGGGTTGGACTGAATGATCCCCAGAGGTGGTCCCTTCCATTCCTTACCATTCCCTGGGGCTCTGTCCCAGGGTGAGACTATAGGGTTAAAAATTTTCTGGAGACTAGAAGATTGTTATTCAATCCCATAATTCTGCTCTTTATAGACTCAAAACAAGGTCAGCTCATTCTCCTTTCCTCCTCCTCCTGCCCTGTGTGTGTGATGGGAGCCACTTTAAAGGGGGGAGAACAAGCTGTGCTTCCAGACATAAAGCTCTTCATGCTCCAGTGAAGTGATATTAACTTATCCATTGTTGCCATTATATGGCCTAACCCTGGATTGTTCACCTCTCCCCTGTGTCTGAGCTAGAAAATCAGCTCAGACAGCCACAATCCACCCCTTTAATATAATTCCCATTGCAGCATCAAGTCATTCCATCTAACTAGGGATAACATCAGTGTCGTGGACAGTCCTTGTCCAGGCTTTTCCTGATAAAGTGGCTCCTGCCACACACAGGGCAGGAAGAGGAGGAGGAAAGGAGAACAAACTGACCTTGTTGTGAGTTTACAAGGAGATAGCAGAATTATGGGATGGAATAACAATCTTCTAGTGCCCAGAAAAGTTTTAACCCTATAGTCTGGACCTGGGACAGGCTGTCACAGAGGAACTAAGAGTATTTCCCAGTAAAGATCAACTCCTTTCTTCCTTTTGTTTTAGAGTGCATCTTGTCCATTCACCTGCTTCAACTTGCTTGCCCTCCTTCAGCTGGTTGGCCACATGCTGAGGGAGCATGGCATAGAGCAGAGCCTCAGTCTTTTTCTTCTCTTCCTCCAGGTGCTTCGACAGTATCCGCAGTTCTTCCTTCTTCCTCTCCAGCTGGTTGGAGAGCTCCATCTCTGCCAGCCGCTGCTGGTTGAGAAGAATCAAGTCCCTGGTCACGTCGTGGGGGGCAATGTCTGCGATGTGCATCTGGCGCTCCTCCAGCTCGTGCAGTGTGCGAAGCAAAGGAGAGCAGAGGTAGAGCATGCACTGCAGGGACTCCATCCAGATCATCTGGCCTGTTTGAAACAAGCATCAGTAAGAGTTTTCAGCAGCCTGGACCTCCACGTGGCGCTTCGGTATGTTAATTTTAGGGGATGAGTTCCAAGGACAATGTCTTTTTGTAGGGTCTGGGTCATCACGGGCATGACTCTGTGTCCTGGAATTTGAGGTGGACTCGTTTGGAAGAGGCACATTAGGCAAAGAAAATCAGGACCTAGAAAGCGGTGACTTAGTCACTGCAAGTGCGAGGAAGAGAAAGGAGATGGAGAGGGAGGTTTTACAAAGGCATGTAGTAATGGTGAGTAAGGTTTCAAACTGGAAGAGGCTTAGTTTAGATCACATATTAGGAAGAAATTCTTCCCTGTGAGGATGGTGAGGCATTGGAACAGTGTGTCCAGAGAAGCCCTGGAAATATTCAAAGCCAGGCTGGACGGGGCCTCTTGAACAAGCTGGTCTAGTAGGAGGTGACCCTGCTCGTGGCAGGCAGGAACTAGATGATTTTTAAGGTCCCTTCCAACCCAAAGCATTCTGTGATTCTGTAAGTCCAAGGTACTCAGTGCCTTTGCTGGCAAGAATCACCTTTGTGCTAGTTTGAAGCAAGCTGGAATGTTTTGGTAGAAGAACTAGATAACAGGCAGTGAAATGAAAACAATTGTGTCTCCTTCTCTCACAGTCACACTGAGAACTCTGGGGAGAAGAAGTAAAACATTCTCCATTTTGTCTTTCATTCTGCCTTTGCCTTCAGACCTGGTCACATCTCATTAACCTTGCTCCCACTAACCTTGCTCCCTAACCTCTTGGCTGCACCTCTCTTCTTCCTGAGAACTGGGGTAAGGTTGAGAGGGCAAGGGGAGGTGTTGGGGTGGTTTGAGAGCCCCTCCTGGGGACTCAGGTTTCTGGGAGGGGAGTTGTGCTTCTGTATTGTTTATCCTTTGTATATTTCTGTCTATAACTGTATATACTGTAAATAGCTGCTTGTATATTTGCTGCTGTAAATAAATAGCTTCATTTATATTCCCAGAGGCTGTCTGAGTTAGCTGGGGCAATTCCAAAAGTGTGGGGGGACAGGTAAGAGCCCAAACCATCACAACCTTTCAGCAATCTCAGGATCCTGAGACCTGTGTGAAAATCTAAAGTGATGGAGACCTGCTGTCAGTACGGGAGGTCCAGGTTCATAAAGGCCTGAGTATACAGCAAATCAGGCATACAGAAGCTCATGTGATGCTTCCAGGAGTGCTGAGGGAGCTGCCCAGCATCATTGCAAGGCCACTCTCAATTAGTTTTGGAAGTCATGGTGACAGGAGGAGCTTCCTGAAGACTGGAAAAAGCAAATGTCAAAGGATAGAGGGCCTGGGAAAGCTGGGAACACCTGTTATATCAGGAGAAGTTAGGAGAGCTGGGGCTGTTCAGCCTAGAGAAAACAAGCCTCAAGGGTAGCTACATACCTAATAGCAGGGAGTGACAAATACTTCTCTCAGTGCTATCCAGTGAAAGGATCAGAGACAAGAACACTAATTGAAATGCAGGAATTCCACTTCAGACTTTTTACCTTAAGGGTGGTTGAACATTGGAATAGGTCACTCTGGGAGGCTGCGGTGTATGCATGCTTGAACATGTTTAAAACCAAACTAGACATAGCCCTGAGTAACCTGCTCTGATTGAGTCTCCTCTGAGTGAGGGTGGACTAGACAGTCTGCAGAGATCCCCTCCAAAACCAGCTGAGTTGAGTTAACTCTGTGACTCTGTGATCAACTGAGACTAAAGGTGGTTGAGAGGACGATCCAATCCTCCCTTGGCTTTTCCCCTGTTCCTCAGGAAGCCTGTAGAGATGCAGGGTTTGCAGCATTAGAAAACCCCTGCCTAAGCCTTTCAAAAGGGAGTGCAGCTGTTAGTTCTGCCTGAAAGCCCTCAAAATCTGGCGAGGAAACAGCGGAACTTATCGACAAGCGTCTTAAGGTACTGTTTCTCCAAACAGAACCACCTAATCCTCTCCTCTCTGCACAAAGGCAAGGCCATTTACTGGACTTATGTGAAGCCAAGAGTCCATGGAAAGACATGAGTTCAACTCCAGCACAATGGCCTTTATGCCATTGAAATCAGGGCAGTACCTCTCAGCTCTAGCATTGGCCGATGTCTCCATGACTCTGGCATCATTTCTCTTCTGGTCTGGAAAACAAATTGGCTGTTGATGAACTTCTGAATGCTAGAAATGGTGAAGGGCACTTCAGGGTGTACGATGCTGAAATACTGATCCAAGCAGATGCCCATGGTCTGAAGGCCAGGAACAATCTTCTGAATGCTCACCCCAGCTTGCTTCACTCTGAGCTTGAAAAGAAAACGTGGACAACACATTATAACTCATACCCTGTCTGGGTCCAGGCCAAGATGAAGCTGGCCACTGTTTGTGCATCTACAAACACATAGCCTTGCTGCACTACAAGGCTTATTTCTGGGCTCCTTTTCTATTTTCTTAGTGTATTACAGTATCACAGTTTCACAGTATTACCAAGGTTGGAAGAGACCTCACAGATCATCAAGTCCAACCCTTTACCACAGAGCTCAAGGCCAGACCATGGCACCAAGTGCCACGTCCAGTCCTGCCTTGAACAGCTCCAGGGACGGCGACTCCACCACCTCCCCGGGCAGCCCATTCCAGTGCCCAATGACTCTCTCAGGGAAGAACTTTCTCCTCACCTCCAGCCTAAATTTCCCCTGGCACAGCCTGAGGCTGTGTCCTCTCGTTCTGGTGCTGGCCACCTGAGAGAAGAGAGCAACCTCCTCCTGGCCACAACCTCCCCTCAGGTAGTTGCAGACAGCAATAAGGTCTCCCCTGAGCCTCCTCTTCTCCAGGCTAACCAATCCCAGCTCCCTCAGCCTCTCCTCGTAGGGCTGTGCTCAAGGCCTCTCCCCAGCCTCGTCGCCCTTCTCTGGACACGCTCAAGCATCTCAATGTCCCTCCTAAACTGGGGGGCCCAGAACTGAACACAGCACTCAAGGTGTGGTCTAAGCAGTGCAGAGTCCAGGGGCAGAATGACCTCCCTGCTCCTGCTGGCCACACCATTCCTGATGCAGGCCAGGATGCCACTGGCTCTCTTAGCCACCTGGGCACACTGCTGGCTCATGTTCAGGCGGGTATCGATCAGCACCCCCAGATCCCTCTCTGTCTGGCTGCTCTCAGCCACTCCAACCCCAGCCTGTATCTCTGCATGGGGTTGTTGTGGCCAAGATGAAGCTGGCCACTGTTTGTACATCTACAAACACATAGCCTTGCTGCACTATAAGGCTTATTTCTGGGCTCCTTTAGTATTTTTTTAGTGTATTATCACAGAGCTTTGAATGAGGATCCTCCAGAGCAGAACAAAGCCCCTTGGAAAGGAATGCTGTTATCCAAATGTCCTTCCCTATACTTAAAGCAAAACTATCTGCTGTTATCACCGCCTGTTTTGGTGTGGGTCTAACAAAGAGCATTACAGGAGGAAATGAGATACCAGAGCACATCTCACATTCCAAGAAGAAAATAACTGGCATAAAACACCTAGGCAAATACGAATTTTCTACTGAGTGCCACAGTCTACTTCCTCTTAACCACAGCTATGTAAAGCTTTAGTCATCCTCTTTTAGCCTGCTGATCATAAGCTTGTAACACCTGCAGAAGCATCCACTCTTGGCATCAGAGCTAGTGAAGCTATAACCTAGCTGCAGATAATGGGTGTAGGACTTGCCCCTTCACCACACTAGTAATTTTATCAAATTATGCAGAAGGGATGTCTTGAAATGTTTGAAACTCTGAATTTTGGCTAATGAGGCCAGTGGCACAATGCAGACTACGTGCTCTGGAATCTCTGTCAGCATGATGCCCAAACATGTTCTTTGAGTGGCTGCATTCAGCTTTCTTCTGTCCATTCTCAGCTTCTACTTGGATATCTTCTGCCTTAAAACTAATACTGTCTGCCCAGAATTAGGAGCAAGAGGAACTGTAGCTTGGTGGGAATCCAGGCTAGGTGGAAATCATAGAATCATAGAATTAACCAGGTTGGAAGAGACCTCCAAGATCATCCAGTCCAACCTATCCCCCAGCCCTAGCCAGTCAACTAGGCCATGGCACTAAGTGCCTCATCCAGGCTTTGCTTCAACACCTCCAGGGACAGTGACTCCACCACCTCCCTGGGCAGCCCATTCCAATGCCAATCACTCTCTCTGACAACAACTTCCTCCTAACATCCAGCCTAGACTTTCCCTGGCACAACTTCAGACTGTGTCCCCTTGTTCTGTTGGTGGTTGCCTGGGAGAAGAGACCAACCCCACCTGGCTACAGCGTCACTTCAGGGAGCTGTAGACAGCAATGAGGTCTGCCCTGAGCCTCCTCTTCTGCAGGCTGCACACCCCCAGCTCCCTCAGCCTCTCCTCACAGGGCTCTGCTCCAGGCCCCTCACCAGCTTCCTTGCCCTTCTCTGGACACCTTCCAGCACCTCAACATCTCTCTTGAACTGAGGAGCCCAGAACTGGACACAGCACTCAAGGGGTGGCCTGAGCAGTGCTGAGCACAGGGGCAGAATAACCTCCCTTGTCCTACTGGCCACACTGTTCCTGATACAGCCCAGGATGCCACTGGCTCTCTCGGCCACCTGGGCACACTGCTGGCTCATCTTCAGCCTACTATCTATCAGTACCCCCAGGTCCAGTGAGTGACAAGGGATGGACAATTCCATTGCTGCAGAGAGTGTGTGTACATGAGAGGAGAGTCAGTCCTCCTCCAGAAGATTTTAGAATCTAGCTCCTACTAGATTGCACACTGTCTGATATAGCAGGCAGCTGAATTCTCCCAGCAGCCACTTTAAAGGATGAGTTGTGTCCCTGCCACATCTAAAGACAGGAAGGTGGCCAGGAACCTCAGCAAATTGTCTGGGAGTGGATAGACTGCTACAATAAACCTAATTGCAGACGTGGCAATCTCAGAGAACAAAGGAGATTCTGATCTGAAATGACCCAGATCTAGTTGATAGAAAGGAAGGACTTCCGCTGCATGTCTGTACAGAGCATCTTCTGCAGAACTTATTGTACAGGGTTAACCCTCCTGGGGGGAGTGATCTTGAACCTGACTCCAGGTGGCCCTACCCCTCCCCAGGGGTGGGTCTGAACACTACCAGGTGATTGTGGTTTAGCCCACTCCCCCTGCCTGCCTAAGATATGTAAGAGCAGGGGGACTTTCTATTTGTCTTTCTCTCCCTGCTCTCCCCTGCTTTTCCCCTCACCAGAAATCACCATTCCTGTTTTTCCTGCTGCTCTTTGTTTTACCACTGGCCATCATCACCACGAGGCAGACAAAACCCACTGCCATCAAATCTGGGGAAATTTAGGCTGGAGGTGAGGAGAAAGTTCTTCCCTGAGAGAGTCATTGGACACTGGAATGGGCTGCCCGGGGAGGTGGTGGAGTCGCCGTCCCTGGAGCTGTTCAAGGCAGGACTGGATGTGGCACTTGGTGCCATGGTCTGGCCTTGAGCTCTGTGGTAAAGGGTTGGACTTGATGATCTGTGAGGTCTCTTCCAACCCTGATGATACTGTGATATTGTGATATTTACATGTTTTGTACCTTGTTTTCCCCTTCCCTACACCTTTGTACCCTCCCTACCTCATAGACCTTGTGTTGATTGTTAAACTTCTCTTCTTTTAACTTCCAACTCGCAGTGAGATTATTTATTTGGGTCTGCTTTACCTTTCCCCTCTCTCTCTATCTAATTCCTTCCCTTGGGAAAGAAGGGGGAAGAGGGAAGGCCATCCTATAAATTGTCATTGGTTCTATCAACTGTATTTGAGTCTCTGGGAAATTTAAATGAGACCCAGGACACCTATAAATGTGTGGGCATTGGTTACAGAGCACACACAGCACTGAACTGCAGGGCAGGCAAAGCAGAAGGAAATTGCTGTGTGGCTTATGCAACCTCAAGGCCTTTCCCACATGCTTGTCTTACCTCTTTGTCAAAAACCATGTGAAAAGGAAGTCCATTGCAGAATGTCTTTGTGTCAACCCAGAGGCTTTTGGGATAGACAGGATCGAATCCTCTCAGGAGCTTACCTGTGGCAAGAAAACCAGGTAATTTTCAATCAGGTTGTACCTCATTGTTGTGGTAGGCCTGATAAGCCCACAATAGACTTATCCATGTCCTGGCTTGCCCAGGCATGTTTTTCTGCTCTCCCTTATGCTGTTATGGGGAGAAGCAACCATAGAAAAGAAGACAAAAGAACCTGGAGCCACTATGTCTAAGGACTCTGCCTGCCCAGACTTGTCCTGGTCCTGTGGTAAACAAGGTACACAGGCTTAGCTTGTGCCTGCCTTGTGCAAGGCCTAAGCTTTTCCCAAATTTGGGTAAAGCAAGCCTGTGGCTTCACCTAATATGGTCAAGCTTGGATCACTGCCATTCTGATTGGCTAATCTGTGTCCAAAGGGCAATTAATCTTGGCCCACATTGATGAAAAGAGATGCACAGGTAAACACAACATGTGCTGTGCTGTTGTATTCGTGCCTGCTGTTGCCTGCTGCCATTGCTTACTGCCCTACTGTTTGCCTGGAAACTACTCCATTGTCATGAGTTTACCAGGGACAGACTCTAAATGCCTCCCCACAATCAGCCTGCATAGCCAGCATGACATCTTGCTGAGACAGCATGTCACAAGACATCCTGCCTGCACCTGAAAACCTCCTGCCAAGACAAGAAGTCCTGGAGATACACAGATCATCCAGAGGAGCCAGGAGACAAGGTCAGAGATTGTCTGCCTCTTTTCCCCAGAAGCCTGGGAACAATCAGAGGTCTCAGCAGCCAACAAGACAGTGGCAGAGTTCCCTGAACGCATCTGGGTACTGTCTGGGATTGTGTCTAGCCCCCATGAATCGGGTAACAATAATTTGGTGAGTAAACACTTAAAGCCTCTTTGTGATTCTCCACTGCCTTCTGCCATAAGCAGAGAGAGCTCCTTGAGTCCATCTAGTGGGCAGGCAGTGTACTGACCGTGAGAGGCATTTGGCTGCAAGAACCTTCTCTTCTAGTTCAATGAATGCTAATCTATCTTGCTGGTTATTACTAGGTCTAGTTATTATCTGCAAAATGCTTCCATGACCATGCAAGAACTGATTACTAAAATCAGTGGTCAGGGGTGGCTGCCTTCTGAATATCAACATTAATAAGCAATATTAATTTTGGGAAAAAATACCATCTCTCATTAATGAATTTCCCCTTCATAACACTCCTCAAACCAGCCAGTCAGCTTTCAGCACTCAGTGGGATAGGACCCAGTATCACAATGGGTGAAAACTATGTGGGTCCAGAAGCATGTCTATGTCTGTGCTAAATGCTCTGCAGCTTAACACACCTCTGATTAGCAATAATCTGAGTTGGCTGAGTGTTTAGAACTTAACCACACAAAAAGCACCTAGGCTCCATTAAGTGCATTGAGGGTGCACTTAATGAACTGGCTGCCCGGAGAGGTTGTGCAGTCTCCATCTCTGAAGAGATTCCAAAACCACCAGGGCATGATCCTGGGCCACCTGCTCTGGGTGACCCTGCTTTAGCAGGGCAGTTGGTCTAGATGATGCCCAGAGGTCCCTTCCAGTGCCCACCATGCTCAGCTTCTGTGATAACTGTGGAAAGCAGCAACAGCTGCCAGGTTAAAAACAGCCTTTTAAATCCACCACCTTAGAATTATAGAATCATAGAATCAACCAGGTAGGAAGAGACCTCCAAGATCATCCAGTCCAACCTAGCACCCAGCCCTAACCAATCAACTAGACTATGGCACCTTAGAGCGAGTGACACAAGAAGGAAGTGTCGAATGTACCACACAATGACAGCTCATGGAAGAACACTTTGGGGACAAAAGCCCTGTTTAACAGACAAAAGTGACAGGTTAGATACCATTGAAGTATCTGCTGGCACAAAGCGCTCTTATTCTCCACAATTTTAACTTGATTCCTGATGTCTTGCCCAAAGAAACTTAACCAGAAGCAAATCCAGTGGGAGAATGAAGGGTAACTTCAGAAGGGATGGGTGGCTGGGGATGGGGAGGCTTGGACTGACTGCATCAGGAATGGTGTGGTCAGCAGGAGCAGGGAGATCATTCTGCCCCTGTACTCTGCACTGCTTAGACCTCACCTTGAGTGCTGTGTTCAGTTCTGGGCCCCCCAGTTTAGGAGGGACACTGAGATGCTTGAGCATGTCCAGAGAAGGGCGACGAGGCTGGGGAGAGGCCTTGAGCACAGCCCTACGAGGAGAGGCTGAGGGAGCTGGGATTGGTTAGCCTGGAGAAGAGGAGGCTCAGGGGTGACCTCATTGCTGTCTACAACTACCTGAGGGGTGGTTGTGGCCAGGAGGAGGTTGCTCTCTTCTCTCAGGTGGCCAGCACCAGAACAAGAGGACACAGCCTCAGGCTGCACCAGGGGAAATTTAGGCTGGAGGTGAGGAGAAAGTTCTTCCCTGAGAGAGTCATTGGACACTGGAATGGGCTGCCCGGGGAGGTGGTGGAGTCGTCGTCCCTGGGGCAGTTCAAGGCAAGGTTGGACGTGGCACTTGGTGCCATGGTCTAGCCTTGAGCTCTGTGGTAAAGGGTTGGACTTGATGATCTGTGAGGTCTCTTCCAACCTTGGTGATACTGTGAGACTGTGACTGTCTTACTGAGTAGACTCAGAAGTGATGGCAACCTCCCTCGGACCAATCAGCTCACCTTTTCCTAATGCCACGATTCCTCTTATTGTTTTCCAGTGACTTTTCCTGGCAGGACAAACAGAGCTCCCTCTGTCTCTGGCTGTAATCTTGGCTTTTTCAAGATCCTTTTGAAATGGATAGAAATGGAAAATTCAGGGGTGCTTTTCTTTTAATTGCATTTTACTAATGTAGTGATAATGAATATGAAAATACCTCTTTCTTTGCTCGGTTCTCAACTTGCTTTTCAGCGTCGGCAAGATACTGAGATGAACATGAAAGTGCACTTCTTTCCTTGTATGAAAACACAGGGTTTTGAGTAACAAGAAACACAATATGCTCTTTTTTCCCAGTCCTTTCTTCTTCCTCCACTTGATTGACTATTTCCATTGAAATCTCAATGTTAAAGAAATCCAGGGCTGCTGCACCGATGATTCCTGAAGGGAAAACAGAAGACATGAACGAGCCCTTTCGATTTCCCCTTCCTGAGTGCCCACAGTGGGGTTTTGCTGCTTCAGTATTCTTCCCCTGTACTCAGCACTGGTCAGGCCACAGCTTGAGTGCTGTGTCCAGTTCTGGGCCCCTCAATTCAAGAGAGATGTTGAGGTGCTGGAATGTGTCAAGAGAAGGGCAGCAAGGCTGGGGAGGGGCCTGGAACATAAATCCTATGGGGAGAGACTGAGGGAGCTGGGGGTGTGCAGCCTGCAGAAGAGGAGGCTCAGGGCAGAGCTCATTACTGTCTGCAACTCCCTGAAGGGAGGTTGTAGCCAGGTGGGGTTGGTCTCTTCTGCCAGGCAAGCAGCAACAGAACAAGGGGACACAGTCTCAAGCTGTGCATTGTAGCCAGGTGGGGGGTGGCCTCTTTTCCCAGGCAACCAGCAATAGAACAAGGGGACACAGTCTCAAGTTGTGCCAGGGGAGGTATAGGCTGGATATTAGGAAGAAGTTCTTCACAGAGAGAGTGATTTCCCATTGGAATGGGCTGCCCAGGGAGGTGGTGGAGGCACCATCCCTGGGGGTCTGCAAGAAAAGCCTGGCTGAGGCACTTAGTGCCATGGTCTGGTTGATTGGATAGGGCAGGGTGATAGGTTGGACTGGATGAGCTTGGAGGTCTCTTCCAACCTGGTTGATTCTGATTCTAAGCTCTGCCAGGGGAGATCTAGGCTGGATGTTAGGAGGAAGTTGTTGCCAGAGAGAGTGATTGGCATTGGAATGGGCTGCCCAGGAAGGTGGTGGAGTCGCTGTCCCTGGAAGTGCTGAAGCAAAGCCTGGCTGGGGCACTTAGTGCCATGGTCTGGTTGACTGGCTAGGGCTGGGGGATAGGTTGGACTGGGTTAGTTTGGAGGTCTCTTCCAACCTGGTTGATTCTATGAACAATAAGAGTCCAGAAGAAGAAAGTAACCTGTGGTATCCCTATGATTATGGCTGTGCTCAGAATATGTGAGTAGAAGACAAGCTTTAAGTTGCTGCTGCTTTTGCCTTGTCTGCTGACAAATGCTTATTTTCCCTAGAAGGAGCTCAGCAGGACACCTGAAGAATGTGTCCAAATAGTCACACACAGTAATATGAAATCCCATTAACCTAAGAAGTGCAGGGGGTCTAAAGAGATGCTGCTCTATCAATGTTTTTCAGTGGCTACTGAGTATTTTCTCTGGAAGGGAAGGAAATGTCTTTCCTGATGATGCAGAATCAGTCCCCCCATTTCTGCTTGGCTGTTTAGGCAAAGTACTGGACGATGACATGGAAAGCTCTGTCTGAAATTCCAATGAGTTCTGTGCTTCAAGAGGAATATGAAATGAGATACAGCAAAATGGGAGGTTTTGGTAGACTTCTGAATTCACCAACATCTATGACAGAAAAGAATATGAAGTGCTATTGCAGACTTACAGCTGTTTAACCTTGTGGAATCACAGAATCATAGAATCAACCAGGTTGGAAGACCCTGGGGGTCTTCAAGAAAAGACTGGATGAGGCACTTAGTGCCATGGTCTGGTTGACTGGATAGGGCTGGGTGCTAGGCTGGACTGGATGATCTTGGAGGTCTCTTCCAACCTGGTTAATTCTATGATTCTATGATCATTCAGTCCAACCTAGCACCCAGCCCTATCCAGTCAACTAGACCATGGCACAAAGTGCCTCATCCAGGCTTTTCTTGAACACACTTTTACAGATTCTGTGTATTGCAGCAATATTTATTACTTGTGGGTGGATGGATGGATGGTCTTCAAATCAGTTATACTATCTGCTTCACTTTAATGCAAGCAGAATGAGTGGCTGAGAACTAATCAACACATGAACTGCATTTTTTCTTCCAGGAAGAGAGTTTTATGGGAGTTCTGTAGCAGGAATGGGCACTTATGGGCTGAGCTGTCACACTGTAAACCTTGATGGATGCTACTGGGAGTTAGCAGTAATCAGGCAGCAAAGAAACACCGAGGGCAGTGTCTTGTGACTAAATCCTACTAGGCTTCATTTCCATGGTCAGTCCTCACCTGAAAGAAGCTTCTCAAACCTGAAGGAGGTATACCTGCAAATACATGGTTACTCTCGTGTACATATTGCATCACCAGCTGCTCTGTATGCTGCATTCCATTACCTGGCACAATGTGGCACAGACCTCTTCTGTCTGAATAGTAATGCAGATGCATTGACCCGTCCTCATTCTTTTCCACTCTGAAAGACGGCGCGTTCATCTCCTGAAGGGAAACAGGGGAACAAGGAACCCCTCAGCCTCTTTGCCTGATAATAAATATTGGTGAGGTCTACCTGGACAAAAGCCTCTAGGTTTTAGTAAAACAAGCAGTAATATAAATAAGCTGAAAAACATAAAATGAGATGTGCTCACCCTTGAAAGAAAATCAAATGTCCACTACAGCCAAGGCACTAAAGGACTACTCGGAAAGAATCACACTAACATTTTTTGAGCACTTGGTTTCAAAACATCTTTTTTTTCTGTTATTCATTCACAACTCTGAGATATTGTTCCTTGTGTTGCCAAATCTGGCAAATTCCAGCCATGCCTGCCCAGTAACTCATACTTGGACTTGCCTGGTAAGAAAGGGACAGGTAGCTGTGGAGTGCATCCAGGTTCTCTATGAACTCGTAGAGGTTGCCACCCAGAGTCCTCAGCATGTGGTCATAGCCTGAACGTTTGCAGAACTCAAAGAAATACTCTCCAAACTCTCTCAGAACTATGTCAGCAGGAACACCTTGCAAAATAAAGAGAGATTAATGAATAACCATGAGCCAGCAATATGTCTGTATGGCCAAGAAGAGCAATAGCATCTTGGGGCAGGTTAAGAAGAGTGTGACCAGCAGGTCAAGGGAGGTTCTCTTCCCTCTCTACCCTGCCTTAGTGAGGCCACATCTGGAGTGTTGCATCCAGTTCATGGCTCTCCAGTTCAAGAGAGACAGGGAACTACTGGAGAGAATCCTGAGGAGTCTACAAAGATGATGAGGGGATCTCTCAGACAAGAAAAGGCTGAGACCTAGGGATGTTTAGCCTGGAGAAGACTGAGAGGGGATCTTATCAGTGCTGATCAATATCTAAAGGATGGAGGCCAAACTCTTTCCAGCGATGCCTTGTGACAGGACAAGGGCCAATGGGCACAAACTTCAACTCAGGAGGTGAATATGAGGAGAAACTTCTCTCCTGTGAGGGTGCCAGAGCCCTGTAACAACCTACACAGAGAGGTGGTGGAGTCTCCTTATCTGGAGAGATCCCAAACCCCTGCTGGTTGTCATTTTGCCAGCATGCCCCGTGTGATCCTGCGTTAGCAGAGAGGTTGGACTAGATGATCTCCAAAGGTCCCTCCCAATCCCTACCATTCTAAAACTCTGTAACAAGAAAGGCTTGTCAATTCTTGGGATACTGTCAGGTGGATTAGGAGTGAAGGCAGAAAATGTGCAACACGAGGAGCGCATTGCAAAGAACAAAGGAGGCTACCACGTGGGCTGCAGTCCCAGGCTTGAATCAGGGTGGTTCACTTTTGAGGCACAGTGATACATACCCAATATTTTGCAGGCTTTGTCAACAAGCTGCATTGTGATCTCATCTCTGTAAACCTCAAAAGTCAAGAAGGAATCCTGGACGCCAGCCTGCAGTCTGCAGAAGAAAAGGCAATATTCGTGTCTCAGCAGCGCAGCAAATGAAGCATGCTTGGGTGACCTAACTGGCACTCATCAAGCACGACAAGGAGTGACGGTTTTAAACTGAAAAGGGGAGATTTAGACCAGATATAAAGAAACTTTTTTTGATAGTGAGAGTGCTGAGACACTAACCAGAGAGGTCATAAAAGCCCCATCTCTGGATACATTCCAGGACATGTTGTTCAGGGCTCTGAGCGACCTGATCCAGTTGAAGATGTCCCTGCCCACTTCAAAGGGCTTGGACTAGATGGCTTTTAAAGGTCCCTTCCAACCCAAGCCATGCCACCACTATTAGCAGCGTTTGCTTCTAACCCGCTCCGTAATCTCCTTCAGGCATTGCATTAGAACACTCTACTTTGCTGAACGGGTTAAGAGTGTTGCTTTAACACGGCTGGATGGTGGTGCCCACCTCTACATCTGGCATCTGGCATCTGGCATCCTGGCCTGCATCAAGAATGGTGTGGCCAGCAGGAGCAGGGAGGTCATTCTGCCCCTGTACTCTGCACTGCTTAGACCACACCTTGAGTGCTGTGTTCAGACTGGGCCCCCCAGTTTAGGAGGGACATTGAGATGCTTGAGCATGTCCAGAGAAGGGCAACGAGGCTGGGGAGAGGCCTCGAGCACAGCCCTATGAGGGAGGCTGAGGGAGCTGGGATTGGTTAGCCTGGAGAAGAGGAGGCTCAGGGGAGACCTTATTGCTGTCTACAGCTACCTGAAGGGTGGTTGTGGCCAGGGGGAGGTTGCTCTCTTCTCTCAGGTGGCCAGCACCAGAACGAGAGGACACAGCCTCAAGCTGTGCCAGGGGAAATTTAGGCTGGAGGTGAGGAGAAAGTTCTTCACTGAGAGAGTCATTGGACACTGGAATGGGCTGCCCGGGGAGGTGGTGGAGTCGCTGTCCCTGGAGCTGTTCAAGGCAGGATTGGACGTGGCACTTGGTGCCATGGTCTGGCCTTGAGCTCTGTGGTAAAGGGTTGGACTTGATGATCTGTGAGGTCTCTTCCAACCTTGGTGATGCTGTGTGATACTGTGATACTGTGATCTCTGCTGAACTCTTCCAAGGATTGGGGCACCATTCTGTGGGGAGCAAGGAAGCATTGGTCTTTGTCTTTTTGTCTACTGGCTTCTTGTTCACAATGGCCTCTTGGATCTCCTCAGTTTTACCCCAAACCTTGTTGGGGTTTCATACAGGCTTCACTGGCTATGGGATGTAGGTGTCTAAGTGTCACTCAGATAGCTTTATGTCTTGGAACATAGCACACAGTAAAGATAAACCCCAGAGCAGCTAACATATTGAGCTGCTTTTCTGCCAGTGCTGGAATTACAGTGGCTCCACATCAGGGAGGACATCTTTTCAGTGTAATTACTTCTCAGTATTGTCACAGCGAGCCAGCCAGGCTATTGCACGATTGTCTGTGAGCCTGAATGTCACCCTTCATTATCTGATACAGCAAATTAATTGGGAGAAATTAGTATCAGAGTTTGAAGTGTTACAAGGTAAGAAACTCTGGCTTTTGCTCTGCTCGTTACTTCAGATAACAGATCGAGGCAGACATTAGCTGCCATTTACAAGTGACAAATGGGAGTCTTCTTCCTGAGCAGTTCCCTTCAACACTTTACAGCTCTTGGGAACATCTTACCTTAATTTCTCCCACATTTCTTCACCATACTTCTCAACCACCAGAGACTTCAGGCACGTATTTATAAACCCATACTGCAAAAGAGACGAACACGCAAATAGACATCGATGTTCCAAGTGCAGCCCCAACCTGCCCCCTCTTTGTCTTTCGGAAGCTGCTAATTCTCTGTTGCAAAAGAGAAAGTAACGTTTGACAGCCATTATGCCAGCCAGTGCAGAGCGCAGCCGCTCACTCCGCGGTCAGCAAAGCGGAGCAGATGCGTTCGGTGCCGTTTTGCGGCTGAGAGCCCAGCGGAGCCGCCGGGAGCGTGGCCCATGGGCAGCCGCTCCGCTCTGCAGCACCGGTCTGGCTTTGCCGCGATGGCTGGGTTTCGTGATAGCGCTTACAGACCGCACGCTGGGGGCGGGGAAATGGTACGGGATGAACTAGAACTATCAGCTACAACTACGGCGGCAGCCTAAGGCAGATGTGATCCGGAGCTATGTGGGTCAGCAGCCTGCCCCGGCCACGGCAAGCCGGCTGCTCCCTCAGGCCGGCGAGCGGCAGGAGCTTGTCTGTCCTCAGCCGGAGCAGTCCCTCTGTCCCCGACCAGAGCTGGCTGTCCCCGGATGAAGCCGTGTGTCTGTGCCCAGACAGACCTGTCTGCCTGTCCCCGGCTGGAGCTGTCTGTCCGCCGCTGGAGCTGTCTGACCACGGCTGGGGCCGGTTGTCCTTGACCAGAGCTCTCTGCCTGTCCTGGCTCACCTCCGCCGCCCTGCCCGGAGCCAGCCCAGCGCCGCCCGGGGCTGTGGCAGGCTCCGTACCTCTCCACTTGACCCCGCAGCTCCCCGCGGTCCTCCCGCAGGCTCTGGACCCCTCCCCACCCCACTGTCCGCTCCACGGCCACCCCACGACCCCCCGGTCGCTCACCATCCTGCCGTCGCCTGCCTTCCGCCGGGCTCCGGCTGCGGCCGCCGGCTCCGCTCCCGCCCCGCTGCGCGCCCGGGGGCGGC
This sequence comes from Pogoniulus pusillus, assembly GCF_015220805.1. Taxonomy (NCBI): domain Eukaryota; kingdom Metazoa; phylum Chordata; class Aves; order Piciformes; family Lybiidae; genus Pogoniulus; species Pogoniulus pusillus. The sequence goes on along the minus strand of NC_087276.1, from coordinate 3,230,125 downwards.
GGCTCGGCCAGGTTCGGCCCCGCGGTTGCCGGCGCGGTGGGGGACAACCGGTGGCTGGCGGCGGAGAGGTTCGAGGCTTTTCCTGCCGCTCCTGCCCACCTGGCCTGCGCGGAAAACGCGCGGGGTCGGTAGCTGCGGCGTTGCAGGATCTGAGCGATGCTGAAGAGCATCTCGGTGGAATCACAGACTCAGATCGGCTTGGGGTGGAAGTGCATTTAGAGATCGTCTTATCATGCCCCCCTGCAGCCAGCGGAGACACCAGCTAGGGCAGGTTGCTCAGAGCCCCGTCCCACCTGGCCTGGAATGTTTCCAGCAATGGGGCAACAACCCAGGCCAGTGTCTCACCATCCTCAGTGCACAGCATCACTGACAGGACTGCAGGTCATGGCAGGTTGCCCCATCCTGCCTCTGCACTGCTGGCATGGTGTGGTTAGATCCACCTTAGACTCATCTGGACACTGCACAGTGCAGTCCTGGTGTGGTTAGATGCACCTTAGACTCATCTGGGCACTGCACACAGTGCAGTCCCCACTCCCAGGTCTCCCAATGAGAGCAGCAGGCATGGGGGTGGGATGGGAAGATGTTTCATGCTCAGGACTTTCTTAAAACTACACTCAACAGAGCAGAAGTGTTAATGGTGGAAGCAATGATGCAGATGACACCAAGCTAGGAGCAGGTGTTGATCTGTTGGAAGGTAGGAGAGCCCTGCAGAGGGACCTGGCCAGGCTGGATGGGTGGGCAGAGGCCAATGGGATGAGATTGAACAAGGCCAAGGGCAGGGTTCTGCACTTTGGCCACAACAACCCCAAGCAGCACTACAGGCTGGGGACTGAGTGGCTGAGAGCAGCCAGGAGGAAAGGGACCTGGGGGTACTGATAGATAGTAGCTGAAGATGAGGCAGCAGTGCCCAGGTGGCCAAGAGAGCCAATGGCATCCTGGCCTGCATCAGGAGCAGTGTGGCCAGTAGGACAGGGGAGGTTATTCTTCCCCTGTACTCAGCACTGGTCAGGCCACCCCTTGAGTGCTGTGTCCAGTTCTGGGCCCCTCAATTCAAGAAAGATGTTGAGGTGCTGGAACATGTCCAGAGAAGGGCAACAAAGCTGGTGAGGGGCCTGGAGCACAAATCCTATGAGGAGAGGTTGAGGGAGCTGGGCCTGTTTAGCCTGGAGAAGAGGAGGCTCAGGGGTGATCTTATTACTGTCTACAACTACCTGAAGGGACATTGTAGCCAGGTGGGGGGTGGCCTCTTCTCCCAGGCAACCAGCAATAGAACAAGGGGACACAGTCTCAAGTTGTGCCAGGGGAGGTATAGGCTGGATATTAGGAAGAAGTTCTTCACAGAGAGAGTGATTGGCATTGGAATGGGCTGCCCAGGGAGGTGGTGGAGGCACTGTCCCTGGGGGTCTTCAAGCAAAGCCTGGCTGAGGCACTTAGTGCCATGGTCTGGTTGATTGGTTAGGGCTGGGTGCTAGGTTGGACTGGATGATCTTGGAGGTCTCTTCCAACCTGGTTGATTCTATGATTCTATGATTCAATGATCACATTTGCCCAAGCATGGAAAAGTTACAGGGAGAAACAGCATCTTCTGTTCTGCAGGTGGATGCTACTGAGGCCTGAGATGAAGTCATTTGCCCACAGTTCAGCTGCAATACAAGAGAGCTGTGGAGGTGCTGGAGTGGGTCCAGAGGACGGCAACAAAGTTGGTGAAAGTCCTAGAAAATAAATTGTATGAGGAGCAACTGAGGCTGCTAGTGATGGTTAGTTTGAGGAAGAGGAGGCTGAGGAGAGTACCTGAAGGGACATTGTGGAGAGGCTGCTGCTGGTCTCTTCTCTTGAGCGATTGGAGACAGAACAGAAGGGAATGGCCTCAAGCTGAGACTGGGTAGGTTTAAACTGGAGTTTAGGACAAAGTTTTTCATGGAGAGAGTGCTCAGGCACTGGAATGAGCTGCCCAGAGAGGTGGTTGAGTCTCCCACCCTGGATGCTTTTAAGGGTTGTTTGGATGTGGTGCTTAACGATACACAGTTTAAGGTGAATCTTGTTGAGCAGGGTTATAGGTTGGACTTGGTGATCTGGAGGGGCTTTTCCAGCCTGGATGTGTCTGTGACTCTGTGATCTGAGAGGAAAGGACACCAGCAGGGCTGTCAGCAGGAGCACAGAGATGGGGTACAGACGCAATGAACTCACAGGGTTTAGTGGCTGGCAGAGTTGTCTCACTGCCTAGGCTTGGGTTTGGAATAATTACTTCTAGGGTGCTTCAGAGGGTGAATCCTGAGTTCTGGGCCCCCCAGTTTAGGAGGGACATTGAGATGCTTGAGCGTGTCCAGAGAAGGGCAACGAGGCTGGGGAGAGGCCTTGAGCACAGCCCTACGAGGAGAGGCTGAGGGAGCTGGGATTGGTTAGCCTGGAGAAGAGGAGGCTCAGGGCAGACCTTATTGCTGTCTGCAACTACCTGAGGGGAGGTTGTGGCCAGGAGGAGGTTGCTCTCTTCTCTCAGGTGGCCAGCACCAGAACAAGAGGACACAGCCTCAGGCTGCTCCAGGGGAGATTTAGGCTGGAGGTGAGGAGAAAGTTCTTCCCTGAGAGAGTCATTGGACACTGGAATGGGCTGCCCGGGGAGGTGGTGGAGTCGCCGTCCCTGGAGCTGTTCAAGGCAGGACTGGACGTGGCACTTGGTGCCATGGTCTGGCCTTGAGCTCTGTGGTAAAGGGTTGGACTTGATGATCTATGAGGTCTCTTCCAACCTTGGTGATACTGTGAAAAAAAACAAAAATTAGTGTGATTAGGAGATCATGACCATCAGTGCCATCAGTACAACTATAACTCATTACGAGGTTACTGATTGGGGGTGCAAATTTCACCCACCTAAATCTGCTGTTGATGTGGATGCAAATAATCTGGCACTACAATGACAAATCAGGAAGATGAAGCTAAAGGACATGAGAGAGGAAGAAACCCACCATCTAAAAACTGCATGGGTTTGCTTATGGCCTCCAGTGTATGAATTAGTTTGTATCATACCTAAACCCCCATGATTTTTAGGTGTGTAGAACCTGAACCACTGAAGGCATTTGCAAGCAAAGTACTCCAGGATTTGCTCTTCTAGTATTACAGCATCTTATTTATTGAGCACACATGTTTTAGTAACAGTATTAGCAACTAGCAAAAAGGTTTGGAGATATGGCTCCATGTCCAAGTGCAGGCCAGTGACAAGTGCAGTCCCTCAGGGATCAGTCCTGGGGCCAGTCGTATTCAACATCTTTGTAGGTGCCATGGACAGTGGCACTGAGTGCAGCCTCAGCAAGTTTGCTGAGCACACCAAGCTGTGTGGTGCAGCAGCCAGGCTGGAGGGCAGGGATCCATCCAGAGGGACCTGGATAGGCTGCAGAGGTGGGCACAAGCCAACCTCAGGAGATTCAGCAAGACCAAGGGCAAGGTCCTGCAGCTGGGTTGGGGCAATGCCAAGCACAAATCCATGGTGGGCAGTGAGTGGCTGGAGAGCAGCCCTGAGGAGAGGGACTTGGGGGTGCTGCTGGAGGAGAAGCTCAACAGGAGCCAGCAGTGTGCACTTGCAGCCCAGAAAGCCAAGCAGAGCCTGGGCTGCAGCAGCAGAAGTGTGGCCAACAAGGTGAGGGAGGTGATTACAGGGCCAGAGAGGTGATTCTCCCCCTCTACTGCACTCTGCTGAGACCCCACCTGGAGTCCTGCATCCAGTTCTGGAGCCCCCATTACAATAGGGATGTGGAGATGCTGGAGTGTGTCCAGAGAAGGGCCAGGAGGGTGCTCAGAGGCTGCAGCAGCTCTGCTGTGAGGACAGACTGAAAGAGTTGAGGCTGTGCAGGCTGGAGCAGAGGAGGCTCCCAGGTGACCTTCTTGTGGCCTTCCAGGATCTGAAGGGGGCTACAAAAAAGTTGGGGAGGGACTTTTTAGGCTCTCAGGGAGTGCCAGGACTGGGGGGAATGGAGCAAAGCTGGAGGTGGGGAGAGTCAGGCTGGAGGTGAGGAGGAAGTTGTTGAGCAGGAGAGTGGTGAGAGGCTGGAATGGGTTGCCCAGGGAGGTGGTTGAGGCCCCATGGCTGGAGGTGTTTAAGGCCAGGCTGGCTGAGGCTGTGGGCAGCCTGCTCTAGGGTAGGGTGTCCCTGGGCATGGCAGGGGGGTTGGAACTGCCTGATCCTTGTGGTCCCTTCCCACCCTGACTGATTCTATGCTTCTAGGGAGATGCAAGTCAGAGAAGTAACCCAACATTCACATTAATTCCTGTATACTAAAGTTACATTGAACAGGATTTGCATTTGTCACAAGGTTTTTACCCCTTCTGTGATTAGTGAATTGTTCTTAATGTTGTTGTTGGTTTTTTTTCCAAGTCTGTTTATTGTAGCAACAGAAAAGTGATAGAAGATTCTGCAAGCAAGAATTGTCCATATGCAGGTCATGGGGGCTTTGCAGCCCATGATGTGCCCTTGGCCACCACTATCATCTCTAGCTGGACAACAGAAGCCTTCCTGGTGAGTGAACAGAGAGAAGGAAAGAAAAATGTATAATTCACAGATTCACAGCAAGTACCCTCAAAGGTCACTTTGTCCAGCCCCCCTGCAGTCAGCAGGGACACCTCCAACTAGATCAGGCTGCCCAGGGCCACACTGAGTCTCATCTTGAATGTCTCCAGGGACAGGGCCACAACCACATGCCTGGGCAGCCTGTTCCAGTATTTCACCACTCTCACTGTAAAGAATTTCTCCTGATGCCCAACCTAAATCTGCCCTCCTCCAGTTTCAAACCATTGCCCCTCATCCTATCACTACAATCCCTTCTACACAGTCCTTCCCCAGCCTTCCTCTAGGTCCCCTGCAGGTATTGGAATGGAGCACACCACACTTCTGGTGTGGCCCTTTAAAACATCTTTATTTCTATCACTGGTGCTTCCCCAGATTTTGCCATCAACAAGCTATTTCTGTGTGCAATCAGCAGTCTTTCATCAGCAACAGAACACCCTGCTTGTGTCTGTATCTCATCCCACTCTGTGTAAAATGAAGACAGCATTCCTCCTCCTCCTCCTCCTCCTCCTCCTTGCAGTCTGCTGCTGTGCCCCACGGCTGGTGGGGATTATGGGCTCTCTCAGTGCAGTGTATTCAAGTCTCCCATACTGGTGCCCGTTGCAGTGGTCTGGCATTGCCATGAATTGCTACCCAGTATGTAAAGAAGAGGTTGACTCAGGAGGCCTTTAGTTTCAGGGGTTTCTTGCTTCCCAAAACACTGAGGGGATGGGTTTAGTTTAGGCAAAGCTGCACTCTTGATTTCCTCTGCTCTGTAGGCTTCACCTGCATACAGCTCATCTCTCTTGCTGTGTCAGTGCTGCAGAAGCAGGCAGCGACTGATCAGGTGCATCCCTTCCTTCTCAGATGCTACAAGTGATGAATCTTGGAGCCAAGCAGCAGCCCAAGGACTGTGTTGCTAATGCTCTAATATACTGCTACCTTCCTGAGAGTAAGTCTGTCTAATGAGGAGTGGCTGAGGGAACTCAGGTTGCTTAGCCTGGAAAAAAGCAGGATCAGGTTCAAGGGACACCTTCTTATCATCGAATGGTTTAAGTTGGAAGGGACCTCAGAGATCATCCAGTTCCAACCCCCTGCCATAATCAGGGACACTAGAACAGGTGGTTCAAGATCTTATCCAACCTGGCCTTGAACACCTCCAGGGAGGGAGCAGCCACAACCTCTCTGGGCAACCTGTGCCAGTGTCTTCTTGCTGAACCAAGCATCAGTTTGACCTCTTCTCCCAAGGAGCAAGCCATAGGACAAGAAGAGATGGCCTCAAGTTGTGATAGGGGAGGAACAATTTCTCCCCAGAAGGGATATCAGACCCTTGGAACAGGCTGCCCAGAGAAGTGGTAGAATTGGCATTCCTGGGAGGATTGAAGAGATGTGTAGATATGGTATGGAGGGGCATGGTTTAGTGGTGACCTGGTGTTGCGGAGAGGGGAAAGTTTGTTTGGGTTTGGGGGAATGAAATGTGAGGCCGAATTTGAAAGAATTTAAGAGATTTATTACTATAAACACTAGAAATTACCGTCCCTGGGGGTCTTCAAGAAAAGACTGGATGAGGCACTTAGTGCCATGGTCTGGTTGACTGGTTAGGGCTGGGTGATAGGTTGGACTGGATGATCTTGGAGGTCTCTTCCAATCTGGTTGATTCTATGATTCTATGATTCTATCCCATGTAAGTTCTTGGTCCGCGGTTGCGAATTAAAATACAGAATGACTAAAATGAAGAGAGTCTGTGATTTGAGAGAGTCCGCTGGAAGCTTGAGAGATTGCTCAGTCTTTACAGCATCACAGTATCACCAAGGTTGGAAGAGACCTCACAGATCATCCAGTCCAACCCTTTACCACAGAGCTCAAGGCCAGACCATGGCACCAAGTGCCACGTCCAGTCCTGCCTTGAACAGCTCCAGGGACGGCGACTCCACCACCTCCCCGGGCAGCCCATTCCAGTGTCCAATGACTCTCTCAGGGAAGAACTTTCTCCTCACCTCCAGCCTAAATCTCCCCTGGCACAGCCTGAGGCTGTGTCCTCTTGTTCTGGTGCTGGCCACCTGAGAGAAGAGAGCAACCTCCTCCTGGCCACAACCTCCCCTCAGGTCGTTGTAGACAGCAGGTAGTTGTAGACAGCAAAGTAGTTGTAGACAGCAGGTAGTTGTAGACAGCAAAGTAGTTGTAGACAGCAAGTAGTTGTAGACAGCAAGGTAGTTGTAGACAGCAAAGTAGTTGTAGACAGCAAGGTAGTTGTAGACAGCTTAGATTAAGTTTTGTCACTCACTGTCTGAATACAGGTCAGAGAAGTTCTAAATACCGTGGATTATAGCGCGCTGTCCGAGCCTCTGCGGGCGCGGTCAAGCAGGTAGTTGTAGACAGCAAGGTAGTTGTAGACAGCAAAGTAGTAGACAGCATGATAGTTGTAGACAGCAAGGTAGTTGTAGACAGCAAGGTAGTTGTAGACAGCAAAGTAGTTGTAGACAGCAGGTAGTTGTAGACAGCAAAGTAGTTGTAGACAGCAGGTAGTTGTAGACAGCAAGGTAGTTGTAGACAGCAAAGTAGTTGTAGACAGCAAGGTAGTTGTAGACAGCAAAGTAGTTGTAGACAGCAGGTAGTTGTAGACAGCAGGTAGTTGTAGACAGCAAGGTAGTTGTAGACAGCAAAGTAGTTGTAGACAGCAAGGTAGTTGTAGACAGCTTAGTAGTTGTAGACAGCAGGTAGTTGTAGACAGCAAAGTAGTTGTAGACAGCAGGTAGTTGTAGACAGCAGGTAGTTGTAGACAGCAAGGTAGTTGTAGACAGCTTAGATTAAGTTTTGTCAGTTACTCACTGTCCGAATGCAGGTCAGAGAAGCTCTAAATACGGTGGATTATAGTGCGCTGTCCGAGCCTCTGCGGGCGCTGGCGTCCGAAGGCTGGCGAGGATCGGAGCGCTGACTGTGACCGTGCTGTCCCGAGCCGGCTGTAGCTTCGATGCTGCGGTGCGATGCGAATGCAGAGCGAGTGCTGCTCTGTGCCGAGGCGTGTGCGTGAGCAAGGGTACCAGTCAGAAGGAGAGTGAGCAGGGCAGGGTAACAAGCAAAAGAGGGGATGAAAGTAAGGCAAATGCAGCATTTTTATAGTGTTTCAGAAGAGGTGTGTTAGCCAAGTCAGGCAGACTTATGTGAACTTTACAGATTGGTACAAAGTTACAATTAATTCATACATTGGCTAATTTTCACCAAAACCAACCTGTGGCACAGTCGTAGAATCATAGAATCATAGAATCAAGCAGGCTGGAAGAGACCTCCAAGCTCAGCCAGTCCAACCTAGCACCCAGCCCTGTCCAGTCAACCAGACCATGGCACTAAGTGCCTCAGCCAGGCTTTGCTTCAGCACTTCCAGGGACAGTGACTCCACCACCTCCCTGGGCAGCCCATTCCAATGCCAATCACTCTCTCTGACAACAACTTCCTCCTCACATCCAGCCTAGACCTGCCCTGCCACAGCTTCAGACTGTGTCCCCTTGTTCTTTTGCTGCTTGCCTGGCAGCAGAGCCCAACCCCACCTGGCTACAACCTCCCTTCAGGTAGCTGTAGACAGCAGTGAGCTCTGCCCTGAGCCTCCTCTGCTGCAGGCTAAACACCCCCAGCTCCCTCAGCCTCTCCTCACAGGGCTCTGCTCCAGCACTCTCCCCAGCCTTGCTGCCCTTCTCTGGACATGTTCCAGTACCTCAACATCTCTCTTGAATTGAGGAGCCCAGAGCTGGACACAGCACTCAAGGTGTGGCCTGAGCAGTGCTGAGTACAGGGGCAGAGGAACCTCCCTGCTCCTGCTGCCCACACTGCTCCTGAGCCAGCCCAGGATGCCATTGGCTCTGCTGCCCACCTGGGCACACTGCTGACTCCTCTTCAGCTCCGCTCCATCCATACCCCCAGCTCCCTCTCTGCCTGGCTGCTCTCAGCCACTCTGTCTCCAGCCTGTAGTGCTGCTTGGGGTTGTTGTGGCCGAAGTGCAGAACCCTGCCCTTGGCCTTGTTCAGTCTCATCCCATTGGCCTCTGCCCACCCATCCAGCCTGGCCAGGTCCCTCTGCAGGGCTCTCCTACCCTCCAACAGCTCCACACCTGCTCCTAGCTTGGTGTCATCTGCAAACTTACTGATGCTGGACTCAATCCCCTGGCCCAGATCATCAGTAAAGATACTGAACAGGACCATCCCCTTATATTAAGCGGCAGTTTTCCCTTTTGTTGTGCTTCTATCCAGGCAGTGTTCAACAGCATCCTTGAGCTCTGGTAGCTCAGCAAAATAAATGAGCTATAGGCTGCTTTTTCAATTGGATGAGAAGTGGAAATATGCATTGTAGCAACTTATATCTTCTGGTTTCAGCCTTGGAGAATGCTCTCCTAGACCTTCCTAGTCTGTGTATGCAAAGGCCTTCTCTTTTTTTCCTTCTTTTTCTTCCTGTTCTGTGATTACTAACAGCAACGCAAAGCCATATGTTAGTTGCCATGGTGGAGGGGCTGCCCCCAGAACTGTCTGAGAAAACACATTCTAAACATTGCAGTCTGGAGCCCAAAATACCCCAGCAGTAACAGAATCCTTTCCCCAAGTGGCTGCCAGCACTTTCACCTACTGCAGACCCCTTGAACACTGTCCTTTCCAGTGTGATGGCTGTAGAAGCAGCCTCACACCCTCTCTGTTGAGATATTCTGTGCTCACATTGCTTGTAGTCAACAGGCACAGTCACCTTTTAGTGACGCAGAGAGAAAAGGAACCTGTTCTTCTACCAAGAGTGATTGGCATTGGAATGGGCTGCCCAGGGAGGTGGAGGAGTCACTGTCCCTGGAGGTGTTGAAGCAAAGCCTGGATGAGGCACTTAGTGCCATGGTCTGGTTGATTGGGTAGGGTTGGGTGCTAGGTTGGCCTGGCTGAGCTTGGAGGTCTCTTCCAACCTGCTTGATTCTATGATTCAATGGGAACCGAAAGGGAAGTTTATATATATATATATATATATGTGTGTGTTGGTAGCTTTCCAGCACTTTACACTACCAAGCTGTGAGGACAGCTGATGTAGAGTCTAGATTGGGCACAAAAATAAACATAGAAGATGTGATGCCCTGCATAGTTTGGATGGTTTCAGTATTTAAACCCCCCAACAGTTAGATCTGAATTCTTATCAGACACCCTGGGCAAAACTCAGATGTTATTGTAGATCAACTCAGCAGCACCGAAATTGCATTGGTGGAGGCTTCACTTTCAAATAAGCATTCAGACTTGCAACTACTGTTCATCTGTCCCCCACAGCAAACTGCTGGCTAAGCTGTCAGCCCATGGCTTGGATGGCAACACTCTGTGCTGGGTTAGGAACTGGCTGGAGGGCCAGACCCAGAGAGTGGTGGTGAATGGTGCCACATCCAGCTGGCAGCTGTCACTAGTGGTGTCCCTCAGGGATCAGTGCTGGGCCCCATCCTCTTTAACATCTTCATAGATGATCTGGATGAGGGCATGGAGTCAGTCATCAGCAAGTGTGCAGATGACACCAAGCTGGGGGCAGATGTGGCTGGGTTGGAGGGCAGAAGGGCTCTGCAGCAGGACCTTGACCGCCTGCACAGATGGGCAGAGTCCAAGGGGATGGAGTTCAATAGCTCCAAGTGCAGGGTGCTGCACTTTGCCCACAGCAACCCCATGCAGAGATACAGGCTGGGGTCGGAGTGGCTGAGAGCAGCCAGACAGAGAGGGATCTGGGGGTGCTGATTGATACCCACCTGAACATGAGCCAGCAGTGTGCCCAGGTGGCCAAGAGAGCCAGTGGCATCCTGGCCTGCATCAGGAATGGTGTGGCCAGCAGGAGCAGGGAGGTCATTCTGCCCCTGGACTCTGCACTGCTTAGACCACACCTTGAGTGCTGTGTTCAGTTCTGGGCCCCCCAGTTTAGGAGGGACATTGAGATGCTTGAGCATGTCCAGAGAAGGGCGACGAGGCTGGGGAGAGGCCTTGAGCACAGCCCTACGAGGAGAGGCTGAGGGAGCTGGGATTGGTTAGCCTGGAGAAGAGGAGGCTCAGGGGTGACCTCATTGCTGTCTACAACTACCTGAGGGGAGGTTGTGGCCAGGAGGAGGTTGCTCTCTTCTCTCAGGTGGCCAGCACCAGAACGAGAGGACACAGCCTCAGGCTGTGCCAGGGGAGATTTAGGCTGGAGGTGAGGAGAAAGTTCTTCCCTGAGAGAGTCATTGGACACTGGAATGGGCTGCCCGGGGAGGTGGTGGAGTCGCCGTCCCTGGAGCTGTTCAAGGCAGGATTGGACGTGGCACTTGGTGCCATGGTCTGGCCTTGAGCTCTGTGGTAAAGGATTGGACTTGATGATCTGTGAGGTCTCTTCCAACCTTGGTGATACTGTGAGACTGTGATCTGTTATGTGGAGTTATAGAAGAATCAGACTAGTCCAAGCACCTGCAGTCAGCAGGGACATCTTCAACTAGAGCAGGCTGCTCAGAGCCCCAAACAACCTGACCTGGAATGTTTCTGGGGATGTGGCATCTCTCTACCACCTCTCTGGGCAACCTGGGCCGGTGGCTCACCACCCTTAGCACAAAAATATCATCCTTCCATCCAATTTGAATCCCATGTCTTTTAGTTTAAAACCATCAACCCTTGTCCTGTTACAACAGCCTCTGTCAAAAAGTCTGTCCCCATCTTTCTTGCATATCCCTTTTAGTGTTGCGAGGCTCCTCAATTCAAGAGAGATGTTGAGGTGCTGGAAGGTGTCCAGAGAAGGGCAAGGAAGCTGGTGAGGGGCCTGGAGCAGAGCCCTGTGAGGAGAGCCTGAGGGAGCTGGGGGTGTGCAGCCTGCAGAAGAGGAGGCTGAGGGCAGAGCTCATTGCTGTCTACAACTACCTAAAGGGACATTGTAGCCAGGTGGGGGTTGGTCTCTCCTGCCAGGCAAGCAGCAACAGAACAAGAGGATACAGTCTCAAGCTGTGCCAGGGCAGGTCTAGGCTGGATGTTAGGAGGAAGTTGTTGACAGAGAGAGTGATTGGCATTGGAATGGGCTGCCCAGGGAGGTGGTGGAGTTGCTGTCCCTGGAGGTGTTGAAGCCAAGCCTGGCTGAGGTACTTAGTGCCATGGTATGGTTGATTGTCTAGGGCTGGGTGCTAGGTTAGGCTGGATGATCTTGGAGGTCTCTTCCAACCTGGTCTATTCTATTCTATTCTATTCTATTCTATTCTATTCTATTCTATTCTATTCTATTCTATTCTATTCTATTCTGTTCTATTCTATTCTATTCTATTCTAAAATAAGGTCTCCCCAGAGCCTTTTCTCCAGGCTGAACAACGCCAACTCTCTTAGCTTGTTCTCATCACAACAGAGAGTTTCCAACCCTTGAATCATCTGTGTGGCATCCTCTGGACCTTCTTCAGCAGGTCCATGTCTCTCCTGTGCTGACAGTTCCACAGCAGGACATAGCACTGCAGGTGCTTACCATGTGTGCTGCTGTGGTGTTCCACTCTCCCTGGTGCTTCCTTCCCTTCCCAGGCACTCCCCTTCTCTGAGCTGGGTAATTCAGGGATACATCCAAAACGTATGTGTGATGAAAGGGGTCATAGGCATGGAGCTCTCTGGTTAAAATCCTTGTGTGTGTTCCTCTGGGACCTTTCTTTAGCTTGCCTCTGGTGTCACTACTTCCTCTGTAGAGCTAGCATGCAGTAGTTTTGTTTTCCAAGTAGAAAATAGCTCATTACTTGTATTCCTGCTTCTGATTGCTAGTTAAGGACATTTGTTCCAGCTCTAACATCACTGCAATGATCTACAAAGAGTCATTTGTCTCAGCTGCTCGGGCTGGGCTCGCTTCTCCTGCAGCTCCCAGAAAGGAATGCAGGCAAGAACAACTGGGTTAAAGCCAGGGTTCATCAACCTCTGGTGCTGCACCATCACATCTGCACTGTACTCTGAGCCATGCAGCTCAAATGGAGTTAGCATACAGAGCAACCTGAGTGCTTTCTGGTCTTAATCAGTTGGAGAAGTAGCTACAAGCTTTAAGGTGCTTGTATCAGATAAAGCAGGCTGTGCTGTTAAGCAAGGTTGTGCCTGAGGAGTCTGTAGTGTGTTTCTCTTCCATCACACCAGCATCACTGTGCTTTGAGAAGAGGGACTTTCAGATGTGACTCATGTCCTATCTGAAAGTGTCATCTACTGTGTAACTCACAGGATGTTAGGGGTTGGAAGGGCCTCAAGGAGATCATCCAGTCCAACCCTCCTGCCAGAGCAGAACAACCCTATCTAACACAGATCAGAGGAACACATCCAGAGTGGCCTTGAAAGGCTCCAGAGAAGGAGACTCCACAACCCCCCTGGGGAGCCTGTGCCAGTGCTCTGGGACCCTTGCAGTAAGGAAATTCTCCCCTGTGTTGAGGTGGAACCTCTTTTGCTGCAACTTACACCCATTGCTCCTTGCCCTATCCCAGGGAGCAGTGAGCAGAGCCTGTCCCCTGTCTCCTGGCCAGCCCTCAGATACTTATAAACATTGATTAAATCCCCTCTAAGTCTTCTCTTCTCCAGACTAAGCAGCCCCAGGTCCCTCAAGCCTCTCCTCATCAGCCATGCCCTCCAGTCCCCCAGTCATCCTCTTAGCCCTCCACTGGACCCTCTCCAGCAGGTCCCTGTCCCTCTTCAACTGGAGAGCCCAAAACTGAACACAGTATTCAAGATGAGGTCTCAGCAGGGCAGAGTAGAGGGGGAGGAGAACCTCCCTTGCTCTGCTGGACACACTCCTCCTAATACAGCCCAGGATGCCATTGGCCTTTTTGGCCACCAGGGCACATTGCTGTGCCATGGGGAACTTGTTAGCCACCAGGACCCCCAGGTCCCTCTCCACAGGGCTGCTCTCCAGCAGTCACCTCCCAGCCTGTACTGCTGCAGTTTATTATTCCTTCCCAGATACAGGACTCTGCACTTGTCCTTGTTGACCTTCTGGTTCTCAAAGAACTCTAAAGGTTCAAGAACCCAAAACAGTTTAGCATCACATTCTCAGTGCTGGCATTAAGACTATGAGAGTTGCTGTTGGAAATGCAAACTCATCTGTCCTCCCCAGGGGCAGATTAAACATTTGGGGGTTTGTTCAGAAGAGATGGACTCACATTTCCTGTTTCCATGGGTCTTAATTAGGTTGTGAAATTGAAAGCCTCATGGAACACAGTAATGGTTTTACTTTCCTCTTGTCTTGAGTTCTACCCCAGCCTCCATTGCATCCAGCCTTCAAACCAAACAGCTTTCTTCTAGTGACCCTTCCTCTTGTCTACCTTTTCCCACTAACTCAGCTACCACAGATGATCTCTTGGTGCTTCAGTCAGCTTTCTGGCTGCTTTGCTTCCATCAAGCACCATTTTGCAACAGTATTAATTATAGAGAGTGCTTAGATTTCTCACCCCAAGGATGAGTACTGGGCTCAGTCCTGTTCAATATCTGTATTGATGATCTGGATGAGAGGATTGAGCCCAGCATCAGTAAGTTTGCAGATGACAGTTTGCAGGAAAATAAAAAATGTTTCTTTAAATATATGAATGGCAAGAGAAGGGCCAAGGACAACCTCCAGTCCTTATTAGATAGAGAGGGGAATATAGTGACAAAGGATGAGGAAAAGGCAGAGGTGCTTAACACCTTTGCCTCAGTCTTCACTAGTGGGACAGATTGTCTCCAGGACAGCTGGACTCCTGAAGTGGTGGATGGAGTCAGGGACCAGTAGAGTCCCCCTCTAATCCATGAGGAAGCAGTAAGGGATATGCTGAGCCACTTGGATCCTCACAAGTCCATGGGACAGGATGGGATCCACCCTAGGGTGCTGAGAGAGCTGGCAGCTGAGCTGGCCAAGCCACTCTCCATCATTTATCAGCAGCCCTGGCTCACTGGAGAGGTCCTCAAAGACTGGAAGCTGCCAATGTGATCCTATCCACAAGAAGGGTCGTAAGGAGGAGCCAGAAAACTACAGCCCTGTGAGCCTGACCTCAGTGCCAGGCAAGGTGATGGAACAGGTCATATTGAGTGCCATCACACAGCACCTACAGGATGGCCAAGGGATCAGGCCCAGCCAGCAGGGGTTTAGGAAGGGCAGGTCCTGCCTCACCAACCTGATCTCCTTTTATGATCAGGTTCCTGCCTGGTGAGTGTGGGGCAGGCTGCGGATGGAGTCTACCTGGACTGCAGCAAAGCCTTTGACACTGTCTGCCACAAGAAGCTCCTGGCACAGCTGGCAGCTCCTGGCTTGGACAGATTCACTCTGTGCTGGGCCAGGAACTGGCTGGATGGCACAGCCCAGAGAGTGGTGGTGAATGGTGCCACATCCAGTGGGCAGCTGCCACTGGTGGTGTTCCCCAAGGATCAGTGTTGCCCCCAGTCCTGCTCAATCTTTATCGATGATTAGGTTGAGGGGATTGAGTCCAGCATCAGTATGTTTGCAGATGACACCAAGCTAGGAGCAGCTGTGGAGCTGTTGGAGGGTAGGAGAGCCCTGCAGAGGGGCCTGGCCAGGCTGGATGGGTGGGCAGAGGCCAATGGGATGAGACTCAACAAAGCCAAGAGCAGGGTTCTGCACTTTGGCCAAAACAACCCCAAGCAGCACTACAGGCTGGGGACAGAGTGGCTGAGAGCAGCCAGGCAGAGAGGGAGCTGGGGGTGCTGGGAGAGAGGAGCTGAAGATGAGGCAGCAGTGTGCCCAGGTGGGCAGCAGAGCCAATGGCATCCTGGGCTGGCTCAGGAGCAGTGTGGCCAGCAGGACAAAGGAGGTTCTTGTGTCCCTGTGCTCAGCACTGCTCAGGCCACCCCTTGAGTGCTGTGTCCAGTTCTGGGCTCCTCAATTCAAGAGAGATGTTGAGGTGCTGGAAGGTGTCCAGAGAAGGGCAGCAAGGCTGGGGAGGGGCCTGGAGCAGAGCCCTGTGAGGAGAGGCTGAGGGAGCTGGGGGTGTGCAGCCTGCAGCAGAGGAGGCTCAGGGCAGAGCTCATTGCTGTCTGCAGCTACCTGAAGGGAGGCTGTAGCCAGGTGGGGTTGGGCTCTTCTGCCAGGCAAGCAGCAACAGAAGAAGGGGACACAGTCTCAAGCTGTGCCAGGGCAGGTCTAGGCTGGATGTGAGGAGGAAGTTATTGTCAGAGAGAGTGATTGGCATTGGAATGGGCTGCCCAGGGAGGTGGTGGAGTCACTGTCCCTGGAGGTGTTGAAGCAAAGCCTGGCTGAGGCACTTAGTGCCATGGCCTAGTTGACTGGCTAGGGCTGGGTGCTAGGTTGGACTGGCTGAGCTTGGAGGTCTCTTCCAACCTGGTGGATTCTAATTCCATTATTCTATGGTAAGTGCTTGCCTCTGTGCCCAGCTGTGAAAGGCACAGTGGGATGTTGGCTCCTGTTCCTCCTGTACAGGGAGAGCTGTGACAAGGAGTGAGGAAGATGAGAGGTGCTGGCTGGTTGTTACAGCAGCTTCAGGTTTTTGGTAATGGGCTCTACAAGGGATAAAGGCTTAATTGGAGGATTTAAGTGACTTGCCTGTCTGTGGTAGGGTGAGTTGGTGGGAGAAGAAACTCAGATAGAGGCTAGATGATAAGAAGTAGCAAGAGGCAGCTGAAGGTAGCCTTGTGTTTTCTGCGTCTCTGCCTACACCTTTAATCTCCTTTTTGATCTCTCCTCTCGAAACTGTAGGTGTTGGTGATGATCTAACCAGCACCTGACTTGCCAGCCATTTATTTGTCCTTGGAGGGCTGGGTAGGGACGAAGATAGCTGCAATGGGTGACGAGGGAGTGGCTGTCACCCTGGCAAATCCTTTTGGAGGGTTACCCCAAACATCTCCATTTTTTTTCCCTGCAGCCTTAGCCCACTCCCTCCAGCCAATCTAGCATGAACAAACTTGACAGGCCAGTGTGAGGAGATGACTTCTGGAGCACCTCTTCTATGAGCACAGACTGAAAGAGTTGGGGCTGTGCAGGCTGGAGCAGAGGAGGCTCCCAGGTGACCTTCTTGTGGCCTTCCAGGATCTGAAGGGGGCTACAAAAAAGCTGGGGAGGGACTTTTGAGGCTGTCAGGGAGTGACAGGACTGGGGGGAATGGAGCAAAGCTGGAGGTGGGGAGAGTCAGGCCAGAGGTGAGGAGGAAGTTGTTGAGCAGGAGAGTGGTGAGAGGCTGGAATGGGTTGCCCAGGGAGGTGGCTGAGGCCCCATGGCTGGAGGTGTTTGAGGCCAGGCTGGCTGAGGCTGTGTGCAGCCTGCTCTAGGGTAGGGTGTCCCTGGGCATGGCAGGGGGTTGGAACTGCCTGCTCCTTGTGGTCCCTTCCAACCCTGACTGGTTCTAATTCTGTGACTCTAATTCTGTGCCATGAGTTGTGTGCTCTCATGGTCAAGAAGGCCAAGGGCATCTCAGGATACTCAGAAGAGTGCAACCAGCAGGTCAAGGGAGGTTCTCCTCTGTCATTCTCAGATCATCTTGGTTTCATCAGGAGTGTTTGTCCACAGTGTGTCTTTGAGTGAGGCTTGGGAATAAACACCTCTCTCTTACTTTAAACAAGTTTTTTGGTAGAGGGGCTATTTTGTTTAGAGAGAACATGCATCTTGCACTCCACTCTAGTTCATTTGAAGTAGTTCTTTTCCAGCTGGATGAAGAAGTTTAGTTGTTGTGCTGGTTTGAGGCTAACTGGAATATTTTAATGAGAAAAAATGAGATACTAGGCTATGGAAAGGAAGCAATGGTGATGTCTGCTGCACTCATAGGCTTGCTGAGATGGATAAAAACAAGAACACAAACATAGGTAAGGGAGAGTGTGTGTCTCTGTTGGAGCTGGTGCCTGTGCTTTTCTCCCCGGGCTGCTTCTGTGTAACTAATCCTTCTGCGTCTAACTCCCCATACCAATCCTCCAACCTCACCTTGCACTTAAGTTATACTCTGTGGTAAGGTAGAGGAGTGGAAAGAAGGTGGAAGGGTGGTTGGGAGCCCCTCCTGGGGACTCTGATTTCTGGGAGGGCTGCTGTGTTTCTGTATTACTTTTAACTTGTCTATTTCTGAATATAGATTCATAGAATTCATAGATTCATAGAATCAGCCAGGTAGGAAGAGACCTCCAAGCTCATCCAGCCCAACCTAGCACCCAGCCCTAGCCAGTCAACCAGACCATGGCACTAAGTGCCTCAGCCAGGCTTGGCTTCAACACCTCCAGGCACAGTGACTCCACCACCTCCCTGGGCAGCCCATTCCAATGCCAATCACTCTCTCTGACAACAACTTCCTCCTCACATCCAGCCTAGACCTGCCCTGCCACAACTTCAGGCTGTGTCCCCTTCTTCTCTTGCTGCTTGCCTGGCATAAGAGACCAACCCCACCTGGCTACAGCCTCCCTTCAGGGAGTTGCAGACAGCAATGAGCTCTGCCCTGAGCCTCCTCTGCTGCAGGCTGCACACCCCCAGCTCCCTCAGCCTCTCCTCACAGGGCTCTGCTCCAGGCCCCTCCCCAGCCTTGCTGCCCTTCTCTGGACACCTTCCAGCACCTCAACATCTCTCTTGAATTGAGGAGCCCAGAACTGGACACAGCACTCAAGGGGTGGCCTGAGCAGTGCTGAGTACAGCTGTATATGCAGTCCATATCTGCTTGTATATTGTGCTAAGCTGTAAGTATAAAGCTTCATTCCATAAGTTCCAATTAACTGAGTCTAATCTGGGTGATTCCATAAGAGTGGAGGAGCAGGTAACACCCAAACCATCAGTTGTAGCTACGAAGAGTTTGAGAAAGCTTGTAAAAAATTGTCCAAGAAGTAGGATAAAAAGCATGAGCTCATCTCTAGGTCTCTAGAGGATCAGAACTGGGCAGTTAGTGTGTATGTGTGCCATGATCCCATGCAGATCTTGGATGCAAGTGTCACACACTTGGAACTGGCATTGCTCTCATGATGGAAAAGCTTCCCCAATCTGGACACGTCATCAGCCCTATTATAAAGTCACAGAATCACAGAATTGTTTCAGGTGGAAAAGGTCACTGAGTCCAACCATTATCTAACTCTGCCAAGTCTAGTGCCAAATCATGTCCCTTAGCACCACATCTATGCATCTTTCTAACACCTTCAGGCTGTTTACAACTGCAGATAACCTCTTACTGCTGGGTGTGTGCCAGCACCTCTGCTTTATCCCCTGAGCAGGACTGCTGCATCCATAGCTGAAAGAAAGGCAAAGCCAAGCTCTGGTCCTTCAAGGATCACAGTATCACAGTCTCACAGTATCACCAAGGTTGGAAGAGACCTCACAGATCATCAAGTCCAACCCTTTACCACAGAGCTCAAGGCCAGACCATGGCACCAAGTGCCACGTCCAGTCCTGCCTTGAACAGCTCCAGGGACGGCGACTCCACCACCTCCCCGGGCAGCCCATTCCAGTGTCCAATGACTCTCTCAGGGAAGAACTTTCTCCTCACCTCCAGCCTAAATCTCCCCTGGTGCAGCCTGAGGCTGTGTCCTCTTGTTCTGGTGCTGGCCACCTGAGAGAAGAGAGCAACCTCCTCCTGGCCACAACCACCCCTCAGGTAGTTGCAGACAGCAATAAGGTCTGCCCTGAGCCTCCTCTTCTCCAGGCTAACCAATCCCAGCTCCCTCAGCCTCTCCTCGTAGGGCTGTGCTCAAGGCCTCTCCCCAGCCTCGTCGCCCTTCTCTGGACACACTCAAGCATCTAGGGCTGGAGTGGGACATGGGTGTGGAATTAGTGAAATGGGGGCTATGTCTATGGCCATGCAAACCAGGAGCTGTACTGGAATACACATTACAGCTCAGTGGAGCACGAAACAATACAGAGCCAACAGAAGCACCACATTTTGTGTGTGTGGCCAGCCAGCACACTGCAGTTTGTCTGTGTGCATGTTCAGAACATGCACGATCACACTGCTGCTGCTGCTGCTGCTGCTGCTGCTGCTGCTGCTGCTGCTGCTGCTGCTGCTGGAGTGAGCTGTCCTCTGTGCCGCACACAAAGCAGTCCCTGAAGCTCCTCATAGAGTGTGTGGTGGCTTTGCTTTGCTCCTCTGTTGCTGCTTGCCTGGCTTCCTCCTTTCTTTTCTCCCTTCTTTTTCATACTTTGACAGAACAGCCTCCTGGGAAAGGAGAAGCAGAGCATTTCTGAAGCACTGCAGTGTAAATAAGCCAGCTCCAAATGAACTTTAACTGGGAAAAGCAGTGCTGCACAACATAGACATCATACCATGCAGTGGGGGAAGCTGCTGGAAAAGGCTGCCAGGCTGGTAAGGAGGAGGACCAAGCACCTCTATAGCCCTTTGTCACAGCAGTACCTGTGAGAAAGGGATTACAACTGATTTGTGAATTAGTTATAAAATGATGATTAACTTTTGCTTGCTGGGTCTGTGCACTTGTGATGGTTTGGGTGTTCCCTGCCCCCTCTCACTTTGGAAATCACACAGACTAGACTCAGTGGCTCTGGAAATGGAATGAAGCTTATATTTACAGCTGGCACAATAGACAAGCAGATAGTTACAATAGATACAGCTATAGACAGAAATAGACGAGTTAAAGGTAATACAGAAACACAGCAGCCCTCCCAGAAACCTGAGTCCCCAGGAGGGGCTCCCAACCACCCTTCTACTTTCTCCCACCCCTCTCTCTACCTTACCACAGATGTTGCCTTGTGCCCAAGGAAGACTGGAGGGTCGGCCAGGGGGGTTAAGAAGCAGATGGTTATAGTAGCACAGATGGCAGGTTAGAGAGAGAGAGATGCAGCCCAAAGCCCAGACAGTGACTCTGTTATCTATGTTTGTGTTCCTGTTCTTATACATCTCAGCAAGCCTATAAGTGCAGTAGACATCACCATTGTTTTCTTCTCATGGACTGTAACATAGTTCTCACCAAAACATTCTAGCTAGCTTCAGATCAACACAGGACTGTCTAAAGCAAACATCAGTTAGAAGAGAATGATGCACCACCTCTTCAAAACCTCTGGTGAGTGACACTGGTGGATTGTGGTGCCCATGTTTTCCTAAGGGAAAACACAAACCCAGTGCAACATGCAGTGGAGTACAGTGGAGATGATCCAGCTGGAGAGCAGCCAAACAGAGAGGGATCTGGGGGTGCTGATTGATACCTGCCTGAACATGAGCCAGCAGTGTGCCCAGGTGGCCAAGAGAGCCAGTGGCATCCTGGCCTGCATCAGGAATGGTGTGGCCAGCAGGAGCAGGGAGGTCATTCTGCCCCTGGACTCTGCACTGGTTAGACCACACCTTGAGTGCTGTGTTCAGTTCTGGACCCCCCAGTTTAGGAGGGACATTGAGATGCTTGAGCGTGTCCAGAGAAGGGCGACGAGGCTGGGGAGAGGCCTTGAGCACAGCCCTACGAGGAGAGGCTGAGGGAGCTGGGATTGGTTAGCCTGGAGAAGAGGAGGCTCAGGGCAGACCTTATTGCTGTCTGCAACTACCTGAGGGGTGGTTGTGGCCAGGAGGAGGTTGCTCTCTTCTCTCAGGTGGCCAGCACCAGAACAAGAGGACACAGCCTCAGGCTGTGCCAGGGGAAATTTAGGCTGGAGGTGAGGAGAAAGTTCTTCCCTGAGAGAGTCATTGGACACTGGAATGGGCTGCCCGGGGAGGTGGTGGAGTCGCCGTCCCTGGAGCTGTTCAAGGCAGGACTGGACGTGGCACTTGGTGCCATGGTCTGGCCTTGAGCTCTGTGGTAAAGGGTTGGACTTGATGATCTGTGAGGTCTCTTCCAACCTTGGTGATGCTGTGAGACTGTGATATAGCTCCAGAGCTGCTGACCATCGGTTCTGCACTCTGGGCCTTCTTCTGTCAGCTGGAATAAGCCAGGTGAAATGCAAAACTGGGAAGATGCAAGCGTCTAACCGAGAAGCAGAAGCTCCAAGCAGCTAATTGGGAGGAGGCTAGATCTAACTTGTCCAGCCACTCTGTCCCAACAGCTTGCCTGATGGTGTAATACCTTAAAAACAACAGTAATCCTGCTGTCCATTAACATGTGCAGGCTAGTTACTATAATCCTCACTATAGCTGAGAGCAGAGGTGAAGGAAGGAACATCACAGGTGAAACCAACCCAAATCTTTCACAGCACCCAAGTCTTTCAAAGGATTGGCCACTGAGGTGGCAGATTTGCAGTGATTTTGGCTTCTACTGCTCCCCAGAAGGGCCTTAAGCCAGCAGTTTCATTGCTCATTTTGTTTTTTCTCCTGTAGCAGCATCCAGCTACCAAAAATTGAACTGCAGTTTTATGTACAGACCTTGCCACGGCTGCTAGGGCAACAGATCTTCATTCACCTCCAAGGGTGGGTCTGAAAGGGTTCTTCTGCCCCTGTACTCAGCACTGCTCAGGCCACACCTCGAGTGCTGTGTCCAGTTCTGGGCTCCTCAATTCAAGAGAGATGTTGAGGTGCTGGAAGGTGTCCAGAGAAGGGCAAGGAAGCTGTTGAGGGGCCTGGAGCAGAGCCCTGTGAGGAGAGGCTAAGGGAGCTGGGGGTGTGCAGCCTGCGGAAGAGGAGGCTCAGGGCAGAGCTCATTGCTGTCTGCAGCTCCCTGAAGGGAGGCTGTAGCCAGGTGGGGTTGGTCTCTTCTGCCAGACAAGCAGCACCAGAAGAAGGGGACACAGTCTCAAGTTCTGGCAGAGGAGGTCTAGGCTGGATGTGAGGAGGAAGTTGTTGGCAGAGAGAGTGATTGGCATTGGAATGGGCTGCCCAGGGAGGTGGTGGAGTCACCGTCCCTGGAGGTGTTGAAGCCAAGCCTGGCTGGGGCACTTAGTGCCATGGTCTGGTTGACTGGACCGGGCTGGGTGCTAGGTTGGCCTGGCTGAGCTTGGAGGTCTCTTCCAACCTGGTTGATTCTATGAATCTATCTTGTTGCCTGCTTCCACACCTAAAGGAGAGAGCTCTTCATCAAACATGGCATCTTTACTGGCGGCAACATCAGCAGCAGCCCGGGGCCGCCCGGAGGTTGACGCCGTGTAAGGCTCTGGTGCTCTCGGGCTGTGGGTGTGCCCGGGGCAGCCAGGGGCCAAGCTGTCCTCAGCCTGTGAAGCTGTCACCTCCTGACCCTTGGGCACACGCAGTGATGCTGCCCAGGCACCGTGTGTCCTCTGCGGGAGCTGTTCGGCTGCCTCTCTTCCATTTTAATGTGGGTTAAGGGCTGCAGCGGGGGATGGACTCTGGGCTCCTCAATTCAAGAGAGATGTTGAGGTGCTGGAAGATGCCCAGAGGAGGTCAGTGAAGCTGGTGAGGGGCCTGGAGCACAGCCCTGTGAGGAGAGGCTGAGGGAGCTGGGGGTGTGCAGCCTGCAGATGAGGAGGCTCAGGGCAGACCTCATTGCTGTCTACAACTCCCTGAAGGGAGGCTGTAGCCAGGTGGGGTTGGGCTCTTCTGCCAGGCAAGCAGCAACAGAACAAGAAGACACAGTCTCAAGTTGTGCCAGGGCAGGTTTAGGCTGGACATGAGGAAGAAATTCTTCACAGTAAGAGTGATTGGCATTGGAATGTTCTGCCCAGGGAGGTGGTGGAGTCCCCATCCCTGGAGGTGTTCATAGGAGGCTGGATGAGGCACTTAGTGCCATGGGTGAGTTAATTGGAAGGGTTAGGTGATAGGTTGGACTCTGTGATCCTAGAGGTCTCTTCCAACCTGCTTAATTCTGTGATGATATATTCTGGGGCTGATTTTCTAACAGGTAAACAACCTCAGCTATGTCTTGGTACCCATGACTTGGGGATAGAAGGCTGAAATTAGCAATGGAATATTCTAGTGCCAGGGCAGCACCTGGCCCTGAGCAGCAAGGCCTCTGCTGTCATGCAGGCTGATTTGGTTTGGGCTATTCTGACAAGTCCTGCTCATGATGTAACTGTCTGAGAATCTGCCCCACGTTCAGGATTGTTCCTATGGCTCTTGGATCTTCTTGTATGTGGCAAATATTTCCTTGCACAACACTTCAGTGAAGATGAGGCAGAGCTGTCTGAAGAGCCATCCAGCATCAGAGCATATTGTGGTCAAAGTAATCCTGAAGAATCTTTCAAATCCATGTATGTCACCAGAATATAATTAAGATGCAAGATTACTCAACAGAGCTCCTGATTCATGGGACTAGGGCTGAAAGGAAATTAATGGAGTTTATTGGGTAATCTGTGTGTTTGGACACAGGATTCTTCAAGCCAAGTCATCCTGGTAGGCCTGGGAATCTCTGGATGGCAATTTCTGCTGTTGCTACAGGTCCTCATTAAAGAACAGAGCTGAATTCTCACATTCCACCCACTATGTAACCCCAAGGAGAAAGCACTGTGAATGAAAATAGACTGTGAATGAAAATCCTGCTCTAACAGTTACATTCCTGCCAACTTAAAGCAGACATCTTTCTTCCTTATGGCTACAGAAATGAGGCTACCTTGGATGGAGTTCTTGTCAGCAGCGGGTCTGATGAAGCACTGTGTGAACCAACCAGGCTGGAAGAGACCTTCAAGCTCAGCCAGTCCAACCTAGCACCCAGCCCTGCCCAATCAACCAGACTATGGCACTAAGTGCCCCAGCCAGGCTTGGCTTCAACACCTCCAGGCACAGTGACTCCACCACCTCCCTGGGCAGCCCATTCCAGTGCCAATCACTCTCTGCCAACAGCTTCCTCCTAACATCCAGCCTAGACCTGCCCTGGCACAGCTTGAGACTCTGTCCCCTTCTTCTGGTGCTGCTTGCCTGGCAGCAGAGCCCAACCCCACCTGGCTACAGCCTCCCTTCAGGGAGCTGCAGACAGCAATGAGGTCTGCCCTGAGCCTCCTCTTCTGCAGGCTGCACACCCCCAGCTCCCTCAGCCTCTCCTCACAGGGCTCTGCTCCAGGCCCCTCACCAGCTTCATTGCCCTCTCTGGACACCTTCAAGCGCCTCAACATCTCTCCTGAATTGAGGAGCCCAGAACTGGACACAGCACTCAAGGGGTGGCCTGAGCAGTGCTGAGCACAGGGGCACAAGAACCTCCCTTGTCCTGCTGCCCACACTGCTCCTGAGCCAGCTCAGGATGCCATTGGCTCTGCTGCCCACCTGGGCACTGCTGCCTCATCTTCAGCTCCTCTCTCCCAGCACCCCCAGCTCCCTCTCTGCCTGGCTGCTCTCAGCCACTGTGTCCCCAGCCTGTAGTGCTGCTTGGGGTTGTTGTGGCCAAAGTGCTAGGATGAGAGGAAATGGCCTCAAGCTGCACCAGGGAAGGTTCAGTTTGGATGGCAGAAGAAACTTCTTCACTAAAAGAGTTATCAAACACTGGAGTAGGCTCCTCAGGGAAATGGGTGAATAGCCATCCCTGGAGGCACAGAGGTGGTGCCAAGGGATGTGGTTTCGCACCGGACTCGGCAGAATTAGAGAATGATTGGACTGGGTGAACTTAAAAGTCTTTTTGCACCAGAAGAACTCTATGATCCTATGCAGAGTTTTTTGCAAGCAAGCACCATTAAGGCATACTTTAAACAGCCCATTAGTGCAGTTAGAGGGAGCTGGGTGCAGTGTTAATACCACAGTTCTGGCTATACATTGCACAGAACTTCAACAAACAAGTCTCTGCCAGTAACTTCTTTCTGATTTAAAATACATTTCTCTATGTTCCCTTATCCAGACTGAGGAAATGTTGGGAATGTGTGGCCAGCAGGGTGAGGGAGGTGATTCTCCCCCTCTACTCAGCTCTGGTCAGACCCCACCCGGAGTACTGCATCCAGTTCTGGAGTCCCTATGACACGAAGGATGTGGAGATGCTGGAGTGTGCAAAAGATGCTCAGAGGGCTGGGATAGGTTGGACTGGATGATCTTGGAGGTCTCTTCCAGTCTGGTTGATTCTATGATTCTATGACAGACTGAAAGAGTTGGGGCTGTGCAGGCTGGAGCAGAGGAGGCTCCCAGGTGACCTTCTTGTGGCCTTCCAGCATCTGAAGGGAGCCTACAAAAAATCTGGGGAGGGACTTCTGGGGCTCTCAGGCAGTGTCATGACTGGGGGAATGGAGCAAAGGTGGAGATAGGTAGGTTCAGGCTGGAGGTGAGGAGGAAGTTGTTGAGCAGGAGAGTGGTGAGAGGCTGGAATGGGTTGCCCAGGGAGGTGGTTGAGGCCCCATGGCTGGAGGTGTTTGAGGCCAGGCTGGCTGAGGCTGTGGGCAGCTTGCTCTAGAGTAGAGTGTCCCTGCCCATGGCAGCAGGGTTGGAACTGGCTGCTCCTTGTGGTCCCTGTGATTCTATGATTCTATGTGTCAGTAAGGGTAACAGATGTATTAGAAGGTGTTTTTTTTTTGGATGTTGGCCAGTTTATTGGGATAAGCCCTTGAAGTCAGGGCAGTTAAATGTGAAAGCAGCACTAAATAAATCTAAATAATCCTCCCTCTCCCCATGTTGTTGGCCCTAAGTGGAAATGTGCAGTGAAATGAATCACCCTCACTTATTGCACCATTCTTTAGGCAGGTTTCTTCTCAGGCAACCAGACCAGCATTAGGCTGACAGATGGGGCTTGGGAAAGGATTTTCAGGACCTTCCACTCAGACAACAAAAATTCCCAACTCCTAATGGTCCAGCTGGCCTAGGGATGGCACGAAGAACATCTTCATAAATCTCTGGGATGCAGTTAAAAATGCAGTTTTTCTTCTAGGAGTGTCAGAATAAATAAGCCCTTGGTACTTTTCCAGCCACTGGCTGAAACTTGACCATCTATTGAGTGCTAGGTGTGAAAGGAAGAGTCATGTCTGCAAAACTCCACTTAGAAAAAAAAAGGGTTTGTTGGGTTCATTTTGAAGCTGGCACTATGCCTCCTGCTTTTTCTGCTTGCCTCATAGCAGGCACCTTCAACCTCTGCCAGGTCTTGAGGATGGCTGGAGGCACTGAGCACCTGAGAGGACAGGATTTACACCTTGGCATTTGGATGACTCCACCTAATTCAGCAGGGCAAGAGAAAAAAAAAAGGCAAATTTTGGCATTCCTTAAGAAATCTGCAAAGCAAGCAAGGTTTGCTGGACTTCTGCCTGATGTCTAGGAGTTGCTAAACTCTGACAGCATTTCAACAAATGGCTAAAACAGCACAAGGAGCTGCTCCTGCTACTTCTAAAGCAGCTCAGGACCGTCTTGAATTTATTTGCTTTTATTTTCTTGAGCAATCTGGTACCAGAGAGAAGGTTTGCAGTTCACATTCATCCCATGTGTTTCGTTGACACACATAGTTGCTACATTCTTGTTCTGCTGAGATGCCTCCTTGGTTTGAAAAACAAACTGGAAATCTTCGAGGAGGAGAATTCTTGGAGGTCTTCAGCTGAGTGAACCCAAAGCCTTGCAAGGTAATTAAGAGCCTTCTTAATGGCAAGCTCACAAAATGACACTGGGCTTTTGGGAGCTCTGGGCACCTAGATCAAAGGTTATGTAGAAGGTTTGTAGAAAATGAAAGGAGAGGGGGGAAAAGGAAGAGAAGAAGAGGCCCCCTGCTTAGAACCTGGAGAGCAATCTGTTCTCAGACCTGGCAGGGACCTGGGAGCAGGATTTCAGGTCTGGTGGGACCTTCTGGAGAGCAGTGTTCCAGAGCACCCCAAAGTCCTTTCTTCTCCCCATCCCCACGGGTTTGAATGTGGAGGAGAAGGTGGTGTGAGAACTGCTCTCCCCCCACACCCTGCAGGCTCGAAGGGGCAGCAGCAGGAGGCCTTTCCGCAGCTGTGCTGAGCCCTGTGCCAGCCTGCGCTGCAGTCAGCCTGGGGCTGGGCTGGGTTTTGTGCCCAGGGTCGATGGCAAATGGACACTTTGTCTGGAAAAGCAGCAATGGAGCAAGGGAGAGGGCAGGAGGAGGTTCCTGCCTTGACAGAGCTCCTGCCAGGACAGGTCCCTGCCGTGACAGAGTTGCCCATCGGGACCGTCCCTGCCTTTGGACAGCTCCTGCCTTTGGCACGGCTCTGGGCTTTGCCCCGTCCCTGCCTTTGGATGCTTTCCTCACTCCTGCACCAGCCTGTGCAACCCTGCAGGCTTGGCAAGCCCTGGGGCCCTTGCAGAGAGCTGCCGGCGGCAGCCGGACCTGGCTGCTCTGCAGCACAGCCCAGCCCTGTGCTGGCTGCCTCCTGAGCTGGGCAGCCCCCAGCAGTGTGCCTCTGCCCTGCCCTGCCCTGCCCAGCCAGCGTCGCTCCCACCAATGCCTGTCTGGTGGCAGCTGTGCCCAGAGGCACTGCTGAGCTTGGCAGCTCTGCCACTCGCCTTGGGCTGCTGCCGCCTGCACCCAGCCTATTGGCTACTGCTTGCGGCGCCAGGAGGCAGCTGAGAGCAGAGAGATGCAGCAAGGGATCACTGCCCCATGCCCATCTCAGCTCTGTGAGCACAGCTGCTCCCTTCACTCTCTGCTCAGCCTGACTGACAGTGGGCTAGAGCTGTGCTTGTCGCTTAGCCTCTGCCATCTCCTGACTTCCTAAGCCTCTGCACTTGTCCAAGACATCCTCTGGAGAACTCCTGATGGAGTTAGAACCTGTAAATAAACCTAAACTGGTTCTGCAGGTAGCCTGGGGGCAGAGTGGTCAGCAAAACAAAATCATTCTGGTTTGATGATTCCTGACTCCCCCACATTCATCCCCTGCCTCCAGGACAGCAGAGACAGTGGCACTGGAAGACCTTGGCCTCTTCCCTCAGGTAGGAGCTGCTGGTGGGTGTTATCTGCAGGAGGCATGCACAGGCAGTCATGGCCATTCTCTACTAGCCCACTGCTGAGAGATGGGGGAGCTTGGACCCCTCTGCCCAGAAATATTCCTCCTAATAGCCTTCAAAGAAAACTTGACCAAAATGTTGTGCAATGCTGCTCAAACCCCAAACTCTCTCACGCAGAAGACGCCAGAACGCTGTGATTCGTTTCTGCTTTCACCTCTTTTGGGGGCATTGCACAACAGTCTTGAAACCAACCAAAAGTAATAAGGCAAATCACTGAGTCCATACTACTGGTTGGAAAAGGCTCTGGGTGGTACCACGAGCCTGTGTCTCGGTTCTAATTCACATTTCCCAGAGACTCAAACACAGTTGATAGAACCAATGACAATTTATAGGATGCCTTTCCCTCTTCCCCCCTTCTTTCCCACAGGCCTGTGTCTCAGTTCTCATTTAATTTCCCAGTGTGCCAGTTTGAAGCAGGCTGGAATGTTTTGGTGAGAAGAACTAGAATCATAGAATCATAGAATCAACCAGGTTGGAAGAGACCTCCAAGATCATCCAGTCCAACCTAGCACCCAGCCCTATCCAATCAACCAGACCATGGCACTAAGTGCCTCAGCCAGGCTTTGCTTGAAGACCCCCAGGGACGGTGCCTCCACCACCTCCCTGGGCAGCCCATTCCAGTGCCAATCACTCTCTCTGTGAAGAACTTCTTCCTAACATCCAGCCTAGACCTACCCTGGCACAACTTGAGACTGTGTCCCCTTGTTCTATTGCTGGTTACCTGGGAGAAGAGGCCACCCCCCACCTGGCTACAATGTCCCTTCAGGTAGTTGTAGACAGTAATAAGATCCCCCCTGAGCCTCCTCTTCTCCAGGCTAAACAGGCCCAGCTCCCTCAACCTCTCCCCATTGGATTTGTGTTCCAGGCCCCTCACCAGCTTTGTTGCCCTTCTCTGGACATGTTCCAGCACCTCAACATCTCTCTTGAATTGAGGAGCCCAGAACTGGACACAGCACTCAAGGTGTGGCCTGAGCAGTGCTGAGTACAGGGGAAGAATAACCTCCCTTGTCCTACTGGCCACACTGCTCCTGATGCAGGCCAGGATGCCATTGGCTCTCTTGGCCACCTGGGCACACTGCTGCCTCATCTTCAGCTTACTATCTATCAGTACCCCCAGCTCCCTCTCCTCCTGGCTGCTCTCCAGCCACTCAGTCCCCAGCCTATAGCGCTGCTTGGGGTTATTGTGGCCGAAGTGCAGAACCCTGCACTTGGCCCTGTTAAATCTAGATTAGAGGTTGTGAAAAGGAAACAATGGTGATGGCTACTGCACTCACAGGCTTGCTGAGATGTATGGGAACAAGAAATAAAGACATTTGATAACCACTCTGGCTGGGGCTGCTGGCTGAGCTGCATCTCTCTAACCTCACCCTTCATTTTGGGCTAATCCACTTTGCTTCCTAACCTCCTGAACAAGCCTCCATTCTTCCTTGGGACTGGGGTAAGGTTGAGAGGGGTAGGGGGAAGGTGAAGGGGTGGTTGGGAGCCCCTCCTGGGGACTCAGGTTTCTGGGAGGGCTGCTGTGTTTCTGTATTACCTTCTACCTTGTCTAATTCTGTATCTAAATGTATATACTGTAACTCTCCGCTTGTCTATTGTGCCAGCTGTAACTATAAGCTTCATTCAACTTCCAGAGCTGGCTGAGTCTAGTCTGGGTGATTTCCAAAGTGTGGGGGGGCAGGAAACACCCAAACCATCACACCCAGAGACTCAAATATAGTTGATAGAACCAATGACAATTTATAGGATGCCCTTCCCTCTGCTTTCCCAAAGAAAAGGAATTAGATGGAGAGAGGGGAAAGGTAAAGCAGACCCAAATAAATAATCTCATTGCTATTTGGAAGTTGAAAGAAGAAAAGTTTAACAATCAATACAAGGTCTATGAGGTAGGCAAGGTACAAAGGTGTAGGGAAGGGTGAACAAGACACAAAACATGTAAATATAAAACTGGATTTGATGGCAAAGGGTTTTGTCCACCTCGTGGGGTGATGGCCACATGGTGAAAGAAAGAGAACCAGGAAGAGGATGGTGATTGCTGGTGAGCAGGAAGGCAGGGGAGAGAGACAAAGAGAAGTCCCCCTGCTGTTCTGGGTCTTAGACAGGAAGGGGGAGTGGGCTAACCTCCATCACCTGGTGTCAGTGTTCAGACTCGCCCCTGGGGAAGGGTCAAGACCACCTGGGGTCAGGTTCAAGACCACTCTCCCAGGAAGGTTAACCCCATACAGCCTGCCCCTACTTGTGATAACTCCTCAATGAGAACCAAAAGAGTAGGTGAGGGAGATTATAGCTAAGCATTTCACAGGGTATGTTTTATTCCTCTGCTCCCAGCTGGATGTGGCAAGGTCCCATCGAACTGAAAGGAAAATGCTCTTCCAGAAATCATTTTTACTGCCTGTCTTCAGTGTACTGCTAGTATTCTCTCTCCACCCTGAAGTGCTTTACAAGCTCAAATTGTCTTTACAATGGCATCAAACTTGCTGTGTGCTCAAATTAAGGAATCACTTCATTAAGGATGTGCAATTCCAGAGTGCTAGGTGCAGCCCAGCTCGTCTGAGGAATGTTCCTTGGCACATGGTGATCAGTGCTGGGCCCAGTCCTGTTCAATATATTTATTGATGACCTGGACCAGGGGATTGAGTCCAGCAGCAGTAAGTTTGCAGATGACACCAAGCTAGGAGCAGCTGTGGAGCTGTTGGAAGGTAGGAGAGCCCTGCAGAGGGACCTGGCCAGGCTGTATGGGTGGGCAGAGGCCAATGGGATGAGACTGAACAAGGCCAAGTGCAGGGTTCTACACTTTGGCCACAACAACCCCAAGCAGCAGTACAGGCTGGGGACAGAGTGGCTGGAGAGCAGCCAGGAGGAAAGGGACCTGGGGGTACTGATAGAGAGGAGCTGAAGATGAGCCAGCAGTGTGCCCAGGTGGCCAGGAGAGCCAATGGCATCCTGGCCTGCATCAGGAGCAGTGTGGCCAGTAGGACAAGGGAGGTTCTTCTGCCCCTATATTCAGCACTGGTCAGACCACACCTTGAGTGCTGTGTCCAGTTCTGGGCCCCTCAATTCAAGAAAGATGTTGAGGTGCTGGAGCATGTCCAGAGAAGGGCAAGGAAGCTGGGGAGGGGTCTGGAGCACAAATCCTATGAGCAGAGGTTGAGGGAACTGGGCCTGTTTAGCCTGGAGAAGAGAAGGCTCAGGGCTGACCTCATTGCTGTCTACAACTACCTAAAGGGACATTGTATCCAGGTGGGGGTGGCCTCTTCTCCCAGGCAACCAGCAATAGAACAAGGGGACACAGTCTCAAGTTGTGCCAGGGTAGGTCTAGGCTGGATGTTAGGAAGAAGTTCTTCCCAGAGAGAGTGATTGGCATTGGAATGGGCTGCCCAGGGAGGTGGTGGAGGCACCGTCCCTGGGGGTCTTCAAGCAAAGCCTGGCTGAGGCACTTAGTGCCATGGTCTGGTTGATTGGATAGGGCTGGGTGCTAGGTTGGACTGGATGATCTTGGAGGTCTCTTCCAACCTGGTTGATTCTATGTGGATTCTATGTGTGCAGGCAGAATCTGCAGCCTCTCTTAAGAGCGTTTTAAATTGATGTGGTGCTTTTAGTAATGACATGAGCAAAAAATCCCCTGGACAGGAAGCTGAGGCCGACTATGCCTTGAGAGCTGGCCACAACCAACTTCAGTCCCTAGAAAGAATTTGGGTCAGAGAGAGATAGTGCAAAATGTTGAGTGCCAACCTGCCACAGCTTCATGGGTGTGGGTCTGTGCTACCCAGTGCTAACTCACCGTGCCCTCTCACCAGCATGGTGTTCATTCCAGTTTTTCCTGCAGATAAAGCAAACAATTCACTGGCATCTGAAGCTTATCTCACCTTGCACCCATGCCATGACTGCTCAAAAAGTCAGGCTCAGCACATGTGGGCCAGATTTTCCAAGCCCATTGGACTCTACAGGACAAATGGGTAAGAGATCATAGAATGGTTTAGGTTGGAAGGGACCTCGAGGATCTCAAGGATGTCTGTCTCTCTCTCTCTTTCTTTCTCTGTCTATCTAATCACAGAATGGTTTAGGTTGGAAGGGACCTCGAGGATCTCGAGGATCTCAAGGATCTCTCTCTCTCTCTCTCTCTCTCTCTCTCTCTTTATCTAATCACTGAATGGTTTAGGTTGGAAGGGACCTCAAGGATCTCGAGGATCTCAAGGATCTCTCTCTCTCTCTCTCTCTCTTTCTCTATCTAATCACTGAATGGTTTAGGTTGGAAGGGAACTGAAGGATCTCAAGGAGATCTATCTGTCTGTGTGTCTGTCTATCTAATCACAGAATGGTTTAGGTTGGAAGGGACCTGAAGGATCTCAAGGATATCTATCTGTCTGTGTGTCTGTCTATCTAATCACAGAATGGTTTAGGTTGGAAGGGACCTCGAGGATCTCAAGGATATCTAGCTGTCTGTGTGTCTGTCTATCTAATCACAGAATGGTTTAGGTTGGAAGGGACCTGAAGGATCTCAAGGAGATCTATCTGTCTGTGTGTCTGTCTATCTAATCACAGAATGGTTTAGGTTGGAAGGGAACTGAAGGATCTCAAGGAGATCTATCTGTCTGTGTGTCTGTCTATCTAATCACAGAATGGTTTAGGTTGGAAGGGACCTCGAGGATCTCAAGGATATCTAGCTGTCTGTGTGTCTGTCTATCTAATCACAGAATGGTTTAGGTTGGAAGGGACCTGAAGGATCTCAAGGAGATCTATCTGTCTGTGTGTCTGTCTATCTAATCACAGAATGGTTTAGGTTGGAAGGGACCTGAAGGATCTCAAGGAGATCTATCTGTCTGTGTGTCTGTCTATCTAATCACAGAATGGTTTAGGTTGGAAGGGACCTGAAGGATCTCAAGGAGATCTATCTGTCTGTGTGTCTGTCTATCTAATCACAGAATGGTTTAGGTTGGAAGGGACCTGAAGGATCTCAAGGATATCTATCTGTCTGTGTGTCTGTCTATCTAATCACAGAATGGTTTAGGTTGGAAGGGACCTGAAGGATCTCAAGGAGATCTATCTGTCTGTGTGTCTGTCTATCTAATCACTGAATGGTTTAGGTTGGAAGGGACCTGAAGGATCTCAAGGAGATCTATATGTCTGTGTATCTGTCTATCTAATCACAGAATGGTTTAGGTTGGAAGGGACCTGAAGGATCTCAAGGAGATCTATCTGTCTGTGTGTCTGTCTGTCTAATCACAGAATGGTTTAGGTTGGAAGGGACCTCAAAGCTCAGCCAGTTCCAACCCCTTGCTATAAGCAGGGGCACCTCGCACTAGAATAGGTCACTCAAGGACTCATCCAGCTTGGTCCTGAACACCTCCATATCGATCACATTCTGTGTTTCTGTGCTCCACAACCTCGCTGGGCAACCTGTGCCAGTGTCTCACCACCCTCACTGCAAACAACCCTTTACTAACATCTAGTTTCAATCTCCCTTCTGCCAGTTCAAACCCATTCCCCCTTGTCCTGTCATTACAAGACCTTGTCAATAGTCCCTCCCCAGCCTTCCTGTAGGTCCTCTTCAGGTATTAAAAGGCCACTATAAGGTTTCCTTTAAGTCTTCTCCTCTCCAGGATGCAGAGCCCCAACTCTTGTAGCCTGTCCTCGTAGCAGAGCTGCTACAGTCCCCTGAGCAACTTTGTGGCCTCCTCTGGACTCACTCTAACAGTTCAATGATACAGGACAAGGAGGAATGGGTTTAAAGTGGCACAGGGGAGACTGAAAGTAGATGTTAGGAAAGAGTTCTTTGTAGTGAGGGTGGTGAGACACTGGCACAGGTTGCCCAGGGAGGTTGTGGAGCACAGAAGCACCCAATGTGATCTTCGATCACATTGGGTGCTTCTGTGCTCCACAACCTTCCTGGAGGTATTCAAGGCCAGGTTGGATGGGGCATTGAGTCTGTTCTAGTGGGAGGTGTCCCTGCCTATGGCAGGGCGTTGGAACTGGCTGAGCTTTGAGGTCCCTTCCAACCTAAACCATTCTATGATTCTGTGAATTTATTGTCATAGTGTAAACCATTAGAAGATCATTTTCTGCATTGAACCCAACCTCGTGAGCTGAGAGATGATTAATGACTGAAGGACAGTTGTGTTTTTAATAGATGTTTCATGGACTTTATGCCAAACCAGAGATGACCAAGCTGCACCATGTAATGTGCTTCATTGCTTGGTAGCCCTGTGCCAATACCACTTTGCAGATACTTCTGACCGCTCAAAGTCTCACTCTACCTCCATTTTTGTGTTTTCATCATATCCATGAGTTGCTACCGGCATAACTCTGCTAAAAAAGGTATAGTCAGGACAACAAATGAATGCAACTGTGCTCCAGGCAGGCTCTGCTGGGTTGGTTCTGACAGCTCACATTAACCAGCTCTGTCTCGGGGAAGATGAGGGAAACAGTATCACAGTCTCACAGTCTCACCAAGGTTGGAAGAGCCCTCACAGATCATCAAGTCCAACCCTTTACCACAGAGCTCAAGGCCAGACCATGGCACCAAGTGCCACGTCCAGTCCTGCCTTGAACAGCTCCAGGGACGGCGACTCCACCACCTCCCCGGGCAGCCCATTCCAGTGTCCAATGACTCTCTCAGGGAAGAACTTTCTCCTCACCTCCAGCCTAAATCTCCCCTGGTGCAGCCTGAGGCTGTGTCCTCTTGTTCTGGTGCTGGCCACCTGAGAGAAGAGAGCAACCTCCTCCTGGCCACAACCACCCCTCAGGTAGTTGCAGACAGCAATAAGGTCTCCCCTGAGCCTCCTCTTCTCCAGGCTAACCAATCCCAGCTCCCTCAGCCTCTCCTCGTAGAGCTGTGCTCAAGGCCTCTCCCCAGCCTCGTCGCCCTTCTCTGGACACGCTCAAGCATCTCAATGTCCCTCCTAAACTGGGGGGCCCAGAACTGAACACAGCACTCCAGGTGTGGTCTAACCAGTGCAGAGTCCAGGGGCAGAATGACCTCCCTGCTCCTGCTGGCCACACCATTCCTGATGCTGGCCAGGATGCCACTGGCTCTCTTGGCCACCTGGGCACACTGCTGGCTCACGTTCAGGTGGGTATCAATCAGCACCCCCAGATCCCTCTCTGTTTCGCTGCTCTCCAGCCACTCCGACCCCAGCCTGTATCTCTGCATGGGGTTGTTGTGGCCAAAGTGCAGCACCCTGCACTTGGAGCTATTGAACACCATCCCCTTGGACTCTGCCCATCTGTCCAGGCGGTCAAGGTCCCACTGCAGAGCCGTTCTGCCCTCCAACCCAGCCACATCTGCCCCCAGCAGCACAATTCCAATTGATGGGACTACAGGAAAAGCCCTGCTGTATCAGAGGAAGCACTAACCCAGGAATTAGAGTTTATCTACAGCATCTAATACCCATTCCAGCTGCCTGGCATCTGTAGTAGCCTGTGGAGCCAGGTCTGGAAGAGGATGTTTACCAGCAGCCTCCAAAATAATGACTGTTTTCTGAGGCAACAGTCATGAGGTCATTGCAGAAATGGCTTTGTGGCTATTGAAGAGACCATTCCCACTCG
Organism: Pogoniulus pusillus; assembly: GCF_015220805.1. NCBI lineage: Eukaryota > Metazoa > Chordata > Aves > Piciformes > Lybiidae > Pogoniulus > Pogoniulus pusillus. The sequence continues at coordinate 3,194,399 of NC_087276.1, read as the reverse complement.
TAAACTGGAAATGATCCTCTTCTTGGTTCAGCTTAGATGATGCCAGAACAAGTCACCTGGAACTCCTCCTGCCTTTCAGCACAAAGGCAGCAGGGTAGCGAGGGCTGGTGGGAGCGATGAGAGTTTGTGCACTGGACCTTCTGCTGGAGTTTAAACACATTGTGCAATAGGGCTGCCCGGGGTGCAGTGACAAACAGCTGGATGTCAGTCATCACATCTCAACGTGGCACAGTTGCTTCTCCAGTAAACACCTGCCTCAAGAACAAAGATTAGTCACTTTGCTGCCCAAGGCTTGTGTAAGGGCCTGGAAAGTATGTGAACTCCAAGTGGCCTGAGACCTCTCCTATGCAGAAGCATCCTTTAAAACAATGCATTTATTTTAGGAAGAGAAAATTTCCACGTGGTGATCACAGTTTTACCTGAATGTGAAGTGGCCACAGGCATACAAGCACTTTAAGTATGCAAGGGGACCAATTCTCTGTCACTTAGCTACAGGAAATGTCAAAATAGCTGAGGCATGAAAGGCAGAAACAGCCACAAATAAATACACTGGTGAGTGTATGCATGATAGCAGCAGCATGTTTCTCCCTCAGCTTTCAAAGCAACTTCCTCTGGTCCCAGAGTAGCTGCATTAGTGCTAAGAAAATAAATCTCTTAAGAATGGAAGTTTGTCAGCCATTTCTGAGCACACATTGTCCACCAGCATGATGTGTACCTTCCCATCTCCATGCAGTGCCAAGAACTGCTGATGGCATTGCTGCTGAAGTGATACCTCAGAAAATCCAGGGCTTTTGTTCTGGAAGAGAGTGCTGTTAGCTAGTCCTGGCAAAGCTTGCCTGGCTTGAACTCTGACCTGGCCTTCAGCAAGTTATTAGTTTCATGAGATGAGCTGAATAATGAAGGATCTGTCACAGCTGTAGGTAAGTAGTTTTAAGAAACAACCTTCTGTGTTGCACTGGTTTTGGTCTTTCTTAGCTTTCCAACCATTCTGTTGATCTTTTTTCCTGCCTGAGTTAAATGGCAGTGCTCTCAGAGACCACATTCCCACATGGATGCTTTACACACCAAGCTTAGGTCACCCCTAGCTTTCTGGTAGGTGCTTCACAGGCTCACAGGATGTTAGGGGTTGGAAGGGACCCAAGGAGATCAACGAGTCCTACCCCCCTGCCAGAGCAGGACAATGCTATCTAACACAGATCACAGAGCAACACATCCAGACAGGCCTTGAAAGGCTCCAGAGAAGGAGACTCCACAACCTCTCTGGGCAGCCTGTGCCAATGCTCTGGGACCCTTACAGCAAAGAAGTTCCCCCTTGTGTTGAGGCAGAACCTCCTGTGCTGCAACTTACACCCATTGCTCCTTGTCCTATCCCAGGGAGCAAGTGAAAAGTGTCCCCCCTCTCCTGGCAGCCCTCAGATACTTATAAACATTTATCAAATCCCCTCTCAGTCTTCTCTTCTCCAGATTAAGCAGCCCCAGGTCCCTCAGCCTCTCCTCACCAGCCATGCCCTCCTGTCCTCTGATCATCTTTGTAGCTCTCTGCTGGACATTCTCCAGCAGATCCCTGTCCCTCTTCAACTGGGGGCCCAAAACTGAAGGCAGTATTCAACATGAGGTCTCAGCAGGGCAGAGTAGAGGGAGAGGAGAACCTCTCTTGATCTGCTGGACACATCCTCCTAATACAGCCCAGGATCCCATTGGCCTTCTTGGCCACAAGGGCACATTGCTGTGCCATGGGGAACTTGTTAGCCACCAGGACCCCCAGGCCCCTCTCCACAGGGCTGCTCTCCAGCAGTCACCTCCCAGCCTGGACTGCTGCAGTTGATTATTCCTCCCCAGGTGCAGGACTCTGCACTTGTCCTTGTTGAACCTCATTTGGTTCCTCTGTGCCCAGCTCTGTCTGCCCAGGTCTCTCTGGGTGGCAGCACAGCCTGCAGCTGGATCAGCCAAGCCTCCCAGCTTGGTGTCATCAGCAAAGTTGCTAAGCAGACTCCGTCTGTCTGTCTGTGCCCTCATCAATGTCATTGATGAAGCTGTTGAACAGGACTGGACCCAGCACTGATCCCTGGGGGACACCATTGGTCACAGCTCTCCAGCTGGACCTGGCACCATTGATCACCACCCTCTGAACTCTCTCTTGCAACCAGTTCCTAACCCTCCTCACTGCCTGCTCTTCCATCCCACACTTCCTCAGCCTGCTCACTAAAATGTCATAGGAGACAGTGTCAAAGGCCTTGCTAAGGTCAAGGTAGACTACATCCACTGCGCTCCCTGAATCTACTCATTCAGTTATGGCATCATAGAATGCTATCAGGTTAGTTAAACATGACCTCCCCTTGGTAAATCCATGCTGACTACTCCTGATAACCCTCTTCTCTTCCAAGTGCCTTGAGATACCCTCCAACAGGAGTTGGAGCTCCATCATTTTTTCAGGGATGAAGGTGAGGCTACCTGGTCTATAGTTTCCTGGAACCTCTCTCTTGCCCTTTTTGAAGACTGGAGTGACATTGGCTCTCCTCCAGCCCTCCTCCTCCTCTCCTCCTGTTTGTGGTGCAACCTTTAACTTGCCCTGGGGTCTGTGCATAGTATTTTCTTCCATGGTTTGTAACAGAAACTTCTTTTTTTTTCCTTAATCTGAAATTTTACCTTGAGTGTTTCGAAGCACTTGCCTCTTTCTGGCCATCTTCTGACACATTCTGCACACACTTGTTTGCCTCTAAGGGCAGATTGTTGTGGTGTGGATGGAAAAAAAATTCAACCTGAACCATTGGTCTAACTGCACCATTGCAGCTTTTGTTGTTGACTGCAACTGCTGTAGCATGATTGTTTTCCTGCCATGTGAACGTTGCTCCAGCCAAATCTCCTGTCACACTGAGAGCTTGTTAAACCCCTCCACTGGACAGCGAGGCAGTGGTGTCACAGCTAGAAAACAGGGCTGCAAGGTAAGAGCCTGCCTTTGCTCCATGTGACAGCATCCTTGGTCCTAGCAGTAGCAGTGTAGTGAGGGCACAGCTAACTTGTACTGCTGCAGTCCTTGTTTGGCTGTGAAAGAAGCTGATGGTATGGAAGCAGTTACAGCAGTTGATGCTAGAAGAGAAGCTGCAGTGCTAGTGAATTACAGGCCATCAGTTGGACAGAGTGGTTTGCAGTCATATCAGAGTCATAGAATCACAGCACATCTTGGGTTGGAAGCAAACTTTACAGATTATCACAGTATCACAGTCTCACAGTCTCACAGTCTCACAGTATCACAGTATCACAATCTCACAGTATCACCAAGGATGGAAGAGACCTCACAGATCATCAAGTCCAACCCTTTAGCACAGAGCTCAAGGCCAGACCATGGCACCAAGTGCCACGTCCAGTCCTGCCTTGAACAGCTCCAGGGACAGCGACTCCACCACCTCCCCGGGCAGCCCATTCCAGTGTCCAATGACTCTCTCAGGGAAGAACTTTCTCCTCCTCACATTAGAGGTGTTCCAGCCCTCGAATAGCCTTTGTGGCCCTCCATATTGTGCAAGAGGACTGTCCAAGGCATGTGTTAGAAATGTAAGTTTGTGCTTGAACCATAGAATCATAGAATCAACCTGGTTGGAAGAGACCTCCAAGCTCATCCAGTCCAACCTAGCACCCAGCCCTAGCCAGTCAACCAGACCATGGCACTAAGTGCCTCAGCCAGTCTATTCTTGAACACCTCCAGGGACAGAGACTCCACCACCTCCCTGGGCAGCCCATTCCAATGCCAATCACTCTCTCTGGGAAGAACTTCCTTCTAACATCCAGCCTAGACCTTCCCCAGCACAACTTGAGACTGTGTCCCCTTGTTCTATTGCTGGTTGCCTGGCAGAAGAGACCAACCCCACCTGGCTACAGCCTCCCTTCAGGGAGTTGTAGACAGCAATGAGCTCTGCCCTGAGCCTCCTCTTCTGCAGGCTGCACACCCCCAGCTCCCTCAGCCTCTCCTCACAGGGCTCTGCTCCAGGCCCCTCCCCAGCTTTGCTGCCCTTCTCTGGACACCTTCCAGCACCTGAACATCTCTCTTGTATTGAGGAGCCCAGAACTGGACACAGCACTCAAGACTTGACTAGGTCTGTAAAGGGTTTCATTTTTATTCCATGTATTATTCCAGCAGTCTTGAAGTGGGTCAGGTCCTGAATGGGAAGCCAATGTTAGTTGGGCATCATTAATTGGGGTTATTATGTGCATTGTCTGGTTAAACCTGTTTTCAAAATGTGCCACTACATGATGCCCTCATTACAGCAACCTCCTCATCATCTCCTGCCCATCCTCAGCACCCTGCCTGTAAACACTCCACTCTGACTCTGCTGTCACCACGGGCAGATCTGGTGCAACCAGTAAGTGGTGGAACCTGCTGGTGGGTCAGCTGGGGGGAACAGAGACCGACACACAGAGGTCTGAGGGACAGCATGGGTTAAGCTATGCACAGCAGCTAGGGTTTTGGCTGGGAGGTCAGGGCAGTAAGAGAGAAAATCGGGCTGAAATAGTACTTTAGAATCTCTTCTTCCTCCTGCTTGCAAAACAAAATTGAAAGTACTTCAGTCCATTTTAATTTTGGAGCTGTTTAGACTGTCATATTTTAGCATTTACTCTCTTTGTGGTGGCATTTAAATGCAACAGAAATGAACATGAAACACAGTCTAGTCAAATGTCCCAAGTGACAAGTTTCCCTAAGAGAATAAGCAAATCACTTCATGCTGCCTGTCTTCCTTCTTGCTTTTCACTGCACTTCAGGCCTCTCAACCACCCCCTGCTGCCAAAAGCTCCCTAAACCAAACAATAATACCAAACAAGCTCCTTTTTTTGGGAGGAAAATAAAACAGTATTTATGTTATTTCCACAGAAGGAGGAAAGGAGAGGGGAAAAAAAAACCCTCAAACCTCCAAAATGACAGCTCTACTTGAATGCTGGTAGGTTTATGGTGTTGAATTCTATGTCTCTCTAAAATCTTCCAGGCAGAATGACCTTCTTGTGGGCTTGCAATATCTGAAAGGGAGCCTACAAAAAAGCTGGGGAGGGACTTTTGAGGCTGTGAGGGAGTGACAGGACTAGGGGGAATGGAGCAAAGCTGGAGGTGGGGAGATTCAGACTGGAGGTGAGGAGGAAGTTGTTGAGCAGGAGAGTGGTGAGAGGCTGGAATGGGTTGCCCAGGGAGGTGGTTGAGGCCCCATGGCTGGAGGTGTTTGAGGCCAGGCTGGCTGAGGCTGTGTGCAGCCTGCTCTAGGGTAGGGTGTCCCTGGGCATGGCAGGGGAGTTGGAACTGGCTGCTCCTTCTGGTCCCTTCCAACCCTGGCTGATTCTATGATTCTGTAAGAATCATAGAATCATAGAATCAACCAGGTTGGAAGAGATCTCCAAGCTCATCCAGTCCAACCTAGCACCCAGCCCTATCCAATCAATCAGACCATGGCACTAAGTGCCTCAGCCAGGCTTTTCTTGAAGACCTCCAGGGACAGTGCCTCCACCACCTCCCTGGTACAAACAAGCTTTTCCTTCATCCAGGACACACAGGAAAAGAAACAAAAAAGCCTCCAAGAGGATGTAAACTATATGAAAAAGAAAAAAACCCAGGCTTTGAAATTGTTCTGTTTCTTGGAAGAGAATTGTAATAGTCCTCTGGTAAATCTGAATCTTTACCCTGCTTTTATAGGACCCCATCCTCCCTGCACATATTGTGATCTGTGACCCTCATGCAGCGATCAGTCAGCTCTTGTTTGGGTTTGCAGGGCAGGGATTAAGTCACTAGAAGTATACATTCATCTGGCTGCCCCAAGCTTTGTTGTTCTCTCTGTGATTTGCAGTAAGATCCTGCTTTTGGCAGAACCCTCAACATGATTTGCTCAGAGCCCTCCTGCACTTCATTCCTCGGGTGCTCATTTTGCTGCTGTGCATCTCTGTGCTGCTATGAAAAACAGACATCATTTTTTTTTGTCTACAGTTTGTAGGAACTGGGATGCAATAATTACTTGTTTATTGTATCTCCCAAAATAGTGGCATGGGAAAGAGAGGGAATCATCTCATACATAAGGTGATTGTGTCACAGAGCATTCAGGCAGATCTGAAAGCAATCATCACATGCAAAGTGATGCAAGCAGTGAGTGAGAAAGAGAAAACCATAAAAGCTCTCCTCGTTTCTGGGCATTAAAGGGAGAGAACTCACTGTTTTTTTCCCACCACAACATGCAAATGCTGGTCTGGCCTACCCCTGTGTTTGCAGTGAGGCATTCAGGTGTTCTGCAGACCAGGATGTGGTCATTCTGTTTCCTGCTGTCATAGAAATTACTTGGGTTTTTTTCTTTATGCTTGTGTATTCCAAAGGTCTAAATAACTCTGATGCTTACCAGGGGTTAGGCAATGTGTAAGGAAGACCTGAAAACCTCTGTGTATGGTTCCTTGGAAGTGATGTTTACTCTCAGAAACAGTCTTGGTTCCTGGCTTTGGTGCAGCACAATAAATCAGTACCAAGCAAAATGTCACTATTTGAGATAGTGCTGAGACTCCACCTGGAGCACTGCATTCAGTTCTGGAGCCCCCAGTACAAGAAGGATGTGGATGTGCTGGAGTGTGTCCAGAGAAGGGCCACAAGGATGCTGAGAGGGCTGCAGCAGCTCTGCTGTGAGCACAGACTGAAAGAGTTGGGGCTGTGCAGTCTGGAGAGGAGGAGGCTCCCAGGTGACCTTCTTGTGGCCTTCCAGGATCTGAAGGAGCCTGCAAAAAAGCTGGGGAGGGACTTTTTAGGCTGTCAGGGAGTGACAGGCCTGGGGGGAATGGAGCAAAGCTGGAGGTGGGGAGATTCAGGCTGGAGGTAAGGAGGAAGTTGTTGAGCATGAGAGTGGTGAGAGGCTGGAATGGGTTGCCCAGGGAGGTGGTTGAGGCCCCATGGCTGGAGGTGTTTAAGGCCAGGCTGGCTGAGGCTGTGTGCAGCCTGCTCTAGGTGAGGGTGTCCCTGCCAATGGCTGGGTGGGTTGGAACTGGCTGCTCCTTGTGGTCCCTTCCACCTCAGAGTGATTCTGTGATTCTATTCTAAGCTTGACAAGTGGGCCAGCCTGAATCTCATGAGGTTCAACATGGCCAAGTGCACGGTTCTGTACCTGGGTTGGGGCAGTCTCCAGTACCCCAGTTCAGGCTGGGGATGAAGAGCAACCCAGTGGAGAATGACTCAGGGGTACTGGTGCGTTAAAAGCTGAGCTTGAGCTTGCATCCCATAAATTGGCTACACACTGGGCTGCATCCCCAGCAGCATGGACAGCAGGTTGATGGAGGGGATTTGCCCTCTGCTCCTCTCTGGTGAGACCCAATCTGCAGTGCTGGGTTCAGCTCTGGAGCCTGCAGCATGGGAGAGATGTGGAGCTATTGAAGTAGATCCAGAGAAGGCCACAGAGATGATCTGTGGGCTGGAACTCCCCTGCTGTGAGTTGGGGTTGTTCAGCCTGGAGAAGGCTCCAGAGAGATTTCTTGTAACCATTCAGTACTTAAAGGGGACCTGTAAGAAAGATGGGGACAGGCTTTCTAGCAGGGCCTGTTGTGACAGGACAAGGGACAACAGTTTAAAACTAAATGTGGGAAGATTTAGACTAGACAGAAGGAAGAGATTTTTTATGCAGAGGATGGCTCAACACTGGCTGTCATTGCCCAGTGAGAATCATAGAATCAACCAGGTTGGAAGAGACCTCCGAGATCATCCAGTCCAACCTAGCACCCAGCCCTAGCCAGTCAACCAGACCATGGCACTAAGTGCCTCAGCCAGGCTTTTCTTGAACACCTCCAGGCACAGTGCCTCCACCACCTCCCTGGGCAGCCCATTCCAATGCCAATCACTCTCTCTGCCAACAACTTCCTCCTAACATCCAGCCTATACTTTCCCCAGCACAACTGAGTGGTAGATGCCCCATCCCTGGAAACATTCCAGGTCAGGTTGTTTGGGATTCTGAGCAACCTGATCAAGTGGAAGATGTCCCTGCTGACTTCAGGGGTAACTGAACTAGATGACCTTTAAAGGTCCCTTCCAATCTAAAGCATTCTATGATTCTGTGATTCTTTTGAAGGCCTGACTCCAAAAATATGTTTAGATTGATTACAATGTAATGTGCTCCTCCTGTTCTTCTGAAATCTCTGCTGCCCTTCAAGTGGTTAAGTGTTCAATCAGAGCTTAGAAAGTGCTTAAACAATTAAAAGATTTGTTGCCACCTTGCAAGTTACACATGAATGAAAGGGGTCATCTCTCTTGTACTGACAGCAAGGCAGTGACACGTCAGTGAGGTGGAAATACTCTGCGTGGATTAGCAGGCACCTGAACAACTTCCTCTGTCATTTAGCAACATCATCAATGCATAAAACCAGAGGACTGATAAGATCTTACAAACAAAGCAGTAAATGGCTGCTGTGCATAACGTTGGACTGTTCTCTGCACAGAATGAACTCCTTTTGGGGGCCTCCACACCTCTGCATGGTTTTGTGGTTGGTGTCAGAGGAGTTTCAGGCAGCACATACGTGGACTCTGCAACAAGGGCAACTAGTCTTCTGCACAATGATTGTTACTTCACTGCTGGACTAACAGAGGATACAAGAGATAAGTACATGAGATAGCTGTGATGACCTAATTATGCAATAGGGTGGCTAATTTTTCCTCCGCTCATCTGGCCTTCTCCACCCACCTGTCTTCCCCCTGGCTTTGACCCACCTAGAATTAACATTACAAGCACTTAACAAACCTCCAAATAAGTCCTTTGTGGAAGCTCAAAGGGTAATTTTCAGCAAAGCTTCATTTTGCACACTACACACAGAAGTAGAAGATGTGCACTAAAAAGCCTGCTTGGACAGTCAGAGAACAGACCTCAGATGTCAAGGGAGGAGCTATGAGTTAATTTCTGTGTCACAGAAGGCTCAGACTGCAAATTCAGTTTTGAGTAACAAAGTCAGAACTGGCAATATATTAGCATGTTGGACCTTTAAGCTCATGGTGTAGAATTAAACCATTTGATGTGAGAATTAAGCTCACTTGATAGGAGAGTCAGATTATTTTTTGTTGATATTGAACAGTGTCTAAGGCTGAGTCCACACTTTGCTGACTTTTGGATTAAAATGTGCAATAGTAGCAACTGAAATGAAGAGATGGATAGAGGGTGGTGGACTAGGGCTGGTATAAGCATAAGCCTAAGCATCAGAAGAAGCACAAAGCCAAGAATGAGTGGAGTTCATCTACAGCAAACTGCACTAATGGATGCACTAAAAGTTGTTCTTTTCATGAAGGATGACAAAGCTGGTGAAAGGCCTGGAACACAAAGCCTGTGAGGAGAGGCTGAGGGAGCTGGGGGTGTGCAGCCTGCAGAAGAGGAGGCTCAGGGCAGACCTCATTGCTGTCTCAAACTACCTGAAGGGACATTGTAGCCAGGTGGGGTTGGGCTCTTCTGGCAGGCAAGCAGCAAGAGAAGAAGGGGACACAGTCTCAAGTTGTGGCAGGGGAGGTCTAGGTTGGATGTGAGGAGGAAGTTGTTGTCAGAGAGAGTGATTGGCATTGGAATGGGCTGCCCAGGGAGGTGGTGGAGTCGCTGTGCCTGGAGGTGTTGAAGCAGAGCCTGAATGAAGCACTTAGTGCCATGGTCTGGTTGACTGGCTAGGGCTGGGTGCTGGGTTGGACTGGATGAGCTTGGAGGTCTCTTCCAACTTGGTTGATTCTATAATTCTCTGGTTCTATGATTCTTTCTTTCTCAAAAGGAGACATTCCAGTTCCTCAAAGTTTCTGGGGAAAGTTTGGAAAAGAGCACTGAATTTGTAGGGAGAGTTTAGAGTTTTAAAGGGCACTGAATTTGTAGGGAGAGTTTAGTTTGGAAAAGAGCACTGAATTTGTAGGGAGAGTTTAGAGTTTTAAAGGGCACTGAATTTGTAGGGAAAGACTTTGACTTTTGAAAATAGCACTGAATTTGTGGGGAAAGTTTAGAGTTTTAAAAAGAGCACTGAATTTGTGGAGAGTGTTTAGGGTTTTGAAGAGAACTGAATTTGTAGGGAAAGACTTTGACTTTAGAAAATAGCACTGAATTTGTGGGGAAAGTTTAGAGTTTTGAAGAGCACTGAATTTGAGAAGTCCTCTTGTACCACTTGCAAATGAAGACAAAAAAATCTGTCCTTGGGTACACATTTACTTTTTATTTTAGCTTTGCCAACTTCTTGCTAGATTCAAGCTAAACTTTTTCAAATGACTCAGTCTGTACTTTTAAGGAATGGGGAGGAAAAAAAAGTAAGAGTTTGTCTTAATTTGGCAAAGGGGGAAAAATAAGATTGAAATTGTGATTGAAACAATGTGGAAGTCATCTTCATATGGTTGCACCTGATCTTTTCTAGCCTAAATGATTCTGTGATTCTTATTAATGAACAGCAATCTTGTCCTTCTCATCTCACCTTTGTTTTGGATGCATTTTGCCCTGTAATTTTCAAAAGGCCGGGTTCATGCTGTGTAGTCATGCTGCAATCATCGTTGACTGTGTCGCTGTTATATAACATCTTCTCTAGGAGTTATGGACTTCATTCTGACCAGGACATTACAAAATGTCTTTTTGTACATGAACATACACAGTCCCATCGGGAAGTAACAAACTCAAAGAGAATAAACCAGTTAAATTACTCTTCCAGAAGGTAAACCAGCCCAGAGAGAAGGCATCTTGCTTCTGTAGCCCAAGGGTATGTGCTTTGTAGAGGCACCTGTAGGAAAAGACTAATGACAGAGGTGAGTGGAACAGGATGCAAAATGTACTCTGGTCCAGTTCAAGAGTCACCTAAAAGAAATTCTCTTCCTGGCTATGCCACATATATTCTCTGCGGGATCCTGAGCAAGATGGTTTGACCCAGATTTCCATTTCATCCACTAACTTGTCAGTTACTACTCTGGTGACTAGGACCAGGATCTTTTCTGGCTGGCCAGCCTAACTTTTGGAGGTATTGCACTGCTACCATCTGACAAAATGGGACATTTTGAAAACATTCTTCCATCTTCCATCAACTGCCCTTTCCTGAACGACCTATATTTAACTCCAGGCTCATGTTTAGTGTTGCCTCAGGTGGCAGCCTCACATCTCAGGCACGCATTGCGATGAAAACACAGAACATAAATAAATAAAGATGCCTTGCATCACACTGCCTTGCATCACACTGTTCCTTCTGTGGGCTGTGGAGGGAGGGTATGCCCGCTGATGACATTACTCAGAGGGAAAGAACTGGCACCTGAGAGACTTCAAAGGGAAAGGAATGGGAAAAGGAACTAACTGCCCTTCCTTCTTTGGCTGTGCGTAGCAAAGTTAATGCCAGGTAGCCAAGTCACAAGGTGGGCACCTTGGGTCTGGGGATGTTAGGAGGAAGTTCTTCACAGAGGGAGTGATTTCCCATGGGAATGGGCTGCCCGTGGAGGTGGTGGAGGCACTGTCCCTGGAGGTGTTCAAGCAAAGCCTGGCTGAGGCACTTAGTGCCATGGTCTGGTTGACTGGCTAGGGCTGGGTGCTAGGTTGGACTGGATGATCTTGGAGGTCTCTTCCAACCTGGTTGATTCTATGATTCTATGATTCTATGACAGGGCTTTCCACAGGCCACAGGGAGTGCCTCTGAGTTCCAAGCCCAGCTTGGTGCTGCCAGATGCACTAAGCACCCTTGTGCAGGTGCCAGACCGGCTCTTTGCACAGAATCCCAGCACGGTGGTGGTTGGAGTGGACCTCTCTCTGGAGATCATCTAACCCGATCGCGTTGCTAAAGCAGGGTAACCCAGAGCAGGCTGCCCAGGATCACAGCGTCCAGCCAGGTTTGGAATCTTCTTAGTGAAGGAGACTCCACAACCTTGCTGGGCAGGCTGGTCTTGGGCCCTAGACCTTCTCGTCTGCCATCACTGCAAGGTCCTTCTCCGCGGCGCTGCTTTGCAGCAGGACAACCCCTAAGCTGCACTGGTGCAGGAGGTTATTCCTACTCAGGCGCAGGACTCCACACTTGCTCTTGCTAGATTTCACGAGGTTCCCCTGTACGCAACTCTCCAACCTGTCCAGGTCATCAGCATAACGGATCACGCTCACAAGGGTGAAGCACAGTACCGAGAGGACGGAGAGTTCTGCCCCAAGCCGCCCCAGCGCCACCAGACCCCGCACACCGCAGGCCGGGCCGCGCCCGCCCGCCGCCGCTGACCGCCGCCGAGGCGCCCGCCGCCGCCGCGCCCCGCCCCGCTGCCCTCCGCACCAATCAGCAGCGCCCTCCGCTCCCGCGCTTCCCGCCTCGCGCGGCGCCGACAGCCCGCAGCGCGCGGCCCCACCCGCCGCCGCCGCCGGCCTCGCGAGAGCCGTGAGGCGCCGCGCCCCGCCCCCGCCCCGCCCCCGCCGCGCGTGTGGCCCCGCCCCGCGGCCGCCCGCCGCCCCCGCCTGCTGCCGGGGCCGGATCTGTCTCTCGCTGGCTGGGCGGTGGGGAGGGAAGGAAAGGAAAGGAAAGGGGGGGGCGCTCGGCCCTGCGCACTGAGGGATGTTTGTCCGCCATCGCGGCGGAGGAGGAGGGTGAAGGAAGCGCCGCCGCCGGAGCGAGGGGCCTGCGCCGCCGCCTCGCCCCTCGCCGCCGCCTCCCCCGCCGCTCCCCCTCCCCCCATTCCTCGGCGCGGCCCGACTCGGCTGGGCCTTCCCGCCCTCCGCGCAGCCCCGGGGGCCGCAGCCTGGAGTGAAGGTCGCCAGCGGCCTCCGCTGTCCGGCCCCCGGCCCCCCTCCCTTGGTCTGCCGTCCCGTCGCGCATTCCCCGGCGCCCCTCCGGACGGGAGGAGCCGCCGCCCCCGCCGGGCCCGAAGATGTCGAACCTGAGCAAGGGGACGGGCAGCCGGAAGGACACCAAGATGCGGATCCGAGCCTTCCCCGTGAGTACCGGGCCTAGGTCGCGCGGAGCGGCCGCGCCAGGCCCCGGCCTCCGCCTGCCCGCAGGCCCAGCGGCCTCGTCGCCCCGTGTGCTGCGCTGCGTGCCCCGGGCCGCGGGGTGTGGGAGTGAGCCGGGCCGGCCCCGCGGAGAGGCGTCTGCGGAGGGGGCTGCGGGTGTGAGCGGCGCGGGGGGAGCTGTCAGCAGGCCGGCGGCCTGAGGCGCCCCCGCTTTGAGTGAGGGGAGAGGAGACGGGACACGGGGACTTGCAGGAGCTGCATCTTTTGAGAGCAGCGCAACCTGCTCAGGGCGAGTGGGAGGCAGAGAAACTGGTCCCCGCGATTATCGCCTCCCCATCAGTCAAGCAAATCAATTATGAAAGTCCACGTACGACATTTGGGGGCGGGGGTCTGGTTTCTTTGTTTTCAAAGAAAAGGCCTCGAAGGAGTCGAAGGTTATACGCCTACTTCAACAAAATTACTTAGCCCCGGAAGGAGGTGGACTCTATTTATTTATGTCTTCTGGAGGGTTTCCTCTTGGTGAATTTATTTCACTCTCCACCCCGCTCAAGAGGCTATAAGTTGTATGATTATAAGATTTGGGTGGCACAATGCCAGCTGTTGGGAAGATGTTACTATAAACATCTAAGCATAGGTAACTTCCCTGCGTGTTCAGCAGAGCTGTGAGCGTGCCATCCCCTTGAGTTGCAGAGGGGAATGAGCCAGGTTATTAATTTATGCTGCCATCAAGCTCGCTGTGTTTTGACAGTTGCTTCAATTAAAGCTTACAACAGAGTAACAACCACAGAACTATTCATGGCGTTGAGGAACGAGAGAAGTAGAAAAGCCTTAGTCTGCCAGAGGATGGCCAGGAAGTGTGAGTGTGTGTGTGCGTATGTTCATCGGTGTGTACGTTAAAAAGAAGGTACTTGGTTGAGTCACTAGCTTTTAAGGTTTAGTGTTAACTTTTTGGTGCTGTGTCTGATCCCAGGAGGCAGCAGTGTAGAACTAATGAACCTTGGCTTTATAAAGAAACTGGATGTACCTGTTTGTGTTTCTTCCTTGGTAGGGAATATATCAATATATTTGCTCCATCAAAACCTCTCACTGATGTAATCAGATTATTTATATTCTCAGGAGCATGTTATAGCAGTATGATTTATAGTATTTTATTCCTTCCTTTGCTTTTACTCATTGACAGTTGTGTGCAGTGGTAAAAATCAAAAGTAAAGAAATATCTCATCTGCTGAATTATTAATTTGATACTGTTGATCTCCAAATTGATTTTTCTTTCCTTAAAGAACTGTTTTCCACAACCTGACAATTGAATTATGGGGATAAAAATACTCACTACAGTGTGGCCAGGGCTTTACTTAACAATGTGTAGGAAAACAAAACACTGCAAACCAAATATGTGTGTTTTAAAACAAACTACACCAAAAATGTTTCAATTTGAACAGATCCATGTATATTCTGACCATTAATATGTAGATAGAGGTCAGCCAGCAAAGGCAGAATTAACAATGGAATGAACTTTAGCTTGTAGTTCACTTTTTTCATCACATAAATGAGTATTTGGGGTGGAGAATGCTGGTGCGGAGTCCTCTTGTACCTAAAGTGAAACCTTGCCATCAAGTTTTTTCTTCCAGTGTTGCTGTTCTTTTCAGTACCTTCTCAGTAAGTAAATGACATCATTAAGTGCTTGGTGACACCTGACAGCAGTTTTTCAAACGTTCCCTTCATTAGATTCTCTCTTCTGTGAGATTTTGTTCACAATCCTGTTCATAAAGTATTTACAGGAAGGAAGCATGTACTTGTCTGGGAGATTTCATAACTGCAGAAGGATTGAGCTGAAGTTCATGTTAAAATCTTGACATGAATTTTGGGGAGGCCTGAGTGGTTATATGGCTTCAGTTGTGCAAGCAGTGGCAGTGCCCTTAGCAGGATTATTCCTGTCAATGAGGCTGCATTTGGGTGTGGGATGGAGTCTATATTTAGTAAGTGTATTATTTGTACCTCAGCTACTGATCTGCACTCTTTTAATCTCAAATTTGGTGGCTCTCCTATTCAGCTCTGAATTCAGAGGTCACTTTGTAGACTGTTTCCATTTGTCTTCCTGTTGATCATCGTTCTTCAGCAGGTCTACCTGCTTTAGATCAGTTTTCCTTGTGCTTGAAGGGAGCTACTTACTGTTATCATAGAATCACAGGATGATTTGGATTGGAAGGGAACTTAAAAGATAGTCTAGTTTCAAACTTTTGTCATGGGCAAAGATACCTCCTACTAGACCAGCTTGCTCAGGGCTTCATCTAACCTGGCTTTGAACACCTCCAGACATGGAGCCTCCAGAACTTCTCTGAACAGCCAGTTACAGTGCCTCACCACTGACGTGGGGATGAGTTTCTTCCTAGTGTCTAATCTAAAGCTGGCTTCTTGCAGTTTGAAGACGTTACCCCTTGTCCTGTCACTATGTGTCTTTGTAACAAGTCCTCTGCAGCTATCCTGCAAGTCTCCTTCAGATCCTGAAAGGCTGCTGCAAAGTGTCTCAAGAGCGTCCTCTTCTCCAGGCTGGACAGCACAACTCTGTCAGCCTGTATTATAGGAGAGATTCCCCATTTCTCAAGGCCTCCCCCTGTGTCATCTCTGTGTCTTTCCTCTTTATACCAAGCTAGAAATAACCAAATTGTAAAAGTTCTCAGGATGTGGCAGTATTATAGTAACTCCCTCCATGTAGATGTTGTCTCTTGAATTTTTCTATATAATATTCTGTTCCTTATTGTTTTAATTTTAAAAAGGAAAGGACAAATACTGATTCTCAAAATACTACCACTCCAAAGTTGTTTTTCTGCCTGCCTAAAAATTGACTAGCAATTGACCAAACTACTTGAAAACTACTCGTGTTGTTCTCAAAGATATTTATGGTTTGGAATTAGTCTTATTTTGTATTCCTTATTTTTTACTTGTAATTGGTAATGGATTCTCTGCCATCCCAGGTATCCTTTAGTATTTGCTGGCTCCTGGTATGTGCTCTGATGTGCTCAAGGACAGTGACACTGAGTATATGGCACACTGTTTTGCTGAAGTGGATTTAATCAAAAGTAATGTAAGAAAATAGTTTCCTATACAGTTGAATGATTTTTCCATTCACAGTGTGAAGAAAAAACCATTTATTTTCTTAAAAACTAACTGAAAAGTTTTCTTCTTGAGCTTGACTGAAAGACAGGGATAATATTTCCAATTTTTGGAGACTTCATATATGTATTTTTTTTTAATGTAGGAAGAATCATGGAAATATATTTTGGTGGCAGTTTATATTCACTATAACAAAGCGGTGAGGTTAAATCTGTGCAGCAAAGTCTCCTTATGTACCACCATTGTGCTGCTCTTAGTAACCACTTAAGGCACTTTGAACACCTGCTCAATCTCTGGCTGTTCTGTATTTGTGTAAGATCTAGTCAGAGTGTATTCAGAACAGTAAAGCAAGAGGTGTAATAGTCAAAGAGGTCTCTTCATTCTTAAGCAATCATAAAACTTTCTTGTTTCACATTCACACACTGCAGCAAAGAGGAATATAGGGTCAGGGTTGGAAGGGACCACAAGGATCATCTAATTCTAACCCCCCTGCCATGCCCAGGGACACCCTATCCTAGAGCAGGCTGCACACAGCCTCAGCCAGCCTGGCCTTAAACACCTCCAGCCATGGGGCCTCAACCACCTCCCTGGGCAACCCATTCCAGCCTCTCACCACTCTCATGCTCAGCAATGTCCTCCTCACATCCACTCTGAATCTCCCCACCTCCAGCTTTGCTCCATTCCCCCTAGTCCTGTCACTCCCTGAATGTGTTGTGGTTGGGCACTAGACAAAGTGTTGAATATTTGTCCATGTAAGTTGGACACAACTTGTAAATATTTTATTGTATGTTTTAAATCATTTTTTTTTTGCTGAACACACTGTATGCATTATGTGAAAATGCAGGTTTGATGCTCACTGCAACACTGGAACTGATGGCACCTGTTCTGCAGAATTGTTTGAGGTTATTTTCCTTCCCTTGCCAGGTTCAAAGTACTCTCAAGGTCTCAAGTTGACACTCATTGCTTACCGCTCAGTCAGCCCATTACTGCTGGCCAAAAAGCCACTTTGAAACAAGCTTGTAGCAAATCTGATTTTAAACGCACATAGTTCATCTGTGAAAAGTGGTGCCAAAACCTACTAGGTTTGTGCTTAAGGAGATATTTGTTGTCTGTAATGGAGATCCAGCACATCTAAATTGTGTTTCCTGCAGGTGTGACTGTTCAGCCGGTGGAAAATAGTACCTTCAAATGTGTTCTGATGGAAAAGTTGCACAAGATGGAAAAATCATAGACTCGTAGAATGGTTTGGGTTGGAAGAGACCAAGCAGCAAAAAGCTGCATCCATCCTGCCTTTAAACACTTCCAGGCTTGGAGCCTCCACAGCTTCTCTGGGCAACCTGTTCCAGTGCATCACCACTTTCATGGGGAACAGTGTCTAACCTAAATCCAGCTCCTTCCAGTTTGAAGCCATTGCTCTTTGTCTTATTACTACATGCCTTTGTAAAAATGCACATTTCTTACTGAAATAAACAGCATATGAGAATTCAGAAAATCCTAGAATCAATCAGGTTGGAAGAGACCTCCAAGCTCATCCAGTCCAACCTATACCCCAGCCCTAGCCAGTCAACTAGACCATGGCACTAAGTGCCTCAGCCAGGCTTTTCTTGAACACCTCCAGGGATGGTGCCTCCACCACCTCCCTGGGCAGCCCATTCCAATGCCAATCACTCTCTCTGCCAACAACTTCCTCCTCACATCCAGCCTAGACTTTCCCCGGCCACAACTTGAGACTCTGTCCCCTTGTTCTATTGCTGCTTGCCTGGGAGAAGAGACCAACCCCATCTGGCTACAGCCTCCCTTCAGGTAGTTGTAGACAGCAATGAGGTCAGCCCTGAGCCTCCTCTTCTGCAGGCTGCACACCCCCAGCTCCCTCAGCCTCTCCTCACAGGGCACTGCTCCAGGCCCCTCACCAGCTTCCTTGACCTCTCTGGACACCTTCCAGCACCTCAACATCTCTCTTGAATTGAGGAGCCCAGAACTGGACACAGTACTCAAGGTGTGGCCTGAGCAGTACTGAGTACAGGGGCAGAAGAACCTCCCTTGTCCTGCTGCCCACCCTGTTCTTGATACAGCCCAGGATGCCATTGGCTCTCTTGGTCACCTGGGCACACTGCTGGCTCATCTTCAGCTTACTGTCTATCAGTACCCCCAGGTCCCTCTCCTCTTGGCTGCTTTCCAGCCGCTCTGTCCCCAGCCTGTAGTGCTGCTTGGGGTTGTTGTGGCCAAAGTGCAGAATCCTGTACTTGGCCTTGTTCAATCTCATCCCGTTGGCCTCTGCCCACCTATCCAGCCTGTCCATGCTTGGAGAATTCATATTCAGGATTTATCCAAGTAACATTAAGCTGTGTTGAATGAATTTTGTGCAAGAGCTCATCCTTCTGTCTCTGTGCTGTGTCACTTACCACCATAAAATTGGTTGGACAGATCTTTCTGAAAACCAGCATGACCTTGATGTAGGTTGTTTGGTTTGGTTTTCATAGTGTGTGGGGGGGTGCAGTTGGTTTTTGAGTCCTTTTAACTTTGTAATGTTTTCCCCTGCAGACCTCTTTTTCCTCTCTAGAGCAATGCTACAGGATAGTGTTTTGCTGGTTCTCAGAACTATTCTGGTGTACTATGGCATTGCATTATGAATTTTGAAAAGCATTTAGAGACACAAAATGAGTCCTTCAAGTATGTGTGTATGTGTATAAGCTTCACTGACTCATTTTACTTGAAATACTTGTGCTTGAGAAAATTCTCTTTTCATCCAGTCTTGTGCATCCGGGTCCTGCATTTGAGTCACAGCCCACAGCAGTGCTTCTGCCTTGGGGAAGAGTGGCTGAAAAGCTGCCTGCTCCCAGTTGGACAAGAAGGCCAACAGTATCCTGGCCTTAATCAGGAATAGTGTGACCAGCAGAACTAGGGCAGTAATTGTCCCCCTGTACTTGCATTGGCGAGGCCATGCCATACCTCAAGTACTGGGTTCAGTTTTGGATCCTTTGCTACAGGAAGGAAATGAAGGTGCTGGAGCATGTCCAGAGAAGGGCAGTGAACCTGATGAAGGGTCTAGAGCCCAAGTCTTGTGAAGGAGAAACTGAGGGAACTGGGATTGTTTAGTCTGTAGAAAAGGAGGCTGAGGGTAGAGCTTCTTGATCTCCACAACTCCTTGAAAGCTGTGTGACCATCCAGTGAGACCTGGACAGACTGGAGAACTGGGCACAGAGGAACCAAATGAGGTTCAACAAGGATAAGTGCAGAGTCCTGCAGCTGGGGAGGAGTAATAAACTGCACCAGTACGGGTTGGGAGGTGATCTGGTGGAGAGCAGCCCTGTGGAGAGGCACCTGGGAGTCCCAGTGGATAACAGATTGTCCATGGGACAGCAGTGTGCCCTTGTGGGATCCTGGGGTGCATTGAGAAGAGTGTGTCCAGCAGATTGAGGGAGGTTCTCCACCTCTACTCAGCCCTGGTGAGGCCCCATCTTGAGCACTGTGTTCAGTTTAGGGGTCCCCAGTTGAAGAGGGACAGGGATCTGCTGGAGAGGGTCCAGCAGAGGGTTATGAGGATGATTAAGGGACTGGAACACTGCCTTACGAGGAGAGGCTGAGGGACCTGGGGCTTTTAGTCTAGAGAAGGGAAGACTGAGAGGGGATTTAATAAATGCTTACAAATATCTGAGGGCTGGGGGTTAGGAGTGGGGGGACAGGCTCTGCTCACTTGCTTCCTGGGATAGGACAAGGAGCAATGGGTGTAAGTTGCAGTACAGGAGGTTCCAGCTTAACAGAAGGGGGAAATTCTTTCCTGTAAGTGTCCCAGAGCCCTGGCACAGACTCCCCAGAGAGGCTGTGGAGTCTCCTTCCCTGGAGACTTTGAAGGCCTGTCTGGATGCATTCCATTGTGACCTGAGCTAGATTGTCTGGTCCTGCTCTGGCAGGGGAGTTGAACTCGATGATCTCCTTGGGTCCCTTCCAACCCCTAACATCCTGTGAGCCTGTGAAAGGAGGTTAGTGGAGCAAGGTGGGGATTGGTCTCTTCTCCCTAGTGACAAGTGATATGACAAGAGGAAATGGCCTCAAGTTGCACAAGGGGAAGTTTAGTTTGAATATAAGAAAAAGCTTAATTGCTCAAAGAGTGGTTAAGCCCTGGAATAGGCTGCCTGGGGGAGTGATGGCATCATCATCCCTGGGAGCATTTGGAAAACATGCAGATGTGGTGCTGAGGGACAAGGAGAGCTTGGCAGTGCTGGGTTAAACAGTTGAATTCAGTTGATCTTGGATGTCTTTTCCAAGTTGTGACTCTGAAAAGGGCTTTAGGTTCATTAAACCCTGTTTATCAGTTGATGTTACAACTTTATCAAAGATAGCAAACTGAGAAGTAAATGGCTTCAGCCCTTCATACAAAAGTATTTTCATTCCCACTGCTCTTTTTTCCCCACATCTGACAGCTACTTCTTTTAGGCTTCTTGTCAGCAGAAGGAGTTTTGTTTTTTCCTCAGGGAATACCAACTGCTTCAGCGGTATGCGTTGAATCTTGAGAAACTGATGATGTAAGTTGAGATGAGGTTTGTTACATTTTTGCTTCCACCTATAACATGTCAGTCTGCCATTTCAAGAAGTTGAGGTAAATTCTATGCCTTATTTGAGCATCTTGCAGTAGATTGATCACGATGAACAGTGATCCTAACGCTTTGTTCTGGTAAGACGTCACCTGGAGTGCTGTATCCAGCTCTGCTGCCTTTGACACAAGAAGGTTGTGGACCTGGTGGAGCAGGTCCAGAGGAGGGCCACAAAAATGATCAAGAGGCTGAAACACCTGTTCTACAAGGACAGGCTGAGGGAGCTGGAGTTGTTCAGCCTGGAGAGGAGAAGACTCTGAGGAGACCTAATAATGG
This sequence comes from Pogoniulus pusillus, assembly GCF_015220805.1. Classification (NCBI taxonomy): domain Eukaryota; kingdom Metazoa; phylum Chordata; class Aves; order Piciformes; family Lybiidae; genus Pogoniulus; species Pogoniulus pusillus. The sequence goes on along the minus strand of NC_087276.1, from coordinate 3,173,524 downwards.
CCTTCCAGTAGTCATTTACAAAGGCCTATGGTGACGCAATGAGAGGCAATGGTTTTAAATAAGAGCAGATTTAGCTTGGATGTTAGCAGGGTATTCCTTACCATGAGGGTAGTGGAACACTGCACCTGGTTGTCCAGGGAGGTGGTTGAGGCCCTGTCCTTGGAGATTTTCAAAGCCAGGCTTGACAGGACTCTGAGCAGCCTGATCTACTGGAGAATGTCCCTGGTGACTGCAGGATGGTTAGACTAGATGACCTTTGGAGGTCTCTTCCAACCCAAACAATTAAATGATTCATTCTTTGAGATCTTCTAAATGTTGGGTTCTGAGAGCACTGAGTATTTCTACTGTGGCTTAGAACCCTTAGAGCGTGTTTAGAGCTGTGTTGGTGAATGAATGGAGACGCAGGGGGGCAGGATGAAAATAGAACTTGGAGGGTGGTTTACTGCAAACTCTTTCAGCTCTGATTAAAATAATTTAAACCTATGTGCAAGACCACCTATTTAACATAATGTTCTACATGGTGGAGTTTATGAGTCTTGATTTCTTCAAATTCTCAGGCATGATTACAGGAGTGTCTTAGCTATTAATCCATAGGTGTGAACAGTAAGAAGTTACTATTCACAGCTGAAATTGTTAGGTTTAAAACCTAGGAGTAAAACAGACCAAAAGAAAAAAAACTCAAACCTGCTGTTTATCATCTTGAAAGGAAAAAAAGGTCTATTGCTGTAAATTACAGAAAAGTACTTGCTGTTTACTGGAAAGTTAATTGTATGAAGGCCTTCTAATTTTCACAGATGCTTCAGTGAAATGCTGTGAGTAAACCAAGTGCCCCAGTACTACAGTTGGAATTTCTAAGTGGTGATGGCCAGCAGGATGAAGGAGGTGATTCTCCCCCTCTACTGCTCTCTTGTGCTGTGTTCAGTTCTGGACTTTCCAACACAAGAAGGGCATGGAACTGTTAAAAGTGGGTCCAGCCTTTGACACTGTCTGCCACAAGCAGCTCCTGGCAAAGCTGTCAGCTTGTGGCTTAGACAGATTCACTCTGATATGGATCAAGAAGTGCCTGGAGGGCTGGGCCACGTGGTGCCACATCTAGTTGGCAGCTGTCACTAGTGATGTCCCCCAGGGATCAGTGCTGGGCCTGGACCTGTTCAATATCTTTATTGATGACCTGGACCAGGGGATTGACTCAAGCAACAGTAACTTTGCAGGTGACACCAAGCTAGGAGCAGGTGTGGAGCTGTTGGAGGGTAGGAGAGCCCTGCAGAGGGACCTGGCCAGGCTGGATGGGTGGGCGGAGGCCAATGGGATGAGACTGAACAAGGCCAAGTGCAGGGTTCTACGCTTTGACCGCAACAACCCCTGGCCTGGATCGGAAACAGTGTGGACAGCAGGACAAGGGAGATTATTCTGCCTCTGTACTCAGTACTGGTCAGGCCACACCTTGAGTGCTGTGTCCAGCTCTCTGGTCCTCAAATCCAGAGAGAGATTGAGGGACTGGAAGGTGTCCAGAGAAGGGCAGCAAGGCTGGGGAGGGGCCTGGAGCAGAGCCCTGTGAGGAGAGGCTGAGGGAGCTGGGGGTGTGCAGCCTGCGGAAGAGGAAGCTCAGGGCAGAGCTCATTGCTGTCTGCAGCTACCTGAAGTGAGGCTGTAAGCCAGGTGGGGTTGGTCTCTTCTGCCAGGCAAGCAGCACCAGAACAAGGGGACACAGTCTCAAGCTGTGCCAGGGCAGGTCTAGGCTGGCTGTGAGGAGGAAGTTGTTGTCAGAGAGAGTGATTGGCATTGGAATGGGCTGCCCAGGGAGGTGGTGGAGTCGCCGTGCCTGGAGGTGTCCAAGCAAAGCCTGGCTGGGGCACTTAGAGCCATGGTCTGGTTGACTGGCTAGGACTGGGTGCTAGGTTGGCCTGGATGAGCTTGGAGGTCTTTTCCAGCCTGTCTGATTCTATGAGCTTAGTTTTCTCCCCCCTCTCATTCTTGTGTTTTCTAGTAGTGCATTATTAAACAGGAATTACTGTGTTTCCCTGGTAGTGATATGTAAAAGAACTTTAAGTCTTCTAAAACTGATGAAGAGTTTTTGGTATTATTTGTGAGGAGTCATAATAATAGCAAGAAAGAAACAAGCTTTCTTACAGAAAATTACTACAATTTCTCAGTGTGTCTTTTTTCCCTCCTCCTCTGGGCAGCTCTATGGAGCCTAAGTGCCAATATTTCTCAGAGTTTCTCATATAGTAGGAAGTCTTATGGTGTGGGTTGTAGGACAGGTAAGTTTAGTGCAGGTGATCTAAATTTTCATCCCCATGACTGATACACAATCCCTGAAAATGTCTGTCTTTGTGAAAACATTTTCTGGTAGACTGGGACAGATTTTCTACACATGATTTGCTTGAGTCCATTCATAAACTGCACAGTGATTCTGTTAAGAGTTCAAAATGGGTTCTTGACCTTGTGTGGGTGATTGCTGGATGTTATCTTTGGTTTCTAGTACCTGTACTTGTGGAAAATCAGCTCTTGAGAAGAAGTGAGCTCTTACTTCTCATTCAGTAGCAGTCTTTTTGAAAACAAGGAGGAGGAAAGTACTGTAGTAGAAAACTAAAGCCTGGCCAAGCATTCTTTTTATCATATAATTATTTGACTTTTCTGAAGTTCAGTTAAAGCCAGTAGAATTTTTAAGTCACTGATAGCTCTTCTGTGAAGATGCAGATGCTGGCACATTAGTAGGAGTAGATGCTGGTAGATGGCTTAAGAAAAGGACTCTCATATCTCATTTAGGGAAGGAAAAAGGCGCATTTAAAACCTGAGTACATCAAGGAGGACAGAACTGCAATAAACACTTCTTTGGATGATGCTTGCTACGGAGTTGCCTTGATCCAATAGTGAGTTGTGTATAAAATAAGTGTTTAAGGGCTGCAACTGCCTTGCTTGTATTTCAAATAAGGTGTAATGGTATGTAAAATGTACACATAACTCACTCTATTTAAGGTTATGGATAAGGTGCATTTGTGGAAATGCCAATTTTTGGCTTCTTCTTAATGAGATTATCAGTAAATGAGGACAATGATTGAAGTTATACATGCAAAATAAAATAGAAGTAGTTTAAATTCATAACATCAGTATACTCAGAGTACAAGCTGAGTGTGGCTGTTTCTTGCATGTGGAGAATGCTTATTGAAATACTTCCTTTTGACTTTCACACTTTTGTTTTTGAAGTGTTGATGGCATCTGAGCAGACCTATTTTGATATTACATACATGAATATAATTTCCATGTGTGGCTCTGGATTTTTTTTGCTGCTGCTGTTATTGTTCTGATTGTTTCAGTGATAGTTTTGTTGTTCCAGGCACTGCAGATCTGCACATCTGATCAAGGTGCGTGCTCTATAGGGGGCAAAAATCCCCTAGAGAAGGGTGATGGTTGGTGTGCAAGCAGTATTGATTATCTGTAGTCATTTATTAAGTGTATCTTCTTTCTCCTCCCTGAAGTAAGATAAGAAATTATCCTCTGTTGGCTTATGTCTAGTATAAAATGTTACCTTTTATTTACTATACAAGTTCTGGAATTGTGCTGTTTTCATTATGGAGAAGGAGCTGCTGTGGAATCATTAAGGTTGAAAAAGACTTCCAAGATCAAGTCCAGCCCTTCATATAACACTGCCAAGTCCACCACTAAACCACATTCCTTAGTGCCACATCTTCATTCCTTAGTGCCACATCTTCATGCTTTATGAACATGTCCAGGAGCAGTGATTCCACCACTTTCCTGGACAGCCTATGTCAGGACTTAACTACTTCTTCAGTAGAAGATTTTTTCCTAATATCCAGGCTAAGCCTCCCTTTGTACAGCTTGAGGCCTCTCTTGTCTTCTCGTTTGTTACCTGGGAGAAGAAACTGACACCTACCTTGCTCCAGCCTCTTTTTGAGTAAGTTGTAGAGAGTGAGGACTCCTCTCCACTTCCTTTTCACCAGGCTAAGCAAGCCCTGTTCCTTTGTCTGCTTCTCACAAGACTTGTGCTCTAGGCCCTTCATCAACTTTGTTGCTGTTTGGACTTGCTCCAGCCCTGAATATCCTTTTGGTAGTGAGGAACCCAAAACTGAACTCACCCTTTGAGGCCTGGTCTCACCAATGCCAAGTACAGGGGAACAGCTGTGGTCCTGCTGGCCACACTAGTGCTGATCTGGGCCAGGATGCTCTTTGTCATCTTGATCACCTGGGCACTCTGCCTCCAAAGTCTCTAAAGGCCATTTCACGCTATCACTTCTTCCTTCATCCCTCCACAAATCATCCACTGTATTCCTTGGCTTTGAAATGGCTCAGGAAAGGTGTCTACAGTCTGTATAAAACAGTGTATGTGTCACACATTTCCTCTTCAAGTAGTGTTGATTTTTGGACATTAGTAAAATATTGAGCAGCTTGTAGGTTACATGGAAAAAGGCAGAAATTATTCTTGTGGGATTTGCATCGAAGTTGTGTGGGCAAGGTGTGAGCCATTTGTGGTTTGGGGAAGCTTTCTGAATCCAGGTCATCTAGGCTGGGAAGTTAATGAACTAATGGATTCATTTTTTTTTCTCTTGGAGAGATGATATCCCTGAGGAGAGACTGTGCCTTCAAGGAGTGGGTGTGCAAAACAGCATTGCTTTTCCCCTGACAGTCCTGAGGCATGTGGTATCTTTGTTTTTCTTTACAACGTTCAGATGACAAATATTTTACAAGTCATCAATACAGACTATCTGCCAAAAAGCCCTGTGAATTTCCCACTTATTTGATTAATACTATTTATTTCTCCTTAGAGGTGTTGGGATGATGGTCTTAAAACTAATAAACAAGTTCAAATCTTAACACTATTTTGACTTGGCTTTCTGTTGTTGTAGAGTTAGGCATGATCTGAGTATAGCAGGTTGGCTTTACTAGTGCTGCTTTTACAGACAGTGAACTGTTGTCTGTTATGGCAGTTGCAGGACAGCCTGAGCAGGAACGTCACAGACCCACAGTTGGCTTTTAAAAGGAGATGAATGGAGTCAAGGTCTAAATCCCAGTGAAATCTGCAACTATCAAAAATTTGTAATGTTTGGGTATATCTTGTTAGGTTCTAGGTAACCAAACAACTGTCTGCTCTTAAGTCTTCAGTAAATTGGCAGTAACTGCAGTGGCAGAGGAATGAGCCACCTTCCTTCTGCTCCAGAGTAAGAGATGGCACATGGCTGTTACCGCAGGTAAGCTGCTTTGAGGAATTGTAGCTTAGCTCTCTGGTGGTTTGCCTGTAGTCACAGAGACTCAGATTGTGAAAGGCATGTCTTTGGCTTTTCTAAGGTTTTTACTGAAGTAGAATGCTAAACAATTTGAATGAAATATTTAGGATTTGACCCTTCACTGTAAATGGGAAAGGCATGTCCAATAGTTGCTCAAACGTTGTGCCTCTGTTTCCACTGCCTGTCATTTCATCTTTGACAAGAGCCTCTTTGAAAGCAGCAGACACAGCTAATCTCATAGGACATGCAGAACTACCTGTCTCCCCCTGCACCTCCTAGACCTCCAGAATCCTGTTGACAGATGAGAGGGATGGTTCACTCCCAGAAATTTATGTCCTCTTCATTCCATTTCTGCTGTTCTAATTTGGTTCAGATATTTTCTTTTAACACCCAGCATTGTTTAGGATAGAAACCTTAAAGCTATTGTAATTCTTTCAGGAACACACTTCCTGCTGTTACACAAATCTTTCAGGATCTTTTTTCCATAGCTTTCATTTGAAGGCAGTTGTGTTAGGATTGTTACTTCTAAAGTGAGTCAGGATGACTCCAGGCTTTTCATTAGTCTTCAAAATATTGATACTATTTTTTGTTCTTCTGTGTGAAAGGGAGTAGGCAGATTTTTGGTGTCACATTTTGTGTTTATTCCTGTTTTGTTCAGAATGGACTTCTTTTGACTTGACATACTCTCTTCCCTCCCCCCCCCACTTCTTATTTGCTTCTTAAGTAAACAGTACAACTACTGAAATAAGCCTAAAGCTTCATGTCTGAAAGGCTTCTGTTACTTTGCAAAGTTAAAAGATTTTCTGAAGTGTACACTTAGAACTCTCCATGTCCAAGTGGAGACCAGTGACAAGTGGAGTCCCTCAGAGATCAGTCCTGGCACCAGTCTTGTTCAACGTCTTTGTGGGTGCCATGGACAGAGGCATTGAGAGCAGCCTCAGCAAGTTTGCTGTACACACCAAGCTGTGTGGTGCAGCAGACAGGCTGGAGGGCAGGGATCCATCCAGAGGGAGCTGGGCAGGCTTCAGAGGTGGGCACAAGACAACCTCAGGAGGTTCAGCAAGACCAAGAGCAAGGTCCTGCAGCTGAGCTGAGCCAATCCCAAACACAAATCGAGGCTGGGCAGTGAGTGAATGGAGAGGGACTTGGGGGTGCTGGTGGTGGATGAGAAGCTCAACAGGAGCCAGCAGTGTGCACTTGCAGCCCAGAAAGCCAAGCAGAGCCTGGGCTGCAGCAGTAGAAGTGTGGCCAGCAGGTTGAGGGAGGTGATGCTCCCCCTCTACTTCACTCTGCTGAGACCCCACCTGGAGTCCTGCATCCAGTTCTGGAGCCCCTATGACAAGAGGGATGTGGAGATGCTGGAGTGTGTCCAGAGAAGGGCCAGGAGGATGCTCAGAGGGCTGCAGCAGCTCTGCTGTGAGCACAGCCTGAAAGAGTTGGGGCTGTGCAGGCTGGAGCAGAGGAGGCTCCCAGGTGACCTTCTTGTGGCCTTCCAGGATCTGAAGGGGGCTACAAAAAAGCTGAGGAGGGACTTTTGAGGCTGTGAGGGAGTGACAGGACTGGGGGAATGGAGCAAAGCTGGAGGTGGGTAGGTTCAGGCTGAACGTGAGGAGGAAGTTGTTGAGCCTGAGAGTGGTGAGAGGCTGGAATGGGTTGCCCAGGGAGGTGGTTGAGGCCCCATGGCTGGAGGTGTTTGAGGCCAGGCTGGCTGAGGCTGTGTGCAGCCTGCTCTAGAGTAGGGTGTCCCTGGGCATGGCAGGGAGGTTGGAACTGGCTGCTCCTTGTGGTCCCTTCCAACCCTGACTGATTCTATGGTTCTAACTAGACCAGATCTAGCAGTTTCCAAATTAGTAAGAGAAGTGTCAGAAGTGTAGACAGTTCTCTGCTATTGTTAGGTTGAAGTGTTCTTAAGAAATAAGTAGTTTCATTAGAGGTGCTTTATAATCCTCCTCCATTTTCAGGCACTGTGGTAGTGAGCATTGTAGAAATGTCATTGAATGTTTTAAACAACCCTTGGTTAATAATACAGACAATGTCACTATTTTGGCTGTATAAGCACATTCATTCTGTAGCTGTGACAACTATCTTTTGAACTAGAACTTTCTATATTTAGCCTCTTAACTGATTCAGTTCTAGGAGTTATAACAACTAACTGGTTTCGTTCTCTTTCAAATACAACTACCTTTAAAACAAGTTTCATGTCATGATGGTGGGTGAAAAGCTGGACATGAGCCAGCAGTATGCTCACAGCCCAGATGCTGACTGTATACTTAGCTCCATCCCAGTGCTGTGAACAGCCTATTGAGGGAGGCGATTCTGCTCTTATGCTTTGCTCTAGTGTGTTCTCACCTGCAATGCTATCTCCAGCTCTGGAGACTTCAGCACAGAAGAGATGTGGACCTCTTGGGGGAGGTCCAGAGGAGGCCACAATAATGATCTGAGGGGCTGGAACCCTTCTGCTGTGAGGACAGTCTGACAGTTGGAGTTGCTCAGCCTAGAGAAGAGAAGGCTCCAGAGAGACCTTATTGTGGCCTTTCAGTACTTAAAGGGGCTTAGGATGCTTCGTCAGAGCCTGTTGTGAAAGGACAAATGGTGAAGGAAGAGAGGAGATTTAGACTAGATAGGAGGAACAACTGTTTTGTGCAGAGTGTGGTAACACTATTCCAGGTTGCCCAGAGAGATGGTGGATGCCTCATCCCTGGAAACATCCCAGATCAGGTTGTTTCAGGCACTGAGCAACGTGATTTAGTTCACAATGTCTCTGCTGACTGCAGGAAGGTTGGACTAGACTACCTTTAAAGGTCCCTTTCAACCCAGAGCAGTCTATGAATCTGTGACAGGTGGGCAGAAGCTTGTACCATGGCAGGAGAAGATTTACTCCTTCACAGATAATACCTTTTAATATTTGAAAAAGCATTCCTACTTGTATGCAGATGCTTTAAAAGCTGGAGGTTTATCTATTCTTTAATGAAATAGTGTTCTGTTAGCCTTTTTGGGCAAAGCATGCCAGCCTAGAATGAAGTCCCTAGTGTACTTTGTAGCATCTTTGAAAGTTTATGTCAAAAAGAAGTTGTATTTGTCTGTTTTCTTTCTTATTCCCCTAGTAACCAACAGTCTTAGTCCTTCCTGATCGACTCTTGTGGAGAATCCATAACACAGATGATTGTACATGAGACAGAGTTAAGCTTTATATAAGTGATTGTAGATGCAGTGTTTATTGACTTTGATTATCTCTGTGTTCTTACTTAACTTCCTGATACATTTTTTGGCCAGAACCTTAAAACCTGCTCTGTGTGAATCAATATATACCAGTAAGAGAATGAAGAATGAGGCTGCTGAGCTATCATTCATTTTTCATTAACCCACTCAGAAAAGTAATATTCTGCTTTTATCTGTATTCATGAGAGTTCTGTTTTAATCTTTATTAATGTGTGTCTGTTTGAAGGTGTATTATGTACACTGAGCATCATAAACTGTGAACTGAACCCTAGGTTCATTTTTTTTTTAGACAGCATGATGTAGTTTGTGGATGTGATGGTTTGGACGTTTGGAAATCACCCAGACTAGACTTGGTTGATCTGGAAATTGAATGAAGCTTTATATTTACAGCTTCACACAATATACAAGCAGAGATTTACACTAGATACAGAAATAGACAAAAAATAATACAAAAACACAGCAGCCCTCCTAGAAACCTGAGTCCTCAGGAGGGGCTCCCAACCACCCTCACAACATCCTCCCACTCCTCTACCTTACCCCAGATCTTGCCTTATGTTTAAGATACTTTTGAAGGTCAGCCAGGGGGATTAGGAAGCAGATGGATTAGTCACACAGATGGCAGGTTAGGTTAGAGAGAAAGAAGAGCAGCCCAAAGCCCAGACAGCAACTCCGTTATCTGTGTTTGTGTTCTTGTTCTTATACATCTCAGCAAGCCTATGAGTGCAGCAGACATCACCACTGTTTCCTTTTCACAGCCTGTAATCTAATTCTTCTCACCTAAACATTCTAGCTAGCCTCAGACTAGCCCAGTGGACTATACTCAACTGACCTGCAGGAGAGGAAAAAGATCACAGTATCATCAGGGTTGGAAGAGACCTCACAGATCATCAAGTCCAACCCTTTACCACAGAGCTCAAGGCCAGACCATGGCACCAAGTGCCACATCCAACCTTGCCTTGAAGTGCCCCAGGGACGGCGACTCCACCACCTCCCCGGGCAGCCCATTCCAGTGTCCAGTGACTCTCTCAGGGAAGAACTTTCTCCTCACCTCCAGCCTAAATCTCCCCTGGCACAGCCTGAGGCTGTGTCCTCTTGTTCTGGTGCTGGCCACCTGAGAGAAGAGAGCAACCTCCTCCTGGCCACAACCACCCCTCAGGTAGTTGTAGACAGCAATAAGGTCTCCCCTGAGCCTCCTCTTCTCCAGGCTAACCAATCCCAGCTCCCTCAGCCTCTCCTCGTAGGGCTGTGCTCAAGGCCTCTCCCCAGCCTCGTTGCCCTTCTCTGGACACGCTCAAGCATCTCAATGTCCCTCCTAAACTGGGGGGCCCAGAACTGAACACAGCACTCAAGGTGTGGTCTAAGCAGTGCAGAGTCCAGGGGCAGAATGACCTCCCTGCTCCTGCTGACCACACCATTCCTGATGCAGGCCAGGATGCCACTGGCTCTCTTGGCCACCTGGGCACACTGCTGGCTCACGTTCAGGTGGGTATCAATCAGCACCCCCAGATCCCTTTCTGTCTGGCTGCTCTCCAGCCACTCTGACCCTAGCCTGTATCTCTGCATGGGGTTGTTGTGGCCAAAGTGCAGCACCCTGCACTTGGAGCTATTGAACCCCATCCCATTGGACTCCGCCCATCTGTCCAGGTGGTCAAGGTCCCACTGCAGAGCCCTTCTGCCTTCCAAAGATGGGTATGGCTTGACCGTGAGCTTAAATGCGTTTTGCAGGAGCCTACGAAAATGAAGATAACTGCCAAATTGAAGAGTCTCAAGGGTATTAGAGAGTGGGGAACACACATGAAGTTTGGAATTGAATAGGTGCTGTTCCATACTACACTTCTGCTATTTATTACTGACTAAATGTTTTGTCTTTTGGATCTGGGAGATGCTGTGAAACAGTTTTATGGAAGACTGTTGACCTTAGTCTTTTTCTGTATGATGCATTCTTATAGTTGTTCAGTAGTAGTTACAAACAGTATGAGTTAGTGTTGGGAAAGCCTGTGGGGGTCTGTACATGGAAAAGATATCTGTGCCTGCAGAACCACCACGGTGTAATCAGGGGGGAAAAGGAAGAAACCATGAATTGCAAGTTGAAATACAGAAAGAGTTATGCTGGCAGCTCAGGATTGGTCTCATTCTTCTGAATTGGTTCCTAAAATATGAAAGAGAAATGAGTCTCTGACCTCTCTTTAAATCTACTCAATCTCCCTTATCATGTCAAAACTGTTGCTGCAGTGTGACATTTTCAGTGGTTTAAACTTTTCATATAGGCTCTGAAATTGCTACTCTGTGGTGATGTTACTGTCAGGTCTTCCTGTAACACAGATGCATGTCACCTCTTGAGAGGAGGAACAAGTCTTTCTTCCTTGGCTTTAGGTTTACTAGAAAAGGAAGTTCTTGGAGTTCATTTGCTGTGAAGCTTATCAAAACTGACCAACCAAGCCTCTTCTTTTTCAAGCCCCCCCCTCCCCAGAGCAGTCCTTCTTCTGTAATGAGAGTAGCAGTTCTCTGAGACAGTGCTTGGGAGGTAGACCAAATCTGTCAGTCACTATGCAGGGGGTACAACTTCAGCTTTTAAGGAACAAACACTTTTTAATCTGCTTACCTTTTCTGCTCCATGCAGGCAGGGCAACTTTTCATTGCTAGAGACCTCATTAGAGGAAAGTGGAGAAAGAGAAGGTTTTACTTGAAATCCTGCAGCTCTTGGGTGTTTCAGTGGGCAAAAGAGGATTTCCTTTTTGGACTTCATTGCACTTTTTGCTTGCTTCGTCTGAGTAAAGCCTGACAGAGCTGGGAAGGAAAGGTGGATATTGTGATTCTTGCATTTCTACTACTGTCTGAGTGTTGTCACGGAGCCCTGCTTGTTCTACAGAGGCTTGAGTCTTTCGTGGGGCCAGACTAGAACTGATTTTTCTCTGGACTGTGGTGAGATTACTCTCAGCACTGGTTCTTTGGCTTATCATCTGAGCCTGGAATGCAGCATGGGGTAAGCAATGAACATTCCTTACAGAAGGAGTGTAGAGGTTGCCCACCTAGAGTAAGGCTTTAGTGTCAAAGGGTGAGTGAGAAACAAAACACAGATATTAAAAATAATGTCAATATTTAATGTTGCAAATGATGACAGTGTAGCTCTCTTATGAAGGCAGGAGTAAAACCTGGAGTAAAGAAGACTACATAGAGACCTGGGAGCTGCCTCCCAGTATTTGAAGGAGGTCTCCAGGATAGCTGGAGAGAGTCTTGTTACAAAGGCAAGCAGTGACAGGACTTGAGGTAATGGTTTCAAACTGGAAGAAGCTCAATTTAGATTAGACATTAGGAAAAATATTTTGCTGTGGTGAGGCAGTGGAACAGGTTGTCCCAGGGTTGAAATCTCCACAGCTTCTCTGAAGTGTTTGTCCAGAGAAGCTGTGGAAGCTTCAACCCTGGCAATGTTCAAAGTCAGGTTAGATGGGGCCTCAAGCAACCTGTTCTAGTAAGAGATGTTTCTGCCTATGGCAGGGGGGGTTGGAACTGGATGATCTTTATAGTCCTTTCCAACCCAAACCAATCCATGATAACTGGCAGACACCAGAAGCAGAGTACAGGCAGAGACTTCCCCTCCACCACAAACACTCTTTGAGGAAGTGCAGTTACAACCAAAACTATGCCATAATTCTATGATGATAGTGTGGTAGGCATTCTCCAACACTCGTAGGAGGTGTAGGTAACAATGGATTGTCACCTCCAGTTGTTACAGGTCACTTGGGAAAAGAAGCCTAGTTATTAGGACCAGCACATTCTTGTGACTTCCCTGTGACTCTTTGAGCAGAATGAAGTAGGTAGTAGAATGGAGGAGAACAGATGTAGGCAGAGGTGCCTCTTACCTTCTTCATGCTCCTGTTAGCTTCCAGTTGTGTGTTCTGAATGTGTCAACCTATTCAGATAACACTGCAGAGGAAATTTGTACCTGGTGGGTTTGGCTGTGTACAATTTAGTTGGCTTTACTTGTTTGTTAAGGATCTCTTTACTTCTTGGCATGCTGATGTATGTCAGCCAGTAAGGTGCTGCCAGTGTATCTCTGGCAGACATACTCATTGCTATGCAAGGATGAAGACCTCAACACTCAGAGGAGTCTTTATTTTGAGCTCTCCATTTGTCATTAAGAGGAGCACATTTGATCTGCTTAGCGGTTGAAGAGTATCATTCTGTATCTTAATGTGCCATTTTTCAGAGGTATTCTTGGAGCAAACACTAGACAACACATCTGTCATTGTAAATTCTTGTCTTTTAGATTAACAGTCTTGGAAGGGTTTATAAAAATCCAAGCAGTGATGAGGTTCTGAGGCACAAAATGTACTGCTCTTGCCCTTTTCTGGGTAACCTCAGCCAGGCTTCATCCAGAATGAGAGATGCAGGCTAAGGCTGCAAAGTTACTGTGTGTCAGGCTGTTTAATACTATTTTGATGAGTGCTTTGACTTGAAATTGAAGACTTGGTTTTGACAGGTCTTGAACTGTGGGTCAGGAACCCTGTGGTGGCAAATTTAGCCATCATCAGTCAGCTGAGGGACAGGAAACGGGGAGTGAGGACAGGCTGCAATTAGTAGGTGTAAATGTTTATTCTCAGAGCTGCTAACTAACTTTAATTGTCACTCCAGCATGTATAGCCCAAGATACCATTAACCTTCTTTGCCTCAGGGGCTCATTGGCATGTTGTCAATTTGATGTCTACCAAGAGCCCTGGGTTCTTTTTTTGCCCAGCTCCATTCCAGCATGTATTAGTGCATGGGATTGCTCCTGCCGGGAAATAGAATCACAGAATCATTAAATAATTTGGATTGGAGGCTACCTTTAAAGGTCACCTACTCCATCTCCCCTGCAGTGAGTGGGAATATCTTAAACTAGATGCAGTTGCTCAGAGCATATTTCTAGGCATTTCTCTCTGGACTGTTCCACTTCCCTTTCAATGAGATGGCTAGAAGGGAGGTGACAATGCTTTGTATGAAGTTACATGTTCATTCCAAAACTACTGGAGTTCAGCTGTGTGCCCCTTAAATAAAAAGGACTGGTGATGAAATTACTGAAAGAGATGATCTCTGTATTGTTAGCTTCTGGGAGGCTTCTGATGTTAGCTTCAGGATTATTGGTGACTTTACTGCTGGTGTCACACTCTTCAGGTGTATGGTGGTTTTAGGTGTTCCCTGCCTCGCCCCCCCCCGACTTTGGAAATCACCCAGACTAGACTCGGCCAGCTCTGGAAATTGAATGAGGCTTATATTTACAGCTAGCAGAATAGACAAGCAGAGATTTACAGTATATACAGTTATAGACAGAAATAGACAAGAGAAAAGGTAACACAGAAACACAGCAGCCCTCCCAGAAACCTGAGTCCCCAGGAGGGGCTCCCAACCACCCTTCCACCTTCTCCCACTCCCCTACCTTACCCCAGACGTTGCCTTGTGCCCCAAGGAAGAATGGAGGGTTGGCCAGGGGGGTTATGGAGCAAAGTGGATTAATCAGAGAGATGAAGGGTGAGTGAAGTTAGAGAGAAAAATACCAGAGCTCAGGCAGCACCCCAAGTGCGAATACTTTATCTGTGTTCATACTCTCGTTCTTGTACATCTCAGCAAGCCTTTGAGTGCAGTAGACATCACCATCTGTTTCTCTTTCACAGCCTGGGATCTAATCCTTCTCACCAAAACATTCTAGCTAGCTTCAAACTAGCACAAGGTGCTAATGGTGATTCCTGGAAATTGTTCTTTACTTGGTCTGGGGGATTTTAATAGAATAGACAAACATTGCTAAATAAAATGCTTGCACATACCTGGTTCTGCACTGTGGCACTACTGTGGAGTAAAGGACCTTTGAAGTCCTCCACTGACACTTCTTTTTGTGTGAAATGATTGCACTTTTATGTGCACTGATATTTCAGTCTAATTTCCTCAACATGTACTGCTGCTCCACTTGGAGTTGAGATGTTTGTGTTCAAGTTGCATTTTTGAATCGTTAGCGTTTGCGCAGCAGTTTGTGGAAGTTTTCCAACTAGCAGCTTCTTATAAACAGCTGTCTCTCCTGCCAGTAACAGACTTGAGCTCTGTCCCATTCCCCAAGAAAGGTAATGTTCAGATCCACTGGAGTGTGTTAAAGTGTCTCCTCTCTGGCACTGGCTTCTTGCTATCTTGGTGAATCTGCATGTAAATAACTGCTGATACCACTGGGGATTTGCTCCTGCAAGTTTTTCTGAACCTGGCTGGCTTTTTTCATAGCACCCAGAGGAGCAGTGCAGAATCACAGAGTAGGGACCTCCAGAGGTCATCTAATTCCTCTCTGCTAAAGCAGGGTCACTCACAGCAGGTTGCCCGTTATTACAGTGTCCACCCTTTAAATATTTAGGATTTAGAATGAATGTAGCCTCTGCTTCAATCTGTAAGAACAGGAGGTGCAAGCAACGCAGCTCTATGTCAGCTGTGGAGTTTGCTTGTAAAATATAGCCATTAGAAGGAATCTGGGAAAGAGCATGGGAAAACATTGGGGCTCTGATCCTGTATTTGTGGAAGTGGATCCCTTACAGTCTTCATTGATAGGGATTGGGAGAGCTGAATAAATCTTCCCTGTTGACTCAGACCAGAGGATCAGGATCACAGTTCTCTAATGGTGTTTTTACAGATGCTTTTGTACAGAATCCTGAAAGATTACAAAACATTCCAATGGCATCACAAACTGTATTGCTTAGTTGCTTGGAGTTTTTAAATCTGACAAGCCTGATATAAGGAAGGGGAATCAAAAGGGATGAACCTCAGTTAAATGATCCAAGGCTGGATTTAGTCATTGCAATTCTTACGTAATGCTGAGGAGGAGGATGCAGGAAGACCTCTTCTGCTCACAAGTCAGACAACTGTTCAGCAATGGAGAGGAAATAAGACATTCTTGCTAAATCGTTACTGCAATGACTTGCTGTCTGGTGGAGTGGATTTATTTGAAGTATTAGGAAGCTTTGCTGTGTCAGAAAACACTCCTGCAAGCAGGACAGATCTTTTTTAGGAAGACAGTGCTCTTCTAACTTGAGACCTTAGAACTTCAGCAAACTTGTTCCCATAAGACCTCACAGAAATTAACCTGAAGTCAGTCAGTAGAGGAATAGGAAGCTGCTCAGAGAGGCAGAGCCCTTCATGATTAATATTTAAAGGTAATAACATGAGTTGATAATTGTTCTGTATACTGTTCACTCTTTCAAATGACCTTTTATGGATCTTGTGCTTTGAGTAGCATGTGGTGTGCCAATTAAGTGGCAATAAGCTCTGTGTTTGTGTTTGTATTCAGGGATGTTACAATTATTTTTTCCATTATAGCATTTGGATTAAAAGTAGAAAAATCTAAACTGTTTGCTTTTAGCTTTTCCTTAAGTAGATCTGATTTTCTGGCTGTGCTGCTTGTCTGAAACCCACAGAAATGCTTACTGGTGGACTAGCCCAAACCCAATAACGTTGTAACAACTCTTCAAACTAGCACCTGGGGATTAGCCTTTTTTATACCTATTATTCTTTTTTATTCAACTGGGTGAGCAGTTAAATTGCAGTTGAGCTAAAAGGTTATGTTGGCTGGGAGATTTTTGATTAGTGAGGAGAGACAAAGGCATTGAGAAGTGCTGGCTTGAGTCTGTGCTTTGTTTGAAAACAAAGCATGGGGTGGTTTGTTTTCTTCTTTGCAAAGGAAAACTGAAAAGCTTTTACTTGGAATGATGGCTGCAATTCTAAATACTTGTCTTCAGTGTTAGTATTTGTGAAATTGCTTGGTCAGGAAGGCTTTAGAAAATAATTTCCCTGAAGAGGCTCTAATGTAGCAAATGCAAATTAGAAAGAAAATAAATGACCTTTCAATGTTACACCTGGCAGAATAAGCAGAAAAGCAGAGAGGGAGCCAACACTCACACAGAATCTGAGAGTATTACTAGGTTTTGGGAGGGATCCCAGAGGATCACTTAGTTTATCCTCCTGCTAAAGAAGAATCACCTGGAGCAGGTTGTCCAGGATGGCAGTGTCCAGGCAGGTTTGGAATCTTTCTAGAGAGAACTTGATGTCCAGATGGAGACAGGTGACAAGTGGTGTGCCTCAAGGGTCTGTACTGGGGCCAGTGCTGTTCAATATCTTCATCAATGATATCAGCAGCGAGATCAGCTGCACCCTCAGCAAATTTGCAGATGATATCAAGCTAAGTGGTGTGGTTGATAAGACTGAAGGACCAGATGCTATCCAGAGGAAGCTGAACAGGCTGGAGAAATGGGCTGAGGAGAAGCTCATGAGGTTTGATAAGGCAAAGTGCAAGGTCCTGCACCTAGGTCAGTACAACTTGATATCAATACAGGCTGAGGGGATGACAAAATTGAGAGCAACCTTGCAGAAAAGGCCTTGGGAATACTGGCAGACAAGCTGGACATGAGCCAACAATGGGCACTTGCAACCTAGAGTGCCAGTTGCATCCTAGGCTGCATCAAAAGAAACGTGGCCAGCAGGTCAAGAGAGGTATTTCTGCCACTTTTCTCTGGTGACACCTCAGCTGGAGTAATGTGTCCAGCTCTGGGGCCTCCAACACAAGAGGGACATTAATTGGTCCAGAAGGGAGGAGGGCACAAAGATGACCAGAGAGCTGGAGCACTTCTATGAAGACAGGGTGAAAGACTTGGGACTGTGTAGCCTGGAGAAGAGAAGACTCCGTGGAGACCTTACAGCTGCATTTCAATTTCTGAAGGGAACCTAGAGGAAGGCTGGGGCAGGACTGTTTAGAAGGGGTTGTAGTGATAGGATGAGGGGCAATGGAGGAGGGCAGATTTAGGTTGGGCATCAGGAGAAAGTTCTTTACAATGAGTGTGGTGAAATACTAGAACAGGCTGCCCAGGCATGTGGTTGTGGCCCTGTCCCTGGAGACATTCAAGATGAGACTCAGTGTGGCCTTGGGCAGCCTGATCTAGTTGGAGGTGTCCCTGATGACTGCAGGGGGGTTGAACAAGATGACCTTTGAGGATCCCTTCCAACCTGAAGCAATCTGTGAATCTGTAAAAGTTCATTGATAATCCTTGGAGGAGGAGGAGGAGGAGGAGGAGGAGGAGGAGGAGGAGGAGGAGGAGGAGGAGGAGGAGGAGGAGGAGGAGGAGGAGGAGGAGGAGGGAAGAGACTCATACCTACTACAAAGGCTCAGGGGTTGGATTCTGTGGATTTGCAGCTCTGAAGGAGAAATCACAGTATCAACAAGGTTGGAAAAGACCTCACAGATCATCAAGTCCAACCCTTTACCACAGAGCTCAAGGCCAGACCATGGCACCAAGTGCCACGTCCAATCCTGCCTTGAACAGCTCCAGGGACAGCGACTCCACCACCTCCCTGGGCAGCCCATTCCAGTAGCCAATGACTCTCTCAGTGTATTAGACTAATATTAATCATAACTATTCCTTGAACTAGTTTAATAAATACTGTTTTTCTTCTGATAAAGTTTGATAAGCTTTGTGGTAATGGAATTGACAAAACGTGGCAGAAGCAATCACTGCTCCTGGACTTACAACTTCTGAAGGTGACTTCCTTCAAGTCATCTTTCTGCATCCTGAACAAGACCTTTTTTTTTTTTTTTGCAGATGACTATGGATGAGAAATATGTGAACAGCATTTGGGATCTTCTGAAGAATGCAATCCAGGAGATACAGCGGAAGAACAACAGTGGCCTCAGCTTTGAGGAGCTGTACAGGAACGCATATACGATGGTATTGCATAAACATGGCGAGAAACTCTACACTGGACTAAGAGAAGTGGTCACTGAGCATCTAATAAACAAGGTATGCAATGGTGTGACTTAAAATTGAAGAGTCTGTGGCAACAGAATTCTGAAGAGTTAGTTAACTGACACTGCGACATTGCCTTGTGTTGCGATGGTGGTGTGACATCAAAATGGTAGCTTAGAGCTAGCATTAAACTTACATGACTTAGTACTCCAGATAGTGTTTTAACTTACAGACCATAAGAAGCATTTGAGTGTTGAACAGGAACAACTTTAGCTGAAGGGAAGTGCTGATAAATCTTTTTAAAGAAGATTTGTGACCCTTTGGTGGCATCTTGTGGCTTTCTCACAGTAAATGTTGGGTTGTTTTCCAGTGAGTTTTCTGTGGCATCAGCAAAGCAGCAACAGAAGTGCTCAGCAGTCTGCATTCTGTCATTTCAGCCTTTTCAAAACCTTGCAAGTTGGGTCAAAATGATAAGCATAATGTCTTGTTTCTATAGATATGAGAAAAGGGCTCTTGACATCTTAGAATCATAGAATTGTGTCAGTTGGAAAAGACCTCTGAGATCATCAAATCCAACCATCAACCCGACTCCACCACAGCCATTAAACCATGTCCCAAAGTGTCCTGTCCACATGTTTTTTGAAGAACAGAAGTTGCAGTTATTTTAGATTCAGAGAATGATTTGGGTTTCTAACCCCTCTGCTAATCTTGTGTTAAACCTTGGAGCCACTTATTTGCGAGACAAGATTAGAGTTGATTGATAAGGCATCCTGGCCTGTATCAGGAATAGTGTGGCTAGTAGGACAAGGGAAGTTATTTTTGCCCTGTACTCAGCACTGGTCAGGCCACACCTTGAGTGCTGTGTCCAGTTCTGGGCTCCTCAGTTCAAGAGAGATGTTGAGATGCTGGAAGGTGTCCAGAGAAGGGCAGCAAGGCTGGTGAGGGGCCTGGAACACAGTCTCTATGAGGAGAGGCTGAGGGAGCTGGGGGTGTGCAGCCTGCAGAAGAGGAGGCTGAGGGCAGAGCTCATTGCTGTCTACAGCTCCCTGAAGGGAGGCTGTAGCCAGGTGGGGTTGGTCTCTTCTGCCAGGCAAGCATCAAGAGAAGAAGGGGACACAGTGTCAAGTTGTGCCAGGGGAGGTCTAGGCTGCATGTTAGGAGGAAGTTGTTGGCAGAGAGAGTGATTGGCATTGGAATGGGCTGCCCAGGGAGGTGGTGGAGTTGCTGTCCCTGAAGGTATTGAAGCCAAGCCTGGCTGGGGCACTTAGTGCCATGGTCTGGTTGCTTGTCTAGGACTGGGTGCTAGGTGGAACTGGCTGAGCTTGGAGGTCTCTTCTGACCTGGTTGATTCTATGATTCTGTGACTTTAAAAATGTTAAAACTCAGGTTTTATGACTCCAGATAATATTTAGTGGTAACTGGATCCTGAGTCTGGGGAAGATGCCTTACTTCTTGCAGTGACACATAGAATCATAGAGTCATTAAGGTTGGAAAAGACCTCTGAGATGATAGAGTCCAACCATTATCCAAGCACTGTCAGATCACCATCCTTCAACTCAACAGTCTTACATGATTCCTGAATATTTGCAGGGCCAGTGACTTCATCACTTCTATGAGCAGCCTGTTCCAGGGCTTAATCCCTTTCAGTGAAGAAGTTTTTTGTAATGTCAAACCTAAACTTCCTCTAGCACAACTTGAGGCTGTTCCCTCTTGTTCTATTACTTGTCTCTAGGAAGAGGAAACTGACCCTTATGTCGCTCAAACCTCCTTTCATGGAGTTATAGAGAGCGAGGAGATCTCCCCTCAGCCTCCGTCTCTCCGGGCTGGCCAACCCCAGTTTTCTGAGCTGCTTCTCACAAGACTTGTGCTCTAGATCCCTTACCAGCTTCGTTTCCCTTCTCTGGACACACTCCAGCACCTCAGTGCCGTTCTTGCAAATAGGGCCCCAAAACTGCACCAAGTATTTAAGGTGGTCCTCTGCACAGGCTGTGAGTCTGGCTGGAGTGTCAGATGTTACTACAGCATTAGGCAAGAAAAGCCACCTACCTTTGCAAGCTTTGAATGATTACTTCTGGCTGAACTGCAGAGAGTGGATGAGATGTTTATGTCTAAATAATGCATACGCCTTGGGGAGCTTTTTATGCCTTTTAACTGTTGTGTCAAAAAAATGTCATCTGTCTTCAAAATCTGAGTTTCCAGAGGTGTGCTCTGGACAAGCTGCTTTGAATGTGGGGCTTTCTTTCTGGTTTTGGTAGCACATCTGTGACTCTCAGGTACTACTGCATTTATAATCTGTACTGCTCTTATAAAACGTGGCAAATGGCTGAGAGTTTTTGTGCCTCCTCCTTGTACATGCCACTGTTTACAATCTATACTTAATAACGATCCTGACACTAACCTTTTATTCTTCCAAGGCTTCAGTTTACCCTGGTTTTGTTTGAGAAAAGCTCCTTATCTTTGTTCCTTGCTCTTCTCCATACTAAAAATTATCCATATGACATCCCTGTAAATTTCTTGTAGCTGCAGTGAGGTGAACATAATGTATGATTGTGAATTAGCTCCTCTCAGTGTTAATACATATGTCAAAGAGAAACAATAAACCTGCATTGTTTAGAAAAATAACAAAACAAGCAAGAAAAAGAGGCCAGATTCTGAGATGGTGTAAATATATCAGTTTTCCTTGGAGACCATGGAGATAACTTACACCTGCTGAGGTTTTTTCCACTACTCTGCAGATCTAAAACATAGAAAGATATATTAGAAGCCTCAGCATATTGATTCTAGGCTAATTAAGAAAATGTCAAGATGGAGATTTCTTTAGTTTTATGAAACAGATAAAGTGGAAGTTTTATTGCTAATAATTATTATTAGCAGTAGTAACCTAGCTCCTAGTAAATAGGAGGTAGTTTAGTAATAGCTCCTAGTAACTAGGAGCCCCAGGAACAATCTGTTAGGTACAGTGATTGTCTGAAGAGGAGAAGGCTCCCAGGTGACATTATTGTGGCCTTTCTTAAGGGGGCCTACAAGAAAGCTGAGAAGGGACTCTTTAGGATGTCAGGTAGTGATAGCACTTGGGGGAATGGAACAAAACTAGAAATGGGTACTTTCAGGCTGGATGATAGGATGAAGTTCTTCACTATTAGAGTGGTGAGACCCTGGAATGGGTTGCCCAGGGAAGTGGTCGAAGCTTTATCCCGTGCTGAAAACTTTTAATCTTGAATAATTCCAGCATATACTTCTTCTGCACCTATTAACTTCACTGATTTCTCTCTTTTTTGTCCTTTGGCAGTATTGCAGCTTGATGTGGATGCTCTTGGAGGCTCAGGGTGACCTCATTGCTGTTTACAACTTCCTGAAGGGAGGCTGTAGCCAGCTGGGGGTTGGGCTCTTCTCCCAGACAACCAGGAACAGAACAAGGGGACACAGTCTCAAGTTGTGCCAAGGGAGGTCTAGGCTGGATGTGAGGAGGAAGTTGTTGTCAGAGAGAGTGATTGGCATTGGAATGGGCTGCCCAGGGAGGTGGTGGAGACACTGCCCCTGGAGGTGTTCAAGAAAAGCCTGGATGAGGCATTTAGTGCCATGGTCTAGATGCCTGGATAGGGCTGGGTGCTAGGTTGGGCTGCATGATCCTGGAGGTCTCTTCCAACCTGATTGATTCTATGATTCTCTCCCTAGAGGTGTTTGAGGCCAGGCTGGATAACACTGTGGACAGCCTGATCTAGTGTGAGGTGTCCCTGCCCATGGCAGGAGGGTTGGAAGTGGATGATCCTTGTGGTCCCTTCCAACCCTGACTGATTCTGTGGGGGGAAAGAAAAATACTCTGAAGTGCTGATTGTGGCAAGCTGATGAAGGAGCAGATGATTGTGAGAGCTTATATGGTCACTGCAGCTGCTGAGAGTGTTGCACAGACACTGGTGTAGAGAAATCCTTTATGATACTTTATGCTATTAGATCTGATGCTTGAAAGGAAATAATCTAGATAGCTTGAGTGTTCTGATCTTTAACATTAATCCAATTATAACTTTGTGTGGGCAGCATAAAAATAAGTGGCTAAAATCTTTTTAAATAAAAAAAGCTAACTGTCAAGTTGTGGTAGTTTGATACTGTAAAGGTAAAGACTAAGCTACTCAGGTGCCTGCTGATGCCACCCTTTTAAACAATCCCAAGTAAAGAGTTAAAAAATGGGACTCCTGTCAAAAAGTTCTGAACATAAAGAAGACTTCTATAGGCTTGTGGTTGGTGGCTTGCTTAAAACAGTGTTCTATTGAGGAAGTTACAGGTGGAAGTATGGATAAATAGTACATTGTATATTGGGAATAATGCATGTTATGGTTGTGCTATTAGTACTTGATCACAAAATTGTTGAGGGTCTTCAGGAGATCATCTAGACCAATCCTCTGCTAAACCTGGGTCACCCACAGAAGGTTGCTCAGGATTGCAATGCCTAGGCAGGTTTGGAATCTCTCAAGAGATTCCCTTTGGCTGTAGATAAGCTTCAGTAATATTCACTGTCTTCTCCGGTCTCATCATCACCAGGTCTCTCAGCCTTTCCTTGTCACAGAGATGCTTGAGTCCCCTCATCATAGAGTCAACTAGGTTGGAGAAAACCTCCAAGATCATCCAGCCCAACCTAGCACCCAGCCCTGGCCAAGCAACCAGACTATGGCACTAAGTGCCCCAGCCAGGCTTGGCTTCAACAACTCCAGGGACGGCAACTCCCTGGGCAGCCCATTCCAATGCCAGTCACTCTCTCTGACAACAACTTCCTAACAACATCCAGCCTAGACCTCCCCTGCCACAACTTGACACTGTGTCCCCTTGTTCGGTTGCTGCTTGCCTGGCAGAAGAGACCAACCCCACCTGGCTACAGCCTCCCTTCAGGTAGCTGTGGGCAGCAATGAGGTCTGCCTTGAGCCTCCTCTGCTGCAGGCTGCACACCCCCAGCTCCCTCAGCCTCTCCTCATAGAGTTTGTGTTCCAGGCCCCTCACCAGCTTTGTTGCCCTTCTCTGGACACCTTCCAGCACCTCAACATCTCACTTGAACTGAGGAGCCCAAAACTGGACACAGCACTCAAGGGGTGGCCTGAGCAATGATGAGCACAGGGGCAGAAGAAGCTCCCGAACAGGAATTTTGTATTTTCAGTGTCTATTTCCAAGGGCAGTTCTTTGTTCAGTGACGAGTAGCTATCAGAAGCCATTGTAAACATTTCTTCCTAGTCGTGATGCTGAGTTTAGAAGGAGGGTGTTTGGCAACTGGAACATTGCTCATAAAAACTGTTCACTCTTTTCATTTCTGCACATTTTCATTTTGATAAGATTTTAGTACACTCAGTTCAGGAAGTGCTTCTGGGGAGCCAAACTCAGCAGAATTGTTGTAACAGATTCAGTAGAATTGTTGTAACAGAATTGCCACTTACTGTCCACATCTGATTATCTTCCCTAAAATAAAATTGCATTTCTCTAGCATTCCAGTCGTGCTGGTTAGTTAAGAATAGATGAAGAAACTGATAAGAGGCAGTGTATTTGTTCAGATGTTTCTGCTGGAAGCTGCCCAGGGAGGTGATGGAGTCACTGTCCCTGTAGGTGTCCAAGAATAGACTGGATGAGGCACTTAGTGCCATGGTCTGGTTGACTGGCCAGGGCTGGGTGCTAGGTTGGCCTGGCTGAGCTTGGAGGTCTCTTCCAACCTGGTTGATTCTATGATTCTAAGCTTTCAAGATTGGAAAGTAAAAGATTTTGTTTTGGTGTGGCACAGTGAAGAGCTTTATTTATACTTTGTTTACTTAATTGCTAGATGAAAGTTGTGCTTACTCAGCATTTTGTTTGACTGCTTTAGATTGGAGAGGACTGTTAAAGGTCATCTAGTCCAGCTCTCCTGCAGTGAGCAGGGACATCTCCTAAATCAAGTTGCTCTGAGCTCCAGGTGTCCTGACCTGGAATGCTTCCAAGAATGGTGCTTTTGCTATCTCTGGGCAACCTGGGCCAGTGTCTTATCGTCCTCAGTGTAAAAGATTTGTTTCTTCTGTCTAGTCTAAATCTCCTGTCTTCCATCATCCTTGTCCTGTCATAACAAGCACCAGTAAAAGATCTGTCCCTATTGTTCTTCTAGACTGCTCTAAGTACTAAAAGGCCACAGTTAGATCTCCACGGAGCCTTCTTTTCTCCAGACTGAACAACTCGATCTTTGTCAGTCTGTCCACAAAACAGAGGGGTTCCAGCCCTCAGATCATTATTGTGGCCTTCTCTGAACCTGCTCCAACAGGTCCATCTTTACTGTGCTGAGAACTCCAGAGATGGGCACAACACTGCAGGTGGGGTCTCACCAGAGCAGAGCATAAAGGCAGAATCCCCTCCCTCAGTCAGCTGTCTCTCTTGCTGGGGGTGCAACTGAGGATATCACTGGCTTTCTGGACTGTGAGCACACATTCCCAGCTGAGGTCCAACTTTTCACTCACCATTACCTCCAGGTCCTGCTCTACTGAGCTGCTCTTCATCCCCCAGCCTTCATTGATACCAAAAATTGCCCCAACCCATGTGCAGGACCTTGCACTTGGCCTTGGTGACCCTCATGAGGTTCATACAGGTCCCCTTCTCAGGCTTGTCCAGATCCCTCTGGATGATCTCATCCCTCATGCACATCAGCTGTACCACTCAGCTTGGTGACATCTGCAAAATAGTTTTAAGAAGAAAATAGTTTAACATTTCAAGAAGAAAACAAGGCATAGTTTGTCTTTACAGACCGTTTAGTTGTACATGAGATGGTAGGCACAGACATGCTTGATGGAAGTGTGTGAACAAGTAACTACAAAGCAAGCCTGGTTTGAATTTGCAGGCCCTAATGATCTGTAGCTGCCCTTACCAGAATCTGGCTGCCTAATGAAGGCAGCAGTGAGCTGGAAACCCTACTCTGTACCCCTAGCCAGGACTGTTTTGAGCTGCCTAATTTTCACTGTAGGATAAGGACATGCTAATACTTGTCTTTACCTGTTTGTTAATGTTGTTATTAAAGTATAGCACAGGTAGCATTGAATTTAAAATTAATCATGAATAAAAAGTGCTGAAAACTTTTCATCTTGAATAATTCCAGCATTTAATTCTTCTGCACCTATTAGCTTCACTGATTTCTCTCTTTTTTGTCCTTTGGCAGTATTGCAGCTTGATGTGGATGCTCTTGGAGGCTCAGGGGTAACCTCACTGCTGTTTACAACTTCCTGAAGGGAGGTTGTAGCCAGGTGGGGTTGGGCTCTTCTCCCCGGCAAGCAGCAACAGAACAAGGGGACACAGTCTCAAGCTGTGCCAAGGGAGGTCTAGGCTGGATGTGAGGAGGAAGTTGTTGTCAGAGAGAGTGATTGGCATTGAAATCATAGAATCATAGAATCGACCAGGTTGGAAGAGACCTCCAAGATCAGCCAGTCCAACCTAGCACCCAGCCCTAACCAATCAACTAGACCATGGCACTAAGTGCCTCATCCAGGCTTTTCTTGAAGACCCCCAGGGACGGTGCCTCCACCACCTCCCTGGGCAGCCCATTCCAATGCCAATCACTCTCTCTGTGAAGAACTTCTTCCTAATATCCAGCCTAGACCTACCCTGGCACAACTTGAGACTGTGTCCCCTTGTTCTATTGCTGGTTGCCTGGGAGAAGAGGCCACCTCCCACCTGGCTACAATGCCCCTTCAGGTAGTTGTAGACAGTAAAAAGATCACCCCTGAGCCTCCTCTTCTCCAGGAGGGCTGCCCAGGGAGGTGGTGGAGTCACCGTCCCTGGAGGTGCTGAAGCCAAGCCTGGCTGGGGCACTTAGTGCCATGGTCTGGTTGACTGGCTAGGGCTGGGTGCTAGGTTGAGCTGGATGATCTTGGAGGTCTCTTCCAACCTGGTTGATTCTATGATTCTCTTCCTTCACACTTCTTGAGCTTAGTTTTTTGCTACTTTGCATAAATGCTGTACAAGTGGTTTAAAAAGCCAAACACACAAAACTTAGATTCTCTCTCTAAAGCAGTCATTGATAAGCAATATCAGTTGTGTTAAAATAGAAAACAAAAATCTTGAAGCTCAACTTTGCAGGATGATGTTTTTAAAATCCCCTTTGTTTTTGTGAGCCTCTCATAACCTAGTGAAATCTAAACCGTGGCATGCAACACATGATACTGTGTGTGACAAAGGAATTGGTTGATTTGTTAGCCAAGCCAGTACAGCTTTGTTGTTTTTCTTCTGCGCTGGAAGTCAGCAGTGTTAAACATAAATGGGCTGAAATGTCCTGGTTTGGGGAGATACAAGAGCATTACTGAAAAGGATGTGCTTTGGATACTTAGTCAACTGAACATGAGTCAGCAGTGTGGCCAGGGGCCCAGTGGCATGCTGGCTTGTATTAAAAATACTGTGGCCAGTAGGAACAGGGAGCTGATTATCCCTCTGTGCTGAGCACTGGTGAGACCACGCCTTGAGTATTGTGGTCAGTTCTGGACCCCTCACTATAGGAGGAATATTGGGGAGGAATAATAAACTCCACCAGTAGAGGCTGGGAGGTGACTGCTGGAAAGCAGTCCTGTGGAGAGGGACCTGGGGGTCTTGGTGGCTAACAAGTTACCCATGGCACAGCAATGTGCCCTTGTGGCCAAGAGGGCCAAGGGCATCCTGGGGTGTATTAGGAGGAGTGTGTCCAGCAGATCAAGGGAGGTTCTCCTCCCCATCTGCTCTGCCCTTTTGAGACCTCATCTTGGATACTGTGTTCAATTTTGGGCTCCCCAGTTGAAGAGGGACAGGGATCTGCTGGAGAGGGTGCAGTGAAGGGCTGTGAGGATGATGAGGGGACTGGAGGGCATGGCTGATGAGGAGAGGCTGAGGGACCTGGGGCTGCTTAGTCTGGAGAAGA
Source organism: Pogoniulus pusillus (assembly GCF_015220805.1). Taxonomy (NCBI): domain Eukaryota; kingdom Metazoa; phylum Chordata; class Aves; order Piciformes; family Lybiidae; genus Pogoniulus; species Pogoniulus pusillus. Next base: position 3,146,450 of record NC_087276.1, on the reverse strand, counting down.
AAAGAGAGGGAATTTGCTAAATGTTTATAAACATCTGAGGGCTGCCAGGAGAGGGGGACAGGCTCTGCTCACTGGTCCCTGGAATAGAACAAGAAGCAATGGGTGTAAATTGCAGCACAGGAGGTTCCAGCTCAACACAAGGGGGAACTTCTTTCCTGTAAGGGTCCCAGAGCACTGGAACAGGCTCCCCAGAGAGGTTGTGGGGTTTCAGTCTCTGGAGGCTTTCAAGGCCTGTCTGGATGTGTTCCTCTGTGATCTGTGTTAGATAGTACTGTCCTGTTCTGCAGGGGGGTTGGACTCGGTGATCTCCTTGGGTCCAACCCCTAACATCCTGTGAGCCTGTGATGCTGTGAGGTGCTGGAGCACATCCAGAAAAGGGCATCGAGGCTTATGAAAGGCCTGGAATACATGGTCTGTGAGGAGTGTCTGAGGGAGCTGGGATTGTTCAGTTTGGAGAGAAGAGGGCTGAGAGACATATCGAGGGATTATAAAGGTATATCTAGGACCTTTAGCAGGCTTTGGAACTGGTTATCAAGATGTTGCAGAGAGACATGGAGAGAGAAGACAAGAATCTCCAACAGGGAGTTGGAAAAGATTTCCATAAGACCAATGAGATAGGGAGGAAGATCTAGAACATTTTAAGGAAATAATTATGAGCTTTAGGGTGTAGTCTGAGCATGGCTGGCAATGTCTGAAGAGTTACCTGCCTTTATCTTTAGTTAATGATGTTCTTAAGATGATCTCAGTCAAGTCTACAGGCAAGGAAGGCAAAAGGATGTGAGGAACTTGCTGAGAAGTAAATGCAGTTCAGAATCCTCAGTGTTCTTCAGTGGGTTTTTCTTTCAGCTGAAGAGTAGCAGCTGCAGGAGTGACCAACCACTTCTGGTAATGCCATAGTTTCTCTCTTAGTGACTGTCTAAGATTTTAGAAACTCTTTTGGGCTATTTGGACTTATAAACTGAAGAACCTCTGTAATAAAAGCCCTGAGACCTTGAGGCCCTAGCTCAGAAAGTGCTTTTCTAAGCTTCTGCTCCCACAGAAGGTTCTGGCTCTCCTTACAGGAGTGGAAATTACATAATTGGGCTATTTGTGCTGCTGCATCAGCCCAGGCACTGTAAGAGAGAAAATACTAGGCCATAAGTCTGCTTTGTGTACACTTGGGAAGTTATTTAAAGGTACTGATAGCTTGTGCCAACAAACTATTTTAAGAGATTGACAGGGGAAAGTGCTACATTTCCTGAAGAGCTATATCCAGTATGAAATAGAAATGGAGCTTGAAATTACATGTGAGATTTCAAAAGCAGTGTGGCCAGCAGGTCGAGGGAGGGGATTCTGCCCCTCTGCTCTGCTGAGACCCCCACCGACAGTGCAGTGCCCAGCTCTGGAGTCCTCAACACAGGAGAGACATGGACCTGTTGGAGCAGATCCAGAAGAGGTCACAGAAATTGATCTGAGAGCTGGAACCTCTCTGCTGTGCAGACAGGCTGAGAGTTGAGTTTGCTCAGTTTGGAGAAGAAGAGACTGCAGGAAGACCTTAAAGCAGCTTTCCAGGATTTTTAGGGGCTAGCAGGATAGCTGGAGAGCACTTGTTAAAAAGCTGTGTAGTGACAGAATGAGGAGTAATGGCTTCAGACTGGAGGAAGCTGGGTTTAAATGGGACATTAGGAGGAAATTTTCCCCATGAGGGTGGTGAGATACTGGAACAGGCTAGCCAGAGAGGTTGTGGAGGCTCCAAGCCTGGAAATGTTCAAAGGCAGATTGGATGAGGCCTTCAGCCAGTCTAGTAGCAGGTGTTCCTGCCCATTGCAGGGGGTTGGAACTAGGTGACTTTTAAGGTCACTTCCAACCCAAACCATTCTGTGATTCTATCCTTGAAAATACTAGAAGACTTTAGGTAGATTATGAAGCTTCTAGTTTTAGTTTTGAGGCTTCATGTGAACAGTCCTTTTAAGCTGGAGTTTCCTGCAAAGGTTTGTTACAGAAATCACTACAAGCTCAGCTAATTTAAAGTAGCATCCTGCTGATAAAAAGTCTTTGAGATTGGAATATTCTTTAGGCTTTTGAAGAGCAGCAGCTGTGTCTCTAAAAGAATTCCTTCCCTATATAAGAGTGTGGATATCCAGGGGTTTTTTAGCACTGGTCATTTATCCCACCCAAATGATTTGGCTGTTGCATGCCTGTTTTGTGCATTACAGTAGTTTTGCTGTGCTGTTGTAATGGTCACAGCCCATACAAGGAGTGTGTTCAGCACTTGGTAACTAGACAGCTGCTGTAAGCATTAATTTGGTTTTGTAGCAAATAAAAGAACAGCTTCCAAGACCTATCTGCAGCTTAAAATAGACCAGGGAGAGTGTAATTGAGATGCTTCACAATTAGACTCTCAGGGTGATTTTGTTGTCCAGCACCCACTTAGAGCACGTTTCCAGAAAAGCATCTGGAGCAGAAGTGGCACAGGTGAGAGCGTTCCCCTGTCTGCTTGGTAGCAAGTTCACCTGCTGGCAAACACCTCCTTTGCTACCAGTTGATGTGTGGTGTGGCACTGGCTGCTCTGTTTGGATTATTGTGGTGAATGTGTGCATCCAAGGAAACCTTGGGGCAGCCTTCCAGGATTTGAAAAAGGCCTACAGGATAGCACGTGTTGTGATGGTTTGGGTGTTCCCTGCCCCCCCCCCCCCCACTTTAGAAATCACCCAGACTAGACTCAGACAGCTCTGGAAATTTGAACGAAGCTTATATTTACAGCTGGCACAACAGACAAGCAGATATTTAAAGTATATACAGATACATACAGAAATAGACAAGGTAAAAGGTAATACAGAAACACAACAGCCCTCCGAGAAACCTGAGTCCCCAGGAGGGGCTCTCAACCACCCCTTCACCTTCCCCCTACCCTTCTCAACCTTATGCCAGTCCCAAGGAAGAATGGAGGTTTGGCCAGGTTAGGAAGCAAAGTGGGTTAGCCCAAAATGGAGGGTGAGGTTAGAGAGTAAGAAGCAGCTCAGACAGTTCCCCATCAGCAGCCCAAGTGAGAATAGTTATCTGTGTTTTGCTTTTCTTGTTCCTATACATCTCAGCAAGCCTGTGAGTGCATAGAATCAACCAGGTTGGAAGAGACCTGCAAGATCATCCAGTCCAACCTGTCAACCAGACCATGGCACTAAGTGCCTCAGCCAGGCTTTGCTTCAACACCTCCAGGGACGGTGACTCCACCACCTCCCTGGGCAGCCCATTCCAATGCCAATCACTCTCTCTGACAACAACTTCCTCCTGACACCCAGCCTAGACCTGCCCTGGCACAACTTCAGACTGTGTCCCCTCCTTTTTGTTGCTGGTTGCCTGGGAGAAGAGACCAACCCCACCTGGCTACAATGTCCCTTTAGGTAGTTGTAGACAGCAATGAGGTCATCCCTGAGCCTCCTCTTCTCCAGGCTAAACAAGCCCAACTCCCACAGCCTCTCCTCATAGGATTTATGTTCCAGGCCCCTCCCCAGCCTTGCTCCCCTTCTCTGGACACCTTCCAGCACCTCAACATCTCTCTTGAATTGAGGAGCCCAGAGCTAGACACAGTACTCAAGATGTGGCCTGAGCAGTGCTGAGCACAGGGGCAGAAGAACCTCCCTTGTCCTGCTGCCCACACTGCTCCTCAGCCAGCCCAGGATGCCATTGGCTCTGCTGCCCACCTGGGCACACTGCTGCCTCATTTTCAGCTTCTCTCTACCAGCAGTCCCAGCTCCCTCTCTGCCTGGCTGCTCTCAGCCACTCTGGCCCCAGCCTGTAGTGCTGCTTGGGGTTATTGTGGCCAAAGTGTAGAACCCTGCACTTGGCCTTGTTCAGTCTCATCCCATTGGCCTCTGCCTACCCATCCAGCCTGTCCATGTCCCTCTGCAGGGCTCTCCTACCTTCCAACAGCTCCACAGCTGCTCCTAGCTTGGAGTCATCTGCAAACTTACTGATGCTGGACTCAATCCCCTCGTCCAGATCATCAGTAAAGATATTGAACAGGACTGTGCCCAGCAGCACTGATCCCTGGGGCACACCACTAGTGAAAGCTGCCAACTGGATGTGGCACAATTCACCACCACTTTCTGGGCTCTGCCATCCAGACAGTTCTTGATTCAGCACAGAGTGAATCTGTCCAAACCATGAGCTGCCAACTTGGCTAGGAGCTTCTCGTGCAGTAGCTATCACCATTGTTTGCCTTTCACAACCTGTAATCTAGTTCTTCTCACCAAAACATTCTAGCCTGCTTCAAACTAGCAGTAGTGACAGGACAAGGGGTGAGAGCTTGAAATTGGAAAAAGTTTGATCGAGATTAGACATTAGGAAGGATTTCTTCCCTGTGAGCATGATGAGTACTAGGACAAGTTGCCCAGAGAAGCTGTGGAGGCTTCAGCTTCCCCTGGGTGTGGTAACTGCCCTATCCTTGGAAACATTCCGGGTCAAGTTGTTTGGGGCTCTGAGCAACCTGATCTAGCTGAAGATGTCTAGCCTCTCTGCAGTCACAGAATCACAGGATCACAGAATTTCTTAGATTGGAAAAGCCTTTCAGGATCATCCAGTCCAATCATTAGTTTCACACTGACAAGTCCTTGACCAAACCAAATCCCTCAGCACAACATCTCATCTCTAGGAATTGCTGTGGATGGAAAGGACCACCAGCATCATCCAGTCCAACCTTCATCCCAGCAGCCTTCATCACCAGACCATAGCCTCAAGTGTCACACCCACTCTCCTTTTAAACACCTCCAGGGATGGTGACTCCACCACCTCCCTGGGCAGCCTGTGCCAGTGCCTGACCACCTGCTCAGGAAAGAGCTTCCTCCCAACAGCCAACCTGGTGCAACTTGAGGCCGTTTCCTCTTGTCCTATCATTAGTAACTGGGGAGCAGAGACCAGCTCCAGCCTCACTACAACCTGCTTTTGGGTAGCTGTAGAGGGCAATAAGGTCCCCTCTCAGCCTCCTCTTCTCCAGACTAAACACCCCCAGCTCCCTCAGCCACTCCTCATAGCTGATGTTCTCCAGACCTCTCCCCAGCCTCGTTGCCCTTCTCTGCACCCGCTCCAGCACCTCAATGTCCCTCCTGTACTGTGGTGACCAAAACTGGGCAGTCAGCAGAGGCTAGGTGATCTTAAAGCCCCTTTGAACCCACACCATTCTGTGTCTCTTACTTAGATGATGCCAGAGAAACTGACCTGGGTTTATTTTTCTGTTGCAGGTGCGAGATGATGTGTTAAACTCCTTGAATAACAACTTCCTACAAACATTAAATCAAGCGTGGAATGATCATCAGACAGCAATGGTGATGATTAGAGATATTCTGATGTATATGGTGGGTATTCTGCTTTTCCATGTGTTTAATGCTGTCAGTAGTCTTTTTACATATCCAAGTAAATGAGCTGGAAGGGTAAAAAGCAAGGCATGCTTATAAGTCTTCCCAAAACTACTGTCTGTCCCTTGTTTTGAGAGCTCTGTGTGCTTACAAGACTATTGGAGGTGGATGAGAAATTACAATTGCATTCTTCTTTCAGGATATCTCATTACAAGTTGAAAAATGGACATGAAAAATAATTGAATTTTGCAGTTGTTATAAACTAGTCAGGCCCATTCTAGCAGGTTGTAGATGTTACTTGCACGTTTTGGTTTCTATAGTGGTAGTTTCTTACTGTAGGAAGCATGATGGTATAAAGCCTCTTCAGATTTCCAGTGGAGCTGTTATTTTAAGGGTTTGAAAAGACTAACTTAGGTGCAGTCTACATCCTTGAGTGCAAGGTATCAATTGAATCTGGTACAGGCTGCCCAGGGGGTTATGGAGTCTCCCTCTCTGGAGATACTCAAAACCTGCCTGGTTGTGTTCCTGTGTGATCTGGTGTAGGTGACCCTGCTCTGCAGTGGGGTAGGGTTGGAGTGGATAATCTTTTGATGTCCCTCCCAGCTCCTGACATTCTGTAGTTCTGTGATCCTTTGCTGCTCATATAGAGCTTGAGAACAAGATTAAGCAGTAGATAAGCATGTGATCTTTCGTAGAATCAGTCAGGGTTGGAAGGGACCACAAGGATCATCTGGTTCCAACTCCCTTGCCATGGGCAGGGACACTCTACCCTAGATAAGGCTGTCCAGAGCCCCATCCAGCCTGGCCTTAAACACCTTCACGGATGAGGCCTCAACCACCTCCCTGGGCGACCCATCCCAGGCTCTCACCACTCTCATGCTGAACAACTTCCTCCTCATGTCCAGCCTGAACCTACCCATCTCCAGCTTCACATCTTTTGTTGCATGGTTGTAATCTTGAAAGATTCCTACCTGAGAGCTGACAGAAGAGGCTTTTTCTGAAGGTAGAACACCTTAAATTTTCATGTCTGCATTGTGTTATGCTTTAGGTAGTTGGTATATTTCTACAGTATTAGGGGTATGCTCTGAGGAATGGTTCCAGGGATAGAGCATCTGGTAGTTGTGCAGTTCATGTATAGCTTCTAGTCAAAGATTTTAACTTCAGGAGGAAAAGTGTTAAAGCACTGTGGATTTTCTTATGTAAAGTCTTTTCTTTCCCTACTATCATGCCAAAGATACTGCTTGATGTGGTATTAAGCAGTGAGGGACAGAGGACAGTAATGCTTTCCCCCCTCTTTTTTTATTCTTTTTATTCCTTTCTGTCTTTTTTCCCTCAGGAAAGGTGGTTAACTGCTATTTTGTCTGCTGAAAATCTGAAGTGAAGAACTTGTAGCTGTTCAAAATCTCATGCTACAAAACTAAACCTGTTCGTTATCAGTGCTAGAGAAATATAATTTCATTACTAAGCTACTAAAAAAAATCACTGTAACTATTGTAGCCACATAGCTTAATCTTTTACCATTTTGGTTTAAATGAATTTGTTGGCTTTCATGTTGTGAGTTTTCTGTGTCTTTGTTTGATTTGGTTTCATTTTGGGGGGGTGTCTTCTGTGGTTTTTGTTAAGACCATGTAACTGCAGATACAGGGCTGGATAAAATCTGCCTTCAGTGACACTTAATAAGCTGTCTATCTTGTCATTCTAAAAGAAAGTCCATTTTGAGGGTATTCTATGAGAATTCTTGGAATCTCTAATCTGTTTGTGAAGGACAAGCAGAGATAAATTGCTGCTAGCTGGCTGGATTCAATAGTAGTTACTAACACAGTCTGCCCAAGCTGGGGGTGAATGTTAAGAAAGGTTAGAAGATGGAATCCAGAGCTTTCTAGGGGAGTTAGCTGTTGTGTTTGTGCTAGTTTGAAGGTAGCTAGAATGTTTTGGTGAGAAGAGTTAGGCTACAGGCTGTGAAAAAGAAAACAGTGGTGATGTCTACTTCACTCATAGGCTTGCTGAGATGTATAAGAACAAGAACACAAACATAGATAACAGAGTCGCTGTCTGGGCTTTGGGCTGCACTTCTCTCTCTAACCTAACCTGCCTTCTTTGTGACTAATCCACCTGCTTCCTGACTGACCCTCCATACAACCTGAAACATAAGGCAAGATCTTGGGTAAGGTTGAGGAGTGGGAGGAAAGTGGGGGGGCAGTTGAGAGCCCCTCCTCGGGACTCAAGTTTCTGGGAGGGCTGTTGTGTTTCTGTATTACTTGTGTATTTCTGTATCTATTGTAATTATCTGCTTGTCTATTGTGATATATAAATATCAAATATATATATATATATATAAATAGCAAATGGGCCCCTCAATTCAAGAAAGATGTTGAGTTGCTGGAACATGTCCAGAGAAGGGCAACAAAGCTGGTGAGGGACCTGGAGCACAAATCCTATGAGGAGAGGCTGAGGGAGCTGGGCCTGTTTAGCCTGGAGAAGAGGAGGCTCAGGGGTGATCTTTTTACTGCCTACAACTACCTGAAGGGGCATTGTAGCCAGGTGGGGGGTGGCCTCTTCTCCCAGGCAACCAGCAATAGAACAAGGGGACACAGTCTCAAGTTGTGCCAGGGTAGGTCTAGGCTGGATATTAGGAAGAAGTTCTTCACAGAGAGAGTGATTGGCATTGGAATGGGCTGCCCAGGGAGGTGGTGGAGGCACCGTCCCTGGGGGTCTTCAAGAAAAGCCTGGCTGAGGTACTTAGTGCCATGGTCTGGTTGATTGGTTAGGGCTGGGTGCTAGGTTGGACTGGATGATCTTGGAGGTCTCTTCCAACCTGGTTGATTCTATGATTCTATAAATAGCAAATATAAGCTTCATTCCATTTCCAGAGCTGCTGAGTCTACTCTGGGTGATTTCCAAAGTGTGGTGGGGCAGAGAACAGCCAAACCATCACAGTGTTTTAGCCAAATATGGAGTATTGTTTCAGTGTAGGTAGTGCTGGATGCTCAAAGGTGGTCAGAGTGGGTAATCCAGTGTTGTCAGATGCTCTTCAATTCAGTACATCTCTGATGGCTCAGACACTACCACAGTTGGCTTAGCGCTCTTGTTACAGTGTATTGAGCAGTACATAGAGGATCAAGAAGTCCCCTTGTTGAGGTAGGATTGCATGCTTGCAGCTAGCACTTTCAGAGGGAGATAAGAGCTGTTTCTTAAGTACTTTTTTTGTGCCTTGACTCCTCTTGGAAGCTTGCAAGTGCTGTTAGAACAGCCTTATCTTTTCCACCAAGACACCAGGAGACCTGGGGCATCCCTGCAAGTGACAATTTAACTTCATTGGGTCGTGCTTTAGATTCAGAGCACAGTAACAAATAAATGAATACCTCTGGAATTTGTAGTCCTTCCTGTGCTGTTTGACAGTTCTTAATTATTTCAAGTGGTCATTCAGCTGAGGCCTCCACTTAACTAATTATTTCCCTCCCATGGGCTTTTTTTTCCTGTACTGAAATGAGAGCTGAAGAAACAGAAGAGACTCGTTTATAATAATATGTGTATGGTACTGTGGTAAAAATATAATACATTTTTTATTTCAAAGTGCTTTTGTAAACTACAGGAGCTCTGATGTCCTATTAAATATCTGTAGTGTAGGACAGGCTTTCTGCTTACAAATCTTCATTATTAGAGAGAGTGATTTGCCATTGGAATAGGCTGCTCAGGGAGGTGGTGGAGTCACCATCCCTGGAGGTGTTCAAGAAAAGCCTGGATGAGGCACTTGGTGCCATGGTCTGGTTGACTGGCTAGGGCTGGGTGCTAGGTTGGACTGGATAATCTTGGAGGTCTCTTCCAACCTGGTTGATTCTGTGATTCTGCAAGGAGCAGACTGGGTCCTTTCCTTTGACTTGGAGGGGCATAAGACGTGGGCATTAGAAAATTGTTGCTTTGATTAGGCTGCTGGAAGGTTTTGCAGCCTTTCAGTACTTAAAGGAGCTTATCAGAAAGATGGGGACAGACTTTTTAGCAGGACCTGTTTGTGATGGGACAAGGGGCAGTGGCTTTAAACTAAAACAAGAGCTACAGGTGAGATGCAAGGAGGTCTTTTTATACTGAGGGTAGTGGAACACCAGCCCAGATTAGCCAGAGAGGTGGTAGATGTCCCATCCTCAGAAATGGTCCAGGTCAGGTTGAATGGGACTGTGAGTAGCTTGCACTAATGGAAGATGCCCCTGCTGACTGCAGGGTGGTTGGGCTAGGTGAGCTTTAAAGATCTCTTCGAACCTGAAGCATTCTAGGGTGATTCTGTGGGACTGAGAGTAGCTTGCACTAATGGAAGATGCCCCTGCTGACTGCAGGGGGGTTGGGCTAGGTGAGCTTTAAAGATCTCTTCGAACCTGGAGCATTCTAGGGTGATTCTGTGGGACTGAGAGTAGCTTGCACTAATGGAAGATGCCCCTGCTGACTGCAGGGGGGTTGGGCTAGGTGAGCTTTAAAGATCTCTTCGAACCTGGAGCATTCTAGGGTGATTCTGTGGGACTGAGAGTAGCTTGCACTAATGGAAGATGCCCCTGCTGACTGCAGGGGGGTTGGGCTAGGTGAGCTTTAAAGATCTCTTCAAACCTGAAGCATTCTAGGGTGATTCTGTGGGACTGAGAGTAGCTTGCACTAATGGAAGATGCCCCTGCTGACTGCAGGGGGGTTGGGCTAGGTGAGCCTTAAAGATCTCTTTGAACCTGAAGCATTCTAAGGTGATTCTGTGGGACTGTGAGTAACTTGCATGGACTGAGTAACTTGCACTAATGGAAGATGTCCCTGCTGACTGCAGGGAGGTTGGACTAGATGAGCTTTAAAGATCTCTTCAAGCCTGAAACATTCTAAGATAATTCTATGTAATGATTACAAATTAAAGTCCAAGCTATGGGTTAAAATGGGGCTAGTCTTTCAGATTTACTGTTTCACCTTTGTCACTGGAATGTCCTGCTAAGTCCAGCATCATTCCATTCATTGGAAAGTGACCAAGAGCAGAAAACTTCCAGGCTTGAGTCTGTATTCATTCAAAATATTTGCAAAAAGATACTGGTACTGTGAAATTATAGTGGAAGACACTTGAAAGATCATCAAATACCAACCCCTCTGCCATGGGCAGGGATACCTCCTACTTGACCAGGTTGCTCAAGGTCCCATCCAACCCAGCTTTGAACACTTCCAGGCCTCCACAGCTTCTCTGGGCAGTCTGCTGCAGTGCCTCAGCACCCTCATGGTGGTGGAGCTTTGATCCATTGCCCCTCATTCTGTCACTGCATGCCTTCTAAAGAGTCATTTTCCAGCTATCCTATAAAACCCTCTTTGTATCCTGGGATTCTACTAGAAGATCTCTCCAGAGCATTCTCCAGGCTGTGCAACCCTCAGCCTGCCATTGTAGGAGAGGTGCTTCAGCCATCTGATCATCTTCGTGGCCTCCTTTGCATCATAGAATCAAGCAGGTTGGAAGAGACCTCCAAGCTCAGCCAGTCCAACCTAGCACCCAGCCCTAGCCAACCAACCAGACCATGGCACTAAGTGCCTCAGCCAGGCTTTGCTTCAACACTTCCAGGGACAGTGACTCCACCACCTCCCTGGGCAGCCCATTCCAATGCCAATCACTCTCTCTGACAACAACTTCCTCCTAACATCCAGCCTAGACCTGCCCTGGCACTACTTGACACTGTGTCCTCTTGTTCTGTTGCTGCTTGCCTAGCAGAAGAGGCCACCCTCCACCTGGATACAGCCTCCCTTCAGGGAGTTGTAGCCAGCAATGAGCTCTGCCCTGAGCCTCCTCTTCTCTAGGCTAAACAACCCCAGATCCCTCAGCCTCTCCTCATAGAGTTTGTGTTCCAGGCCTTTCACCAGCTTTGTTGCCCTTCTCTGGACACATTAAGTGCATACAAGAAGATACAAACCTCTTTCTTCTGCATACTTTTACTACTTATAAAATTTGATTTAAATACACATTAGGTTTTTCCTTAGAAAGGTACATGTTTTGACTTTGTGCCATGTTCTGCTGCTGAATGACTAGATCACTTGCTGCTTCAGATTTCTGGCAGGGTTTCATTTGACCAGCAGAACCTCTTCCAATGAGACACTTATGAAGCTTGTCTTGCAGTTGCAGTTTGAAAGAGTGTATTACCTTTTCTCTTGAGTCATGGGTGCCTTCTGGTAGATGTCTGCTTGGTTTCATGTCTGTTACGTGATGTACTTCTAGCATGAGGTTTTGCACTGTGAAATTACACAATCTGAGGTAGTCTAGTTTCCACAAGTGAATGCCAGGTTTACTTTGTAGTGCAATAGCTCTCCTGTTTCACATGGACTGTAGTGCTCAGTGCCAGGAGAGATGTTCCCAGACAACCAGCAACGGAACAAGGGGACACACTCTCAACTTGTGATGTGGGAATTATAGGCTGGATGTAAGGAGGAAGTTGTTGGCAGAGAGAGTGATTGGAGTTGGGATGGGCTGCCCAGGTAAGTCGTGGAGTCACCATCCCTGGAGGTGTTGAAGAAGAGCCTGGATGAGGCAATGCCATGGTCTGGTTAATTGGATAGGGCTGGGTGCTAGGTTGGACTGGCTGATCTTGGAGGTCTCTTCCAACCTGGTTGCTTCTACTCTGTGTGAATCCATGGCACTGGCTGCAGCAAAGTGCCGAAGCAGTGAAGTCATGTCCTAAGTAGCATCTTGACTAAGTCATGCACTAGGACATGCTGAAGTAGTGAAGTAAGGTGCTGCGTTTGGGCAGGCCTGAAAGGCAGTCTTGCTTAGGGCTGCAGCGTAGCTACATGTACCTGCCACAGGTTATGTTCAGCTGCTTTGTGTAACAGTGGCAGTGTAGGTGCAGTTGTTGGATCTTCTCTTCAAGCTACATGAGTTATGAGTACTTCTGGAATATCTGGAAACTGGCCTGAACTCGATTCTGTGGTGCTCCCTCTTTGCTGCTTAATGCAGCTTCAGATAGGCAAGTGCAGGGGTCACAGCCCTGGCTGCATCCTAAGTGCTAACAGTGCGACTTGGACCCTGTTAGAAGTGACACTGACTCCTGCAGTGCTACTGTGTGTTTTGCAGCGGGCAAATCCTTCCCTTCTTATCTGTGCCATGTAGAAAGTTGGGGTCTTGCCTTAGGCCAGCCCTGTCAGATGAGCTGTGTGAGAGTTTAGACCTTGGGGTGTGTGACTGTTGTCATTCGTGCCTTACAAGGTAGTATTGGTAAGTGGGCTGAAGGCTTCATTGTCCAGGTCATGCCTCTGTGCAGAGATGGGTAGAATGTGGCTGGTGGAGGTTTACAGTAGGTAACTTGCTTTAGCTGCAATCAGAATGATTCTGCACTGTAAGCAGCACTGTAGTTTGTGAATAATTGCTGTCTGACACTCCACCCTTGTCTTCTGAGAATTCCTCTTGCCTTTAAGCACCTGCTGTGTCTCCCTGTGGGAAGTGATTACTGTTTGGCAGCATGTAGGCTTGTCAGTCCAACCTGTTCCAGATGAGGCTTCCTACCTCTGAGTTTATTATCTTTTTTTTCTTTTTCAGTCTGTGAGGGCTTTCAGTAGCAGTGATCTGCTACAGTATGTGAGCAAATGAAGTGTTAGAAACATTAGTGCTACTGATCTTAGTTTGGGTATGGTAGCATGATTTGGCCTAGTAAAGAAGCATTGCTGTGACACCAAGAGATGTCTCTAGAGCTACCATTTCATAATGGCAGTATTTAGCACTGCCACAGCAGAAGCTATGCACATGAGTCATGGCTTTACTCCACTCTTATACCCTGCTGCCTGGGCTCCAAAGACCTCAAAATTCTTTGGGAATAATACCTATGTTCTTATCTCCTCAAATTAGATACTGTAAAAGACACTGCTTTTAATTTTTTTCTTCTCTTTAAAAGTGTATTTTAAGCTTGTCTTGCTTTAGAATCACATTTAATACTGGGTATTAAACTAATACTGGGTACTAAATGAGTACAGTAATTTTCTGTCTGCTAGTAGCTCTTGTTTCCCCTTTCTAGTTAAAAAGTTGGGAGAGAGGAGCAGAAAAGGAGAGACCAACTTTTGGGGTGTTTCTGTGGGCAGCAGTAAGAAACTTGAGGTGTCTGCTCAGCAGTGTCTCAGTCAACTCTGCATAATGGTGTTAGAACTATACATCCTTGGAATAATCATCTGAGGATCAGCCTTGATTGGTGAACATGGGTAGTAGAGGGCTAGTTGGGAAGCTTGATCCTTCCCAATTGGGCATTTAAACCCATATTGGAACATAAAAGTGGTTCTTCTCTCTTGGAGTGTTGGGTTTTTTTTGAGTGAGAGAGGTATGTGTGTGATTTTGGTGGAGCATGACCAGGTTTAAAGATAATTTGCTCAAGTGGATTGAAAGTGAGTTTTTTGGGTTGGGGCCATCAGGAGTCAGGTACAATTTTGTAGTATCAATCCACAAACACTTCAGTTGTAACTATTCTCATTTAGGCTGTACTTTCTCTGCTGTTCATCTAAAGATGCTATTTCAGGACATTTCTCTGAATAGTGAGGTGGAACTGGTTGACTAAAAGGAGTTGGGAGGAAGATGAGAGAGGGAAAAGCAATTTGTTTTTTCTTAAAGAGCAAAAAGGAGGTGGATGGAAAGAGGTTCAGTAGATCAATCAGTAAAACCTGTTCTGGATTGTACCATGGAACAAAGTGGGGAAAAACAATTTGGTTTTTCTTAAAGTGCAAAATGAAGATGGATTGAAGAAGGTTCAGTAGATGAGGAATGGAATGAGATGGGGAAAAAACAATTTGGTTTTTCTTAAAGAGCAAAAAAGAGGTGGATAGAAGGAGGTTCAGTAGATCAGTAAAACCTGTTGTGGATTGTACCATGGAATGAGATGGGGAAAAACAATTTGTTTTTTCTTAAAGAGCAAAAAGGAGGTGAATAGAAGGAGGTTCTGTAGATCAATCAGTAAAACCTGTTCTGGATTGTACCATGGAACAAGGTGGGGAAAAACAATTTGGTTTTTCTTAAAGAGCAAAACAAAGGTGGATGGAAGGAGGTTCAGTAGATCAGTAAAACCTGTTCTGGATTGTACCATGGAATGAGATGGGGAAAAACAGCTTTGTTTTTTCTTAAAGAGCAAAAAGGAGGTGGGTAGAAGAAGGTTCAGTAGATCAGTAAAACCTGTTCTGGATTGTACCATGGATGTTGTCAGTATTCAGAGATTCCCCAGTCCGCAGACTGAAAAGTGGCAAAGTTGTAGATGTGTTCTGGCTTCCTTTAGGCTCACACTCTTAAGTAAACTTTACATAACGCTTTGGAAAATGTGACTGATTTGGAATTTTGAGGGTATTGAGAATTTTTCTTTGTGAAGAAAGGCGAGATTGATTATTTCTGTGCAGTGAAAACACAACCTCTCTCTCGCAGTGAAAGGCCTGGAACACAAAGCCTATGAGGAGAGGCTGAGGGAGCTGGGGTTGTTTAGCCTGGAGAAGAGGAGGCTGAGGGCAGATCACATTGCTGGCTACAACTACCTGAAGGGAGGCTGTAACCAGGTGGGGGGGGCCTCTTCTCCCAGGCAAGCAGCAAGAGAACAAGGGGACACAGTCTCAAGTTGTGCTGGGGGAAGTATAGGTTAGATGTTAGGAGGAAGTTGTTGTCAGAGAGAGTGATTGGCATTGGAATGGGCTGCCCCGGGAGGTGGTGGAGTCACTGTGCCTGGAGGTGTTCAAGCAAAGCCTGGCTGAGGCACTTAGTGCCATGGTCTGGTTGCTTGTGTAGGGCTGGGTGCTAGGTTGGACTGGCTGAGCTTGGAGGTCTCTTCCAACCAGGTTGATTCTATGATCCAAAGGAGGCCACGAAGATGATCAGATGGCTGAAGCACCTCTCCTACAATGGCAGGCTGAGGGTTGCACAGCCTGGAGAATGCTCTGGAGAGATCTTCTAGTAGAATCCCAGGATACAAAGAGGGTTTTATAGGATAGCTGGAAAATGACTCTTTATAAGGCATGCAGTGACAGAACGAGGGGCAATGGATCAAAGCTCCACCACCATGAGGGTGCTGAGGCAGGGCTGGGTACTAGGTTGGACTGGATGATTTTGGAGGTCTCTTCCAACCTGCTTGATTCTATGATTCAGATACAGTTTTGAGCATCACCTGTGTGCAGAGTGTCAAACTGTCTCGCTGTGTGTGCCTTCGTTGCAGG
The DNA here is from genome assembly GCF_015220805.1 of Pogoniulus pusillus. NCBI lineage: Eukaryota > Metazoa > Chordata > Aves > Piciformes > Lybiidae > Pogoniulus > Pogoniulus pusillus. The sequence goes on along the minus strand of NC_087276.1, from coordinate 3,130,959 downwards.
ATCGTGTGTATGTGCAGCAGAATAATGTGGAGAACGTCTACAACTTGGGCCTGATTATTTTCCGCGACCAAGTTGTCCGCTACGGCTGTATCAGGGATCACCTGCGGCAGACTCTGCTGGATATGATTGCGAGAGAAAGGAAAGGAGAAGTTGTAGACAGGTAAGAGGTTTGTGACTGTCTTGGGTTGGAAACAATACCTGGTCAGTTAAGAGTGAAGCAAGGACATAACCCAAATCATTGTTTTAAGGCTGTATTTCTGATCCCAAGTAGAATTTATCCATGATAAGCAAGCAAATGCTTCTTTCTCCGTGGAGGTTTAGCATCATGGTAACTAATAAATAAAATCTCATTAGCATTTTTTTTCATACTTGGCCATTTTTAGTACAGCTTTTCTTAAAACTCTCTATTGCCACCTTGTGCCAGAGCATTTGATTATAAAGCAGACTTTTGACAGTCCTCTGCCTCATTCTCCCTTGTGTTTCCTCTGTACCAAGAGGTCATTTAATTTTCTTCTACCTGTATTTTTTTTCTAGTAGCAGTATTATTTTTGAAGTTTTTTAGTTGTTTCCTTTCCTCATGTTTTGACTCAGTTGTCTCTTGGTAGTTCAATTGCATCTCTGAGCTTTTAATCTGTTCCTTATGCTCTGTAGCCAGTTCAGTAGATGTGGAGTGTCATGCCACACGCTGCAGACGCTGTGGCTGAAGCCACTTCAGATTTGCCAGTTTTCTCCTGCTTCTCCACTTTCAGAGCAGCTGTTGGGTGTGGAGATGTTAATTTGGCTGCAATTCTGTGGCTGAGATTGCCCAACATACAAGTTAGGAAGAGCAAAGTACTCTGTGGACACAGCTGTGTATTGTCCAATGCTGCCAGCAAGGGGAATTTTTTCCTGGGTGCAGTTCTTTTGTTTTCACAGTTTATTGATGTGTCTCTGTGCCTGACCAAATGCATTTTCATTTAGTATTTTTTTCTTTAAAAATGCACAAAAAACCAAATCCCAACTAACCAGCTAAAAACCCTCAGCTCTGCCCAGCAACTTCCCTCTCTGCAGCTGTTTGGAATTATAGAATCAGGGAAGGGAAGGGGCCACAAAGAGCAGCCAGTTTCAACCCCCCTGACATGGGCAGGGACACCCTACCCTAGAGCAGGCTGCCCTCAGCCTCAGCCAGCCTGGCCTTAAATACCTCCAGCCATGGGACCTCAACCACCTCCCTGGGCAACCCATGCCAGCCTCTCACCACTCTCAGACTCCACTTCCTCCTCACGTCCGCTCTCAATCTCCCCACCTCCAGCTTTGCTCCATTCCCTCCAGTCCTGGCACTCCTTGATAGCCTCAAAAGTCCCTCCCCAACTTTTTCTGAGGCCCCCTTCAGATGCCAGAAGGACACAAGAAGATCACCTAGGAGCCTCTTCCAGACTGCGCAGCCCCAACTCTTTCAGTCTGCCCTCACAGCAGAGCTGCTGCAGCCCTCTGAGCATCCTCCTGGCCCTTCTCTGGACACACTCCTGCATCTCCACATCCCTCTTGTCATAGGGGCTCCAGAACTGGATGCAGTACTCCAGGTGGGGTCTCAGCAGAGTGGAGTAGAGGGGGAGAATCACCCCTGAACTGAATTGCTCAGTTCCAACCTTGATGTGCAGTCCCAGTTTTCCTCGTAGTAGTATTTTTGGTTGTTTTCCTGTAGGTTGAAATATTCTTAATTTTGAGACCTGCTTCCCTATCTCTGTATTAAAAATATTAGTATCATAGAACTGTTTAGTGGACTGAGTTGGAAGGGACCTCCAAAGGTCATGTAGTCCAACTCCCCCTGCAATAAATCCCCATCCACAGCTAGCTGAGATCGCCCAGAGCCCTGTTGAGCCTCAGCTTGAAGGAGCTGACAGTGCTTATTCAATATTCATTTAGAACAAAACTAAACAATTTTACTCCTGTAATCTTGAGAATGTGTCACCTACCAGACAGATGGAGGACTTACTATTTTTATGTGAAGCAATTCTTATTACTGTATTTATGCTGATGTGCTGCTCTGAGTTGTTGTTATTCTGCTGTGTCTTCCAAGCATGTAGATTTCTCAAGTTGTTAACAACTTACTTTTTGGCAGAGGCGCAATAAGAAATGCTTGCCAGATGTTAATGATTCTAGGTCTTGAAGGAAGATCAGTCTATGAGGAGGACTTTGAGGCTCCGTTTTTGGAGATGTCTGCAGAATTTTTTCAGGTACAGCAGCTTTGTAATAATCAGTGTTTAGGAAGTTGTTGTGACTTCATGGAATTGTGAGAATCGGTGGTGGTCGTTTGCTGAGTCTGTTCATCTGTGTCAAATGAATAAGAAAAATCACTGGCTTTGCAGAAAATTTTACACCTTTACCATAAGTTAAATGTAACTTTGAGCTGTGGGTTCCACTAACATCTCAAGTCATCATCATGCTCGTGTTGTGCCTGCTTTGGGCTATGTCATGCACCTTAATCTGCATTTCAGCCACATTCTGTTTGAAATAGCTTGAATGGTTCAAACTGGTCCATGCTGGGAATGGAGATGGAAGACTTCAGTCAGTCTGTCTTTGAGGAAACAATTTCCTTCATGCTTTCTATGTTTATGAGTTATTTTGTAATGAAATGAGCCAGCTTAAGGAATTAAAGGTATCCAAGTGACAATTAAGGATATCTAAGTGACAATCTAGTTATTGGATAGCCACTGAATGATACATTTGAAATACTTCCTGAGGTTTTTGTGAGACAGCTTCAGGGGAAAAAAAAACAGTGTAATGGTTAAGTGTAATGCTCATGTATTACTGAAAGTGGATAGAAATGATAAAAGCATGTTAAAAGATAAAATATTGGTCAGTCTCCCAGCTCTTAAGCAGTTCCAACTATCGTGTCAGACCCTGTTAGCTCTGACATGAAAAAAAAGGTACATTATAAAGTCTTCCTCCAAAAAAACTCTGCTTGCCAGCATAGATAAAACCAGTTTGACATCATAATGTGCTCAGCATTGTCACAAACAAGAATAGTGGTAACTGGTGACCCTCACAACTCATAAATATGCCATAAACTGATATTGGGAAGGAATTTTTGACTCTTCCCTCTCCGCATCCTTGCATTTGCTTTGGATCCAGGGCTAAAACTTGCACTTGGTAACTGGAAGCTAGGTTGAGATGGTTTTAATGTGAAGAATACCATGCTGATAATAAGTGTACCACCTTACACATGTAGCACAATTAGTATAGCAGTGTCATTGTTTTGTCTTAAGCATGCATGTCAATCTTGGGGGTATAATGATCTCATTTGGGCATGCTGGGTTTGACTTGAACTTGCTTGTAAATGCTGATCTGAAATAACTAGTACATTTACTTTTTCCCCCCTCCAAAAATAAACTCTAAAGTATTAATTTGTGTTAATCACAGATGGAAAGTCAGAAATTTTTAGCTGAAAACAGTGCTTCTGTATATATAAAGAAAGTAGAAGCTAGAATTAATGAAGAAATAGAACGGGTGATGCACTGTCTGGATAAATCAACCGAAGAACCAATTGTGAAAGTGGTTGAGAGGGAGCTTATTTCCAAGCATATGAAAACTATAGTGGAAATGGAGAACTCTGGGCTAGTTCATATGCTGAAAAATGGGAAGACAGAAGGTAAGAGTGCATATGTGGAAGACAGAAATGGTTGCAATACTGTTTTGTTGTTTTTAAATGTTGGATAAGTCAAGCTTAACATTTGTGTTCCTGTGCAATTGTGAAAACATTGGTGGCACTGTTTGGCAGGCATCTCAAAATATGACTTAAGAGGATTTTAGAGAGCTCTTAAAACAGTTTATGCATATAAGTTGTTTTATTTAGTACCAGATACAAGTCATTTTTTGGTAAGCCAGGTATCTGAAGAAAAGCACAAACCTGTTGTAGCAGTCTTTGTTACTTGTTTTCTGTGAGCCATGTAATGACTTTTATTCCTCCAGTATGTAGCTGTCAAAATGCATCCAAGTTGGGTTTTTTTGGCATGCAGACTCCATTCACTACCAACAGTGGTGGTGATCTGGAATTTAATCCAGCTGGGGGCCAGGCACTAACAGTGTTCCTCAGGGCTCAGTGTTTGATCTAGTTCTCTTTAATGTCTTTATCTGTCGCCTCTGGGTGAGGCCATCAAGGGCACCCTCAGTAAGTTTAAAGATGACACCAAGCTGGGAGAGTGATCTGCTTGAGTGTAGGAAGGCTTTACAGAGGGACCTGGACAGTCTGGATCCATGGGCCAAAAACAGCTCTATGCGTTTCAACAGGACCGTGTGCTGGGGCCAGCACTTGAGTGGCAGTAACCCCCTGCAGTGCTACAGGCTTGGGGAAGAGTGGCTAGGAACTGCCTAGTGGAAAAGGATCTGGGGGAGTTAGTCAGCAGCAGGGTGAAGTTGAGCCAGTATCTGCCAGGATGGCCAAAAGGCTAACAGCAGTGGCCAGCAGCATTAGGGCAGTGATTGTCCCCATGTATTTGGCACTGGTGAGGCCACTACTTGAATACTAGGTTGAGTTTTTGAGGCACTCACTACAAGGACATAGAGATCCTGGAGTGAGACCAGAGAAGGGCAGAGGATTTGTTGAAGGGTCTGGAGAACATGTCTTGTGAGGAGCATCTGAGGGAACTGGGGTCTTCTAGTGTGAAGTAAAGGAGACTTAGGGTAGAGCTGCTTGCTCTCTACAGCATCCTGATAGGAGATGACAGTGAGGTGGGGGTCAGTCTTTTCTCCCTATTAACAAGTGATAAGGCAAGAGAAGATGGTCTCAGGTTGCACCAGGGAAGGTTTAGTGTGGTTATCCGAAGAAGGTTTTTTCATTGAAAGAGTGGTTATTAAACACTGAAATAGGCTCCCCAGGGATGTGATTGAGTCCCCATCCCTGGAAATGTTTAAAAGAGACAGAGATGTAGTTTAGTACCAGGCTTGATGGAGTTAAATAACTTAGTGATCTTAAAGATCTTTTCCAATCAAAACAACTCTATGGCTTTAAAAAGTGCTAGTGTAAATGACATTAATAGAAGCATTGCAGGGCCAATTCTTGGCAAGAGGGCTTTGTTACAGAAAAAAAGTTGGCTATTTTTAAAGGATAAGAGAAAAGCATGAGAGAGTTGAAAAGAAAGGCTTGGTTTGATGTAGCTTTCCCTAACAGAGCTTCATGTAGGACAGAATGACTGAATGAGAGATAGTATGGAAAGAAATAGATCCTAAGCTTCCAAAGCAGCGTCATGAAGGGAGCAATTGTTAGTATCTATATTTAGAGCTCACACCAACGCCCTGCAAATGGGGAACAGCCTTGCTGCTTTGATTAATGGCCTTAGTTCCTTAAAGCAGCTTCACAATTACAAGGAGACAGAGTGACAAAGTGAGCAAATTTCTCAGTTGAAAGAAAATTACTGCATTGAAAAGGAAAGTGATGATACTATACTTAATGTCTTTTTTGTTCTTCAGTGTCCAGTTAAGATAGCCTTCAGGCTGAGGGTACAAGGATATCGAAGGGTATTGATACACAGAGAAATCAGTTTCACTTTTACAGCTCTTGATTTGATTTGGTTAAGTCCTGAAGAGGAAATAGTTGCTGCATTGTGGAGATAAGATTTCCCATAAATGAACAATGGATTCCTCTTTTGGAGAGCCTTGTTTAACCCAAGCCGTGTCTGACTTCAGATGGATGAAACAAAGTAGTGTAAAATGATACCTCTCACTTCAAATCAATATTAATTAAGATGCAGGCTTTCCTTTGAATACAGAGAGAGTTCTTAGTGCTTTTGCTTTAATTTAGACTTCTTAAATAACTTGATTTTTTTGGAAGGATAATCACAGAATGCCCTAGGTTGGAAGGGACACTTTAACAGTCATCTTGTCCAGCATCCCCTGTAGTGAGCAGAAACATCTTCAGCCAAGTCAGGTTGCCTAGAGCCCTGCCCAGCCTGACCTGGAATGTTTCCAGGGATGGGGCATCTACTATATTTCTGAGTAACCTGGAACAGTGTCTCACTACTCTCCATGTAAAATGTTCTTCCTTATATCTTTTAAGTTAAATTCATCACAACAGGCCCTGCTAAAACCTCTGTCCCCATCGTTCTTATAAGGCCCTTTGAGTACTGAAAGGCCACAATAAAATCTCCCTGGTACCTTCTTGTCTCCAGGCTGAACAACCCTAACTCTCAGGCTGTCCTCAGAGCAGAGAGGTTGCAGCCCTCAGATAGTTTTCATGGGCCAAATCTTGGAAGTTACATTCTTAAATACCACTGAAGCTTACAGCCATACTGGAGTTTGAGTGCATTGTCTGTTGGCACAAGCCTGCTCTCAGCAGTAGCAGATGCCATGCTTCAGACAACCCAGAATAATTGAAGACAATCTTTTTTCAACGTTGTGTCTGCTGCAGCCAACTTGTTGTCAAGAGTAAAGGGAAGGAGACACCAGAAAATGTGAGGGCCCTGAGCTGTTATGGGAAGTGTTTTGTGGCTGAACTCGTACTGCTGTCTTCTGCTCTGAGAAGAATGAGTTACTAACAGACTGTGTCTCCTTGTTTCCAGACCTTGCCTGCATGTACAAGTTGTTCAGCCGTGTGCCAAATGGTCTGAAGACAATGTGTGAGTGCATGAGCTCGTACCTGAGAGAGCAAGGCAAAGCACTAGTTTCTGAAGAAGGAGAAGGAAAGAACCCAGTTGACTACATTCAGGTAGTTCCAATATTTAACTTTCTTTTCTCCCACTTTACCCAAGTTCCCCAGAACAGCAGTTAACTATGTGATTGACAAGGTAACCTTAATACCAATTCAGAAGGGATGGTTATTAATCAGCTACACCTATCTGTTATTTTAAGATAGATTTTCTGTGGTTGTAGACATGTTTAGAACTCTTTTTACCTGTGCTCAGGTTTTGTGCTTTGGATAGCTGCCTTTGGTGAACAACATCCTCAGGCTAATGATCAAACTGTTAGGGACTTCCTGAATTATCCTAAATGATATTTGCCTCGGGAGTGAGTTATCCCTCTACTGGTAAACAGCTTTATAGTGCCTGTTCTGGGTAGTTTTATGTCATGTTACATATCAGGCTTTAATGAAACAAAAAAATCACCTGACAGAATTTCACAGTGAGACTAAGTATGACTGAGAGGTGACTGTGTTACAAATCACAACAAATTCCTTGCTTCATTCTCAGATTTCCTGAGAAACAGAACACTTGGGCATGGTAGATGTAAAAGTGTTCCCTTTTCCTCCATCTCTGCGAATCCTTCTGTGCCATTAAGGTATCACTGGCACAAACTGTGCTTCAGGACTGTTTGTCATCTTTTCTCTGCCCTTGTCTCTTGAGAAGATGGTTTGAATTTCATAGAATCAGTCCAGGCTGGAAGGGACCACAAGGACCACCTAGTTCCAACCCCCCTGCCATGCCCAGGGACACCCTACCCCAGAGCAGGCTGCACACAGCCTCAGCCAGCCTGGCCTGAAACACCTCCAGCCATGGGGCCTCAACCACCTCCCTGGGCAACCCAGTCCAGCCTCTCACCACTCTCAGGCTCAACAACTTCCTCCTCACGTTCAGCCTGAACCTACCCACCTTCAGCTTTGCTCCATTTCCCCCAGTCCTGTCACTCCCTGACAGCCTCAAAAGTCCCTCCCCAGCTTTTTTGTAGCCCACTTCAGATGCTGGAAGGCCACAAGAAGGGTCACCTGGGAGCCTCCTCTTCTCCAGCCTGCACAGCCCCAACTTTTTCAGTCTGTGCTCACAGCAGAGCTGCTGCAGCCCTCTCAGCATCCTCCTGGCCCTTCTCTGGACACACTCCAGCATCTCCACATCCCTCTTGTCACAGGAGCTCCAGAACTGATGCAGTACTCCAGGTGGGGTCTCAGCAGAGCACAGCAGAGGGGGAGAATCCCCTCCCTGGCCCTGCTGGCCACACTTCTGCTGCTGCAGCCCAGGCTCTGCTTGGCTTTCTGGGCTGCAAGTGCACACTGCTGGCTCATGTTGAGCATCTTATCTATATTTGCATATAAAGCATTGAACTTTAAGGAAATGCTTTAATACTTCATGTGATAATGTGTGTTTATTTAAACAGGGCTCTCCTACCCTCCAACAGATTGACTGTTAGGTTTTCTGCAATGATATGATTTAAACACAAAAAGAGATGAAAATTATATGGAAATAAGTGTCTGGATTACTTTTTCACTCTTTTTAAATCCTGAGGGACCTAAATATGTATTGTAAAAACCTATCTGGGAAAGAGTTAAAAACTTCATTGTAAAGGTGCTCATAATGTTTCCCACTGCAAAAGTGAATAGTATCACGAAGCTGAAGAAGAGCCAAGCTGCATGTACTCTGGCAGGGCTTATTCTCTCAGCCCATTAATATGTAGCCCAATGATCTGATAAAGATGCCCAAGGGGTTGATAACTGATTACCACTGGTTAATTCTCCACTTCCACTGATACGATGGAAGAAGAGAAAAATACCTGTGAATTGAGAAACCATCTCGCTCATCTCAGCAACATGATGAGTACATCATCAGAAAGTTTGCAGATAACACCAAGCTAGGAGCAGCTGTGGAGCTGTTGGAGGGTAGGAGAGCCCACAGACGACCTTGGCAGGCTGCGTGGGTGGGCAGAGGCCAATGGGATGAGATTGAACAAAGCCAAGTGCAGGCTTCTACACTTGGCCACAACAACCCCAAGCAGCACTACAGGCTGGGGACAGAGTGGCTGAGAGCAGCCTGGCAGAGAGGGAGCTGGGGGTGCTGGGAGAGAGGAGCTGAAGATGAGGCAGCAGTGTGCCCAGGTGGGCAGCAGAGCCAATGGCATCCTGGGCTGGCTGAGGAGCAGTGTGGGCAGCAGGACGAGGGAGGTTCTTCTGCCCCTGTGCTCAGCACTGGTCAGGCCACCCTTTGAGTGCTGTGTCCAGTTCTGGGCTCCTCAGTTCAAGAGAGATGTTGAGGTGCTGGAAGGTGTCCAGAGAAGGGCAAGGATGCTGATGAAGGGCCTGGAGCAGAGCCCTGTGAGGAGAGGCTGAGGGAGCTGGGGGTGTGCAGCCTGCAGCAGAGGCGGCTCAGGGCAGACCTCATTGCTGTCTACAGCTACCTGAAGGGAGGCTGTAGCCAGATGGGGTTGGTCTCTTCTGCCAGGCAAGCAGCAACAGAAGAAGGGGACAGAGTCTCAAGTTGTGGCAGGGGAGGTCTATGCTGGATGTGAGGAGGAAGTTGTTGTCAGAGAGAGTGATTGGCATTGGAATGGGCTGCCCAGGGAGGTGGTGGAGTTGCTGTCCCTGGAGGTGTTGAAGCCAAGCCTGGCTGAGGCACTTAGTGCCATGGTCTGGTTGATTGGATAGGGCTGGGTGCTAGGTTGGACTGGCTGAGCTTGGAGGTCTCTTCCAACCTGCTTGATTCTCTGATTCTATGAATTTTTCAAGGACATAAATAGCTGCAAGAAGGTGCACAAGAAGCCACCCTATAGCATCAAAATTTTCAGTGTAGTCCAGCACTGCTCCTGCAACAGGACTGAACCCTGAGCCAGTCTTTGAGATGATTGCTAAGGCATTGCCAGTGGATTAGACTGAAGAGTTCTTACAGTAATTAGAAGGGATGTTGAGCTGATGTTGTAAGTGAAGGTGCTAGCAGTTTCTCCTGTTTGACAGCAGCTTGTTCAGATGGTGTGCTCCTGGATGAGGGCACATGAACTAACCTTGGTAGGCAGAGATAGTGGGATTGACTTTGATTTTAATATTTCTAATGAGCTTTAATTAGCCTGTCTATAGACCATCCCTTTAAGTGAGATGTTGAGTTCCTAAGAAACAGTAGTAGTTCACTGAGTAATTCACAAATGGCTTCTTTAATTAACCACATAGAAATAGTTTCTTAAGGAAGACTTCAAGATCATTTAACATAAACAGTTTTTTTTGTGGATAATTATCATCCATGATAAGGTTTAACTCTAGTATGAAAGTTTTCTTCCTCCCTCAAATGTTGTCACAGTCATGTCTAAAACCTTAGTGTGTATCCTATGTACTTAGCAAGGTGCCTGGGTGATTTTTAAGATGCTTCCTCCTTCTGCCCTCAGTTGTTTTAACTCTGGGGAAACATGATGCAGACTCTAATAATTGTGTTCAGAATGTGCTGATTCAGCTCAGAGAAAGTGGTTCCCCTCAGGCCTGTGAACAGTCACGCTGTGATAACTGGAGAGCTTGCAGCCAGCTTCCTTACATCAACAGTGATGCTTAAGAAGCACTACAAAACATGCAACTAAATACTGCAGAACATGTCCCTGGATTGAAATGAGAGGGGGGGAAAAGCCCCAAGATTAAGCCTGTTGTTGCAGTGTGTTTTCTCCCCAGGCTTGTCTAGGGATGCTACTTCTGTGACATTGACTTTGTCTACCTTACTCGGAATGCAGCTACAACAAATCAGCTCTTTCCAGATGTGAATTTAAAACTACACTTAACCAGCCTGTTCCACGACAGTGGTCAGAAAAACTTTTAATCTTTGAGTAGCCAATTCCAGTAAACTTCACTGGTACTTAACACCAGTGTTTTAGAGAATCAGAGAATCAGCCAAAGTAGAAGAGACCTTCAAGCTCATGCAGTCCAACTAATCACCCAGCCTGATCCAATCAACTAGACCATGGCACTAAGTGCCTCAGAGAAGACTGGATGAGGCCCTTAGTGCCAGGGTCTAGTTGAATAGATAGGGCTGACTGGTAGGTTGGACTGGATGATCCTGGAAGTCTCTTTCAACCTGGCTGATTCTGTGATTCTTGAACACCTCCAGGGACGGTGACTCCATCACCTCCCTGGGCAGCCCATTCCAATGCCAATCACTCTCTCTGGGAAGAACTTCCTCCTAACATCCAGCCTAGACCTCTCCTGCCACAGCTTGAGACTGTGTCCCCTTGTTCTATTGCTGGTTGCCTGGCAGAAGAGACCAACCCCACCTGGCTACAGCCTCCCTTCAGGGAGTTGTAGCCAGCAATGAGGTCTGCCCTGAGCCTCCTCTTCTGCAGGCTGCACACCCCCAGCTCCCCCATCCTCTTTTCACAGGGCTCTGCTCCAGGCCCCTCACCAGCTTCACTGCCCTTCTCTGGACTTCTTCCACCACCTCAACATCTCTCTTGAACTTAGGATTTATTTTTAGCTGGTTTATCTGAAAATTGCTTCTATAAGAGATCCGTGGCAGCTGTAAAGATTCAAAGATGGAATTGAAAGTTCAGATACTTCCTACCAATGCTGAAACAGAGAGCTGTGCAGAATCACTGAGTGTAGATGTGGTTGTCTCTCTGTCTTCATCTGTTATTACTGCTTTGCAACTTCAGATCAGTGAAGCTGCTTTTGTTTCTCTTGAAAGGGTTTACTGGATTTGAAGAGCAGGTTCGACCGCTTCCTGCAAGAATCCTTCAATAACGATCGACTCTTCAAGCAGACTATTGCGGGCGACTTCGAGTACTTCCTAAACCTCAACTCTAGGTCTCCAGAGTACCTCTCATTATTTATTGATGATAAGCTCAAAAAGGGAGTCAAGGGAGTAAGTACCAATTAAATAAAAAATACATTTATGCAAGGAGATCTTCAGATGTTGTGTGGCTCATCCCCAATCTCTGAAGCGCTCTAACTGGATTACTTCTAGCAGATACTAGAAATAAGGTTGTAGGATATTCTGAAGCTCCCTTCCTTCAAAATATTACATGTGATTTCCTTAAATGTATTTGTACTTGGGCAGCTATTATCCATTATTAATATTTAATAATGAAGGTCTAATAATAAGAGATCTAAAAATCATCTAATAAGTTTTCTTTCATGAACTAACTCACTTGAGTAGGGAAAACAGTTTGTCTTTGCTTCTTTTTACTGCTTTTACATACCAGAGGACTATTACCATATCTGTCTTACTTAGCTTAAGTACAGCTGTTGTCTTCAGTGTTAGCTCATGGCTTCTTCCATGAAACATTTCAAGGTACAGCACCTGAAATTGGACAAGATGGTGAGGCTACTGTGGCTCTGAATAAGGCTGAATATTATTCCATGTGCCTTATGCTAGGATTAAATTGTATAAACAAACAGAATTTAAGTGATTTTAGTTATTGTGTCACTACACAGGCAAAACAAGTCTTAATTTTTGAAAGGCTTCAATTCCAAGCTAACATTTCATGCTCCTAATACTGATTTCCAGCTGTGCTTTTATTCAAGTACATTAAAACTTATTCAGGATCTTTTCCCTATATTTATCCAGACATTCTGTCCATCCATTTTCTCCCTTGTCCCTAATGATTGTTTTCCCTTCCATTTCAGATGTTTATTTCTGTGTTGTATTGAGTTTGTGCTCTGTTGGCTCTGTCATTCACATGTTGGACCAGTTGTATTAGCTTCTTTACAGACTTACACTGTTAGACCATATGGTTTCTGTGACTTACATTGTATAAGACACTTGTGTTGGAAAGTTGAAACTAGCAAATTGTTTCTTTTGCAGCTAACAGAGCAAGAAGTAGAAACTATCCTGGATAAGGCAATGGTTTTATTTAGGTTTATGCAAGAGAAAGATGTTTTTGAACGCTATTACAAGCAGCACTTGGCAAGAAGGCTTCTCACAAACAAGAGTGTTTCAGATGACTCTGAGAAAAATATGATATCTAAATTAAAGGTAAGATGGTATCTGCTTGCTGCTTCATTTATTGTAGTGAAAATGATTTCTTCTGTCTTTACATAAGGGATATATAAACAATGTACCTTTTGATTTGTGCTCTGCAACTCCCTGAAAGGAGGTTTGCATGAGGTGGGAGTTGGTCTCCCAAGGGAAAACTGATACAACAAGAGGAAATTGCCTCAAGTTGTGCCACGGGAGGTTTAAGCTGGACATGAGAAACAGTTTCTTCTGTGAAAGGGGATTGTCAAGGTCTGGAACAGGCAGCTCAGGGCAGTGGTGGAATCTCCATCCCTGCAGGGGTTTAAAAGCTGTGTAGATGTGGTGCTGAGGGGCATGGTTTAGTGATGACCTGGCAGTGCTGAGTTGGGAATTGGACTCAATGACCTTAAGGATCTCTTGAACCAGAACACTTCTGTGCTTCTGTGAGTCTGTCATTGCTGTTAAATACCTATGTCTGCCTCGAAGAAGGTCACAGAAATAAAGTTTCTTTTCCTCAACAGTATCCTGCTGAAAAGCATCTGACAATGTCTGCTTTGGTCTGATAAGCTTGACATACTATTTTAAGATGAGATAGGAAACTAAAAAGAAATACAAAATACAGTAACAGAGGAAAGAGGCACACCAAATTTGGGTATGTGTAGTTAGATCCTTGTATGAAATAGGAAGCTTAGTTTTGAGTTCTGAAAATAAAGGAAGTGGGAAGCAAGTGACCAAACGTACAGAAGTACCTTTTGTATAAGGTCCTTAGAAACTAATTCACAGCTCATGTATGTGGAACTTTGCTTTTGCACTGCTGCACAATAAATGTTTTGTGTATTTTCAGACTGAATGTGGATGTCAGTTTACATCTAAACTGGAAGGAATGTTCAGGGACATGAGCATCTCAAACACAACGATGGACGAGTTCAGGCAGCATCTTCAGGCAACTGGGGTAAGAGTGGGCTAGGCTATGTCTGCTTGTGCAAACCCCAGACCTTTATCGAGCTTAGTGGATTTTAATTTGTGGGTACTTACTGAAATATGGAGGTCTGTTCGGGGCTTCTTTTACAGACCGAGTTATGCCAGTCCCCTTCCATTAATCCTGTCGGGGCCACTGCTCTCTCATTCCCTTGGCTGGGCTCTGCGGCAGGACCAAAGGCTGGCTCTGCCCCGTGAGGCCGGCAGGGGGCGCCGGGACGCCACTTTCTCATCCCTGCGGAGAATGCCTGCTTCTGCCCCTGCTTCTGCCCCTGCTTCTGCCCCTGCTTCTGCCCCTGCTTCTGCCCCTGCTTCTGCCCCTGCCCTGCTGGGTCTGTCAGGACTTGCCCCGGCCCAGCCTGGATGGGCCTTTCTGTTCCAACCCTTGACCTGGCTTGGCCAGACCTGCCTGCTTCTGCCCTGTCCCCAGCACTGCCAGACTGTGCCCATTGTTCTCATCTGGCTGTGGCCACTTTTAATTGAAATATCTAGTAAGGAGTATGCCTTGCTGGTAGCCAGATGTTTATCACCTTCTATCAGAGTTACTTAAAAGATGAGCACTTCAGCTGTGAAATCCTTCATATTTCTGGTAAGAGCTGTCTTTAGGGATCAAGTGACAGGGTTGTGTGTATAAACTTGAGTCACTGCTTACATCGTAGTCCAGAGGTACAAGCAGGAAAAGCTCCTTCTGATTTAACAGGAGATACTCAATATTTACTCTTTGCTTCCAGAGAGTGAGTTTATAAATGGTTATGTTGAAACTGCTCTGTTTAGCAACCTTGCTTCACTGTACCTTCTCAAAAACCTGTTTAAAAAGACTTCTTACATGGTTTACCAGTTCTGTTCATGAGCACATGGTTAAAGATCCATTCTGTTAATTTCTGTGCACCCCTAAATGCCAGGAGGGGATTAACATGGAGGATTTTTGCTCTGCCATCAGCCCTGATAACAATGAATTAATCTGTCTGGCTTTGTAAAAATAATGTTTCAAGATAAAATGTCCTTTTTTTAACTTAGTCTGAAAATTCTGTTTTGCACTGAGATACAAATGAAATATGATCCTGTTTTAAATTGTCCCTAGGTCTCATTAGGTGGTGTTGATCTCACAGTGCGGGTCCTCACAACAGGTTATTGGCCTACTCAGTCAGCCACACCAAAGTGCAACATCCCTCCAGCCCCCCGGCATGCTTTTGAAATATTTAGAAGGTATGTGTAAAGCCCCCAGATTTTGAGGCAGAAACTTCCAGAAGAAACTTGTTCAACTTGCAGATGTATTTTAGCATTAAAGATGTGTTAGCGTGCTAATGTGCTTAGACATGAGGAAGGAACTCTTCCCTGTGAGAGTGGTGAGGCAAGGTGCAGGAACAGGTTGCTCAGACAAGCTGTGGAGGCTCCAGCCCTGAAAATGTGCAAAGCTAGGATGAATGAGACCTTGAGCAACATATCCTAGTAGGAGGTGTCTCTGCTGTCTCAATTCTAATTTAAATTCTCAGGGACTCAAATATATTTGATAGAACCAATAACAATTTATAGTGCCCTTCCCTCTTCCCCCTTCTTCCCCCAAAGAAAGGAATCAGATGTAGAGAGAGGAAAAGGTAAGCACACCCAAATAAATAAATCTCACTCCATTTGGAAGGTAAAAAGAAAAGTTTAACAGTAAATTCAAAAGGTATCTGAGGTAGGGAAGTTACAAAGGGGTAGGGAAGGGAAAACAAATACAAAATGTGTAGATACAAGCAGATTTTGATGGTGATGGCTTTGGCTGCCTCCTGGGTGATGGCCACGTGGTGAAACAACAAGAACCAGGAACAGGATGGTGATGCTGGTAAGCAGGGAGGCAGAGAGTGCAGAGAGAGAGAGAGAACGGAAAGTCCCCCTGCTTTTATGGGTCTTTAGACAGGAAGGAGAAGTGAGCTAACCATCACCTGGTGGTGTTCAGACCCACCCCTGGGGAGGGGTAAGACCACCTAGGGTCAGGTTCAAGGTTACTCCCCCTGGAGGGTTAACCCTGTACACCTGCCCACGGCAAGGGGATTGGAACTAGAAGATCTCTCTGGTCTCTTCCAGCCCAAACCATTCTGTGATCCTGTTCTTTTGCAGCTCATGCAGAAAGTGGAGAACGCTATAGTCACGTTTCTAGGCTTGAGATTTTGGGAGCTTATCAACCGAGTTTTGACAAAGCACAAGTTAGAAATGCCTCTAATTGTTTACAGCAGTTTCCTCTTAGACACAAGACAAGAACTGTGTGTTAAGCTTTTGATTGCATTGTGTTTCAGGTTTTATTTAGCCAAACACAGCGGGCGACAGCTGACACTCCAGCACCATATGGGTTCTGCAGATCTCAACGCCACGTTCTACGGGCCTGTTAAAAAGGTAAAATGGCAGAACCATGAAAACATTTAGTCTTTTTTGTTTCAAAGGAAACAAACAAGTGTAGTAACTACAGAATTCTGTGAAACAAAAGCTTACCCCCTGATGGATGGGATGGTTTGGGTGTTACCCACCCCACCCCCTACTTTGGAAAATCACTCAGACTAGACTCACGGGCTCTGGAAATTGAATTAAGCTTTATATTTACAGCTTAGCACAATAGACAAGCAGAGATTTACAATCTATACAGCTATAGACAGAAATAGGCAAAGTAAATTATAATACAGAATCACAGCAGCCCTCCCAGAAAGCTGAGTCCCCAGGAGGGGCTCCCAACCACCCTTCCACCTTCCTCCCACCCCTCTACCTTACCCTAGATCTTGCCTTATGTTTAAGGTAGTTTGGAGGGTCAGCCAGGGGGGTTAGGAAGCAGAAGGATTAGTCACACAGATGACAGGTTAGGTTAGAGAGAGAAGTTCAGCCCAAAAGAGACAGGGAGCAACTCTATTATCTATGTTTATGTTATTTGTTCTCAGCAAGCCTATGAGTGCAGCAGACATCAGCATTGTTTCCTTTTCACAGCCTGTAATCTAGTTCTTCTCACCAAAACATTCTAGCTAGTCTCAAACTAGCACAATGGTCATACAGGATCCAGCTTTGTGGGGCTTGGAAGGTGTCCAGAGAAGGGCAACAAAGCTGTTGAGAGGCCTGGAGCACAGCCCTGTGAGGAGAGGCTGAGGGAGCTGGGGGTGTGCAGCCTTCAGAAGAGGAGGCTCAGGGCAGAGCTCATTGCTGTCTACAACTACCTGAAGGGAGGCTGTAGCCAGGTGGGGTTTGGTCTCTCCTCCCAAACAGCCAGCAACAGAAGAAGGGGACAGAGTCTCAAGTTGTGCCAGGGTAGGTCTAGGCTGGATGTTAGGAGGAAGTTCTTCCCAGAGAGTGATTGGCATTGGAATGGGCTGCCCAGGGAGGTGGTGGAGTCACCATCCCTGGAGGTGTTCAGGAAGACACTGGATGAGGCACTTAGTGCCATGGTCTGGTTGATTGGACGGGGCTGCATGATAGGTAGGACTTGGATGATCTTGGAGGTCTCTTCCGACGTGGTTGATTCTATGAAGGGACCTCTGAAGATCATCTAGTCCAACTCCCCTGCTAAAGCAGGGTGCCCCACAGCAGGTTACTTAGGACTGCACCATCCAGATGGGTTTGGGATCTCTCCAGAGAAGACAACTCTAAGTAATATAAGAATAAGGTGCATTCCATTGGCTGCAGAGTCTGATTCTTCCTTGGTGGCAGTTTTGATTATTTTTTTTCCCCACTAATCTGAATGCATCATTTGATATCATCCTTATGTTACTTTAGTGCAAAAGCATTTTTTCAGACCTTGGAGTCTTAGTTGGATTCATAGAAGTACAGTGCTCAATGTTCACATCTACATGAAAATAATTTCCTTGTGGTTTAAGACTGGTTCTAAAATGCTAAGCTTACAGGTAGTAGTGGCTTGGGAAGGTGGACAGCAATGCAAAATAACCTTCAAGTTTAAAGACAAAGTATTAATGTGCAATTGTAAGGATGTTAAAATTCACAGAATCAGCCAGGTTGGAAAAGACCTCCCAGATCATCCAGTCCAACCTAGCACCCAGACCTATCCAGTCATCTAGACCATGGCACTAAGTGCCTCAGCCAGGCTTTTCTTGAACACCTCCAGGGATGGTGATTCCACCACCTCCCTGGGCAGCCCATTCCAATACCAATCACTCTCTCTGCCAACAACTTCCTCCTAACAGCCAGCCTCTACTTCCTCCAGCATAGCTTGAGCCTGTGTCCCCTTGTTCTTTTGCTGGTTGTGTGGGAGAAGAGACCAGGATATGTATTAGAGATAAAACTAAGAACCCTCAGGAATGAGAAGGTAGCAGAACAGGGGCCAGTGAGTGGAGTAGTGGAGTCTCCATCCTGACTCAGTGTTTGCCTGAAGGCATCCCTCAGCATCATGCTCTGGTTGTTCTGGCTTTGAGTGGTGGCCAGCCTACTTGGTGGCATCTGCAGAGGCGCCTCTAGCCTCACTCACCCTGCGCTTCCAAGACCAGGTGGCATATGCTGTTCTGTCAGCTGTGTAGGCTGCTTTCCGAGGGAATTATTTCATCATATAGCTTCCATCCTGCCAAGGTAAAATATTTTGCAGTGGAGAATCATCTAATAGTAGTTTTGTCCTTTTAAAATAGGAAGATGGCTCAGAGGTTGGCGTAGGAGGCGCCCAAGTGACCGGCTCAAACACGCGGAAGCACATATTGCAAGTCTCCACCTTCCAGATGACGATATTAATGCTCTTTAACAACAGAGAAAAATACACATTTGAGGTAAGAGTTGTGGGCTTCTTGCCACATTTCAGTTAACTGGTTTAGGCACTTTCTTGTCCTCTCAAGTAAACCTTTGGAGATAAGGTACTTCTCATTGGAGTGCAGATCAGCCCAATCAGTTGCGACCGATCACAAGCAGTGCACCTGGGAAGCAGTCCTAGGAAGGAATTGCTTTGGAAACAGAGGTTTTCAGAAAGGTTGGAGCAAGTTGTGAGTGTGGTGTATAGGGTTAACACTCCTGGGGGAGTAACCCTGAACCTGACCCTAGGGGTCTTGGCCCCTCCCCAGGGGTGGGCCACACTCCAGGTGATGGTTAGCCCACTCCCCCCACTTCCTGTGGTATAAAAGAGAGAGGAGTTTCCTGTCTCTTGCTCTTTTTCCTTTGCTCCCTCTTGGCACACACACTCACGCTGCATTCCAGCACACCCCGTGGCAGCCACGAGGCAGAGACACCATCACATTGCTCGGGTTGTATCCATCCCTTGTTGTATTTTGCTGTTTTCTCTTCCTTATCCTTTGTAAACTCCCCTACCTCCAATACCTTTTTCTTAGTTATTGTTAAACTTTTCCTTTTTAACTTCCAAATCGAGTGAGATTGATTTATTGGGGTGTGCTTATCTTTTTTCTCTCTCCCTATCTTTGGGAAAAGGAGGGGGAAGAGGGGAGGGCACTCTATAAATTCTATAAATTGTCATTGGGTCTGTTAAATTTATTGGAGTCTCTGGGAACTTGCATTTGAACCCAAGACTGTGTTTTTTTTTCCTGGGCCACAGAACTACAGTAAAGCTGAAGTTTGAAAGCAGCAGGTGGCTCCATTTCCTCATTTTATCTTTGAGCAACTGGATTTAGAGGCCAGAAGGTAGAGCAGGATTTGTATTCTGGCTTCTTAAACACTGAAGCTCTTATATTGGCTGACTGGAGTGAGCTGTAGGATGAATCAAAGACCTTTGATCCTTTCTCTGAAATGGTGAGCCACAGAGGACAGTGATGAAGGTTCAGATAGATTCTTAGCAAGGATACTAGAGGGCCAGTGCTGGGAAAGGTTAAAGTGGTCAGCTGGTATGACAATGTTGAAGAAGCCTTTGGGAGCGGGAGGAGAATCCTGTGCTATGAGGTTTGAGCCTTGTGATGTTAATGTCAATTAACAGTTTCCTTTTAGATGTTATCTTCTGCTTGAGAGTGTACTGACAGCCATAAAAAGCAGAATGGGTGTAGTCTGAAACAATGAA
Organism: Pogoniulus pusillus; assembly: GCF_015220805.1. NCBI lineage: Eukaryota > Metazoa > Chordata > Aves > Piciformes > Lybiidae > Pogoniulus > Pogoniulus pusillus. Next base: position 3,111,423 of record NC_087276.1, on the reverse strand, counting down.
TTTCCAGGGTTTCTTATCTACCTTTGACTGTATTATGCAGAATAATACCTTGCCTTTTTATTTGGCTCTTGTTATCAGCTTATTTGGCGTAGCTGTAACCTGTTAATATTTCTTTGAAGTAGTCTCAGTTGGGATTAACAAAGGCAGAGTTTGATAAGAGACTCTTAATAAGCTACTACTGTACTATGTACAGGTCTGGAGCCCCCAACACAAGAAGGACATGGAACTGTTGAAGTGAATTCAGAGGAGGCTACGAAGATGCTCAGAGAGCTGCAGCAGCTCTGCTATGAGGACAGGCCGCAAGAGTTGGGAGTCTGCAGCCCAGAAGAGAGAAGGCTTTGAGGAGACCTTACAGTGGCCTTCCAGTATCTGAAGGGGGCCTACAGGAAGGCTGTGGAGGGACTATTGACAGGGTCTTGTAATGACAGGATGAAGGGTAATGAGTTTAAACTGGAAGAGGGGAGATTCAAGCTAGATGTTAGGAAGAAGTTCTTTGCAGTGAGGGTGGTGCGACACTGGCACAGGTCTCACACCTCCCTGGAGGTGTTCAGGACCAGGTTGGATGAGGCCTTGAGCGACCTGTTCTAGTGGGAGGTGTCTCTGCCTATGGCAGGGGGTTGGAACTGCATGAGCAGTTGCAACCTGAACCATTCTACATGGATTTCATAAAAGATACTTTAGAGCACAGGAAGTCCTGTTTGTTGTGAAACCTATAGCAGGAAAATTACAGCTTTGAGTACTTTCTGTGCAGAGTACTTGAGGAGGAACAAAAAAATAAAGAAGATGACATAGCTCAGTTTTTCTTGAAGTTGGTGTTGAAATTGGGCTGGAGGCTACATTATTCCACAGAACTGTAGACTTGGGGTAGTTGTGCCTCATCCATACATGGCTAAATACATTGTAGAGTAGTGAAAAATGCAAATGTTAATACATGCTGTAGTTGATAGCTTGTTTTACTAAGGCCAGATGATAGGGAAATGTGTCCCATTTGCTTTTAGGTTATGTCTGTTTTGCTTATTTCTGGTTTGAGAGTTCTTAGCCTCTTTTTCTGTGCTCCATTATATCTAAAGCATTAAGACACATTTGTTTTGTTTGGTTTCTCTGGTGAAGTGTGTGGGAGTTGTCTTTAACTGCAGCCAGGAAAGCTTATGAAAGCCTAAGAGCGGAATGAACTTAATCTTTGTTCATTGATTATTGAACACCATGATTAATTGCTGGGTGCTGGCCAACTGTTCTTTCTCTGTCATATCAAATAAGTGCTGTTAGTGCAGCACAGTATGAGAAATGGTTGTGCTGTGAGCTTGTGTAAGCAACTGTCTGACACAAAAGTGCTCCTGCAGGTTCCCAGCTAAGAAGTCCCCCTTACAGCTGAGTGGATTTTGCTGGTTTGCTTTGCATTCAGCCTGATTAATTTCAAACTTGACATTCTCCTCATAATTCTGTGATTGAGAGAAAAAGGGAATGATGATGATGATGACAGTGATGCAAAAATCATGCCCAAGATGCTACAGGAATTTAAAGTTGAGTACAAAGAATTCCTTCAGAGAAGCCTATGGATTTATTGTATTTCAGTAGTTACATACACAAAAGAACTGGTTGCCATGTAGCCCTCCATTAATCTAGAGTGAATTGAAGAGGCAGGGTCTTATAGACTCATGGAATGGTTTGGATTGGAAGGGGCCTTAAAGGTGTTCTTGTTCCAACCCTGCTGCCATGGGCAGGGACGTCAACTAGACCAGCTTGCTCAAGGCCCAATCCAATCTGCTTTAGAACACTTCCAGGGCTAGAGCCTTCCGTAGCAGCTTGTTCCAGTGCCTCACCACCCTCACAAGGAAGAATTTCTTCCTAATACCTAGTCTACATGTAGTTTCTTCCAGCTTGAAGCCATTACCCTTCACCTTGTCACTGCATGCTTTGTAGCAAGTCCCTCTACAGCTATCCTGTAGATTCCCTTCAAATACTGGAAGGCTGCTTTAAGGTCTCCCCAGAGGCCCCCCTTCTCCAGGCTGAACAATCTCAGCTCTCTCAGCCTGTCTTCACAGGAGAGATGCCCTAGCTTTCAGATCATCTTTGGCTCTCCTCTGACCCTTCCACTGGCAAAGACCTTCTCAACAGTGCTACTGACTGCAAAAGCAGTTTCTGATCGGACATTATCGGGAACATTATGGATGTTCTCCATCACTGAGTGACTTAGAACTTGTTCTGTTTGGCAAGTGCTGGCGAGTGAAGAAGTCCTTTCAGCCTTCTCAAAAATGCAGTGAGGTGAAGCAGGTGGTGTTCATTCTTCTCTCTTCAGCTCATGGTGACTATTTACTTGACAGAATTTCCTCTGTGCAGGCCCAGGTGGATCACGTTGCATGGTGTGTGTGTGCGTACATACATATTGAGACTTGGCTACCAAACGGATTCTCAACCTTGCAAGCCTCAGTGCTGTTTGCAAAACGTGACACTGATTCCTCCCACAGCCATCAACTAATGAAGGCCTGTTTTTCTCCAGGAAATCCAACAAGAAACTGATATCCCTGAAAGAGAGCTGGTTCGAGCCCTGCAGTCCTTGGCGTGCGGCAAACCGACGCAACGTGTCCTCACAAAGGAGCCTAAATCAAAAGAAATAGAGAATGGTCACATATTTACAGTGAATGATCAGTTCACCTCCAAACTACACAGAGTCAAGATTCAGACAGGTAAGGGAAGGTTGTAGCCTACTCTCTTGCAGCTCCAAAACTGCTGCCTTTAAATGCCAAATGATCTTTTGCAGGGTTGATGCCCATACGAGTGAAAAAGAAGAGAGTAATACTTTGTTGACATTTTGTGCCAGCAGAATGGAAGTTAAATACTGAAAGAAATGTGGGAGTTGTAATTAAACTTTTTATTGAACAAAATTTGTAATTTTAATTAGTAATTTGTGGTCTTAACAGCAACTGCTGAACAAGAAGTAAAATACAGTGTCATTGATGTAATTGAAAATACTCCACTGATTGACTCAGAAATAAGAGAATTGCCTCAGGAGTTGCTGCACTGCTATGAAATTGAGTGATTCTGTCCCTCTGATCATGGCCCAAGGCACTTCCCTAGCTTAACTGAAGTAAACTTTGTGACAACTCTTTGAGCTTTAGTGGAATTTTTGCCTTTTCATTTCCACTCCATGCACATCTGTGAATGGTGCATACGATTTGGGGATCAAAGGGAGGCTGTAGCCAGGTGGGGTTGGTCTCTTCTCCCACACAACCAGCAACAGAAGAAGGGGACACAGTCTCAAGCTGTGCTGGGGAAGGTCTAGGCTGGATGTTAGGAAGAAGTTGTTGGCAGAGAGAGTGATTGGCATTGGAATGGGCTGCCCAGGGAGGTGGTGGGGTCACCATCTCTGGAAGTGTTGAAGCAAAGCCTGGATGAGACACTTAGTGCCATGGTCCTAGTTGATTGTCTAGGGCTGAGTGCTAGGTTGGACTGGATGATCTTGGAGGTCTCTTCCAACCTGCTCGATTCTATGTTCTAAAGCTCAATGCTTGTGATTTTGTTTCTGTCTTACATAGACTTAATGTGTATCACTAAAAATTGAGAGATAATTGGGGGAGTGAAGAAGCACAGAGGGAAGGTGTTACAGCAGTGTGGGAGGAGGGCTTGGGTATAACAATGAAAGGTGTAGCAGAGAAACTGCATATAAAGGCAGAAATAGAAGAGGAGAAGAAAATACAGAGTATAATTAAGTTGGAGAGGATAAAGTTGAACTCCTTCTTAAGGTACTTAATTAGTTAATAAAGTAAATTTTCAGTCCTCCTTTCTGTTTTAATGAATGGATTATTTTCTATATTACAGAGGAAAACATTTAGTGGGAGCATGAGGGTTGGTGGTGCCTGTAGCAGATTTGAGCACTGTTCAAGCTTTAACATAGCCATAATTTAAATAACAGATTGGTACCTTGTCAGCTGCTATCAATATGCTAGAAAGTGTTAATATGTTCTTGTGGCTGCTTTTCAACAGGAAAAAAAATCAAGTTTGGGAATGTCAAAACTCAGGAAAATAGAAGTTGATGTCTAGGTGAAATAAATAGTGAAGCAGCTCATGCTGACACAATGATTTTACAATCATGCTTTACATTCCTTCCTTCTCTTTAAGTTGCTGCCAAACAAGGAGAATCTGATCCAGAAAGGAAAGAAACAAGGCAGAAAGTAGATGATGACAGGAAACATGAGATAGAAGCTGCTATAGTTCGGATAATGAAATCTAGGAAGAAGATGCAACACAATGTGCTAGTAGCAGAGGTATGTTTGTGCACTGTTCTGATATGGGCTCAGGGTTTCCTTTTTGTCTTTCCTATTAAACAAGTCTCCCATTATGCTGAAAGGCTGTTGAGAGATGTTGTGTTAATTCCCTCCAGGATTATTTTCCCTTTGTATCTGAAGATCTCACCCTTCACTTTAGGATGTACTCATGGATATATCCCATTTTCCTCCTCCTTTTCAGTGCTCTTGTGATGTTACTGAATTCCTTGAAATAAGTGGGCAATGAAACCTACTGCACTTAAGATTATTTTCTGCTCTGATCTTGTTATTGACTGTTGTGTCCAGATTTGAGAGATTTGAGCTCTGAGTCCTGCTGCTTTTAACTCCAAATTCCTGACAGCTTCAGTACATGCTTTCCACCCCTGGACTCCCTGAGGGCTGTCAAACTGAGAGTATTCTCGGGTTGTGACTGGGCAGCCAGAGAAGGACAGTGATGCTGATGAAGGGTCTAGAGCACAAGACTTGTGAGGAGCAGCTGAGGGAACTGGGCTTGTTTAGCATGGAGGAAAGAAGTCTGAGGGGAGACCTTGTTGCTCTCTACCATTCCTGAAAGGAGGTTGGAGCGAGGTGGGAGTCAATCTCCTCTCCCAAGTAGCCAGTGATAGGACAGGAAATAGCCTCAAGTCATGTGAGTGGAGGTTTAGGTTGCATATTAGATGAAACTTATTCACTCATGGGGTTATTAAACACTGAAATAGGCTCTCCAGGGAAGTGGCTGAATCTCCATCCCTGGGGGTGTTTAAGCATTGATGCAGTGCTGAGGGACGTGGTTTAGCACCAGGCTTGGTAGAGTTGGCTCTAGGCCAATGAGGTTTTTGGGTGTGTTAAGAAGAGTGTGTCCAGCAGATCATGGGAGCTTCTCCTTCCCCTCTACTCTGCCCTGGTGACACTTCATCTTGTCTTGAATACTGCCTTCAGTTTTGGGCTCCCCAGTTGAAGCAGGACAGGGATCTGCTGGAGAGAGTCCAGCGGAGGGGTACAAGGATGATGAGGGGACTGGAGGGCATGGCTGATGAGAAGAGGCTGAGGGACCTGGGTCTCTTTGGTCTGAAGAATGGAAGAGTGAGAGGGGATTTAATCAATGTTTATAAACATCTGAGGGCTAGGGGTCAGGAGTAGTAGGGCAGGCTCTGCTCACTTGCTCCCTGTGACAAGGAGCAATGGGTGTAAGTTTCAGCACGGGATGTTCCACGTCAACACAAGGGAGAACTTCTTTACTGTAGGGGTCTCAGAGCACTGGCACAGGCTCCCCACAGAGGTTGTGGAGTCTCCTTCCCTGGAGACTGTCAAGATGCATTCCTTTGTACTGGGAAAGGTCTAGGCTGGATGTTAGGAGGAAGTTGTTGTCAGAGAGAGTGATTGGCATTGGAATGGGCTGCCCAGGGAGGTGCTGGAGTCGCCATCCCTGGAGGTGTTGAAGCAAAGCCTGGATGAGGCACTTAGTGCCATGGTCTAGTTGACTGGATAGGGCTGGGTGCTAGGTTGGACTGGATGATCCTGGAGGTCTCTTCCAACCTGCTTGATTCTATGATTCTAAGATCTGAAAGGTCTTTTCTAAACAAAATGATTCTGTGCTGCCTGAATAATGCACAGAACACAGTCAGTAAAGACAGAGGAAAGCTCTCCTGCGAGGGTGTCAGAGCAGGCTCTACAGAGAGGTTGTGAAGTCTTCTTCTCTGGAGAGAATCCAAACCCATCTAGATATTGGGCAAGCTGCAGGTGCCTGACCCTACTCTAGCAGGGGAGTTGGAGCAGATATTCCCCAGAGTTCCATTCCAGTCCCTCCATACTGGGATTCTGTGACCCCAGTGAAGTCTGACTGGCAGCTTACTCGCCAGCTTTTTACCAGCCCATCCTGGTGCCTGCAAGCCAGTTTTGCAGCAGGGTTGTGCAGCAGAAGGCCAGCTGGACTGGATGAGCTTGGAGGTCTCTTCCAACATGGTTGATTCTATGATTGTGTGCTAGATTGTGTGGTCCTGCCCTGGCAGAGGGGTTGAACTCAATGATCTCCTTTGGTCCCTTCCAACCTCTAATCCCCTGTGATCCTGTGATCTCGAAGATCTCGTTCAGCCAAAACGATTCAGCGCTAATGTGCTTAGTGCTTTCCCTTGTCCCGTGCCCTCACCTGCCTTTTCTAATCTCCTGTTTCAGGTAACTCAGCAGCTGAAGGCTCGATTCTTACCAAGTCCAGTTGTTATCAAAAAACGTATTGAAGGACTTATTGAGAGAGAGTATTTGGCGCGAACGCCCGAGGATCGCAAAGTGTACACTTACGTAGCGTAAAGCGCGTTCGGAAGGTTGGGTTTGCCCTTGGACTGTACTCTTCGCATGAACTGGGAAGTTCTTTTAAATCATTAATATTAAGACGACCATCTCTTCTATTAAATTACATGTTCTAGACCGTTCAGATCAAGCCTTTTACTCCTTTGGAGAGTTTTCAACATCAAATTGATTGAGCTTCAGGCTTTCCAACGTTACCCCTGTTAGACGTCATCCTTACAATCCTTTGGGGCGGGGCGGGGGGGGAGAAAAAAAACCCAATGTGAATGTGCCGCGTTTGTTTTCGATACTGTATGAAAACAGGAAGAGAAATAAAAGATGAGATTTAGAAAACACAGCTCATTGAAAGCAAAACAAAACATACAGACAAAATATACCCCACGCAAATAAAATGGTTGGAATTTCATTTCCCCAGGTCTTCAGTGTCGCTGTAACCGTGTGTCCGTAGTGTCGCTTAGCGCTTCGCGCGGTGTACGAGTTGGGTTTGAAAAGAAGCCACAACTGGTAAAGCAAAAACCCCCTTTTCTTTTGCCCTGCTTCAGATCTTTCTTTTAACTATGTTTAATTTAAATGTTTGGCAAATTTTGGGTTGGGTTTTGGTTGGTTTTTTGTTTTTTGAAGACCCAAGAAGACAACTCGAGCATGTTTCACCCTTCCCGGCTGCACTCAACTCTTCCACGCCAACGTGAATCGGAAACTTCTGGGGGCTCAAAAAATAGGAGAAGAAGAAAGACCATAAATAATTTTGGCTTTCCCTCTGTAATTTGAGTTCTTCAAAATTAAAACTCTATCTTGATTAGGTTTGTTCTGGTTTCTTCATAGGAAAACAGGAGAAGATTTTAGTGTGTATAAACTGTATAATAATTTTTGCTGTTGTACTCACTGCTGATGGTGGATTGTACAGGGCGATGTTTTTATTTCACTCAATGTAGACAAAAATAAATTTAAAATAAATGGATTTAGTGTACACAAGCAACTAAGTCAAGTGTGTCAGAGTGCAGGGTTGGCAGTCTTCTGAAGCTAAAAACCTTGTCCCTTGAGGGAGACCATTCTGGGATTATGTTTTGTTAACAATCGTCAGGGAGGGATCTGGAGCCCCAGGGCTTCCCACCGTAAGCGCGTGCTTCAGGAGGTTAAAACGAAGCCAGCCTGCACTACTGTGCTGCGACGAAGGCTGGGTTGGAGTGGCTGAGAGCAGCCAGACAGAGAGGGATCTGGGGGTGCTGATTGATACCCGCCTGAACATGAGCCAGCAGTGTGCCCAGGTGGCCAAGAGAGCCAGTGGCATCCTGGCCTGCATCAGGAATGGTGTGGTCAGCAGGAGCAGGGAGGTCATTCTGCCCCTGTACTCTGCACTGCTTAGACCACACCTTGAGTACTGTGTTCAGTTCTGGGCCCCCCAGTTTAGGAGGGACATTGAGATGCTTGAGTGTGTCCAGAGAAGGGCGACGAGGCTGGGGAGAGGCCTTGAGCACAGCCCTACGAGGAGAGGCTGAGGGAGCTGGGATTGGTTAGCCTGGAGAAGAGGAGGCTCAGGGGAGACCTCATTGCTGTCTACAGCTACCTGAGGGGAGGTTGTGGCCAGGAGGAGGTTGCTCTCTTCTCTCAGGTGGCCAGCACCAGAACAAGAGGACACAGCCTCAGGCTGCACCAGGGGAGATTTAGGCTGGAGGTGAGGAGAAAGTTCTTCCCTGAGAGAGTCATTGGACACTGGAATGGGCTGCCCGGGGAGGTGGTGGAGTCGCCGTCCCTGGAGCTGTTCAAGGCAGGATTGGACGTGGCACTTGGTGCCATGGTCTGGCCTTGAGCTCTGTGGTAAAGGGTTGGACTTGATGACCTGTGAGGTCTCTTCCAACCCTGATGATACTGTGATACTGTGAAAGAACTCTAGGAAGCTTTGGTTCTGTTTTTTAAGCCTGGTGTTAGTTTTTTCTGAGCTGGAACCCAAGGGAAGGAGTAGTGTCTGTAATTCCACTGCCCTGGATGTTTCCCTCTGTTTAGTCCGTGTCTTGTGATGCACAATCACACCCACATGGAGTCATATTTTACACTCAACCTGCTTGGGCATCATAAATTGAAAAGCAACATAAAAATCAGGTTTTATTTGTGAAAAGTAACATTAAAAAAACCCAAAGATTTTTAGCTAGGAGATGGTGAATTAAAGAGTGAAAATACTACTCCAGAAAGCAGGAGCTGTGCTTCTAGGTTCTCAAATCACTGTGCTTCTGTGTTCAGCTTCTTCAGCATCTTCTCTGCTTCACCTGCAGTAACAATCCTGCTCTGAAGAGCCAGTGTAGGTGTCTTACTACCCAGGGACAATTATGCTTTCCTTCCAGGTGGGCTGTTAGGATAATCTTTAGTCCAGTGGCTTTTATACCCTCTTGTTTTTCATCTTTGTTCTTTATTGCTTTCATTGGAGCCCCAGTTTGTTCGGTATCCTGGCTGTGGAAAGCCACTGGTGCTTGCTTTAAGGCATTACCATTGTATTCACATCTAATGTGAATGTCTTGATTTCTGCATCTGAAACAAAGCCAAATTGTTCAAGGACAGCTTTAGGGAAGGACACTCACAAAGGGTGGCTGTGCAGTGTGGTATTTCTGCCTCGTTCCACACAAAGGCCAAGAGGTTGAAGCAGGTACATCCAGTTCCTTCACTCTTCTCATAGCAAGCACAACCTGACCTCTGCATTCACAGTTTTTGCTTGCAAAGGAAATCTTGCTCATGTGCTGTGACTGTAACCAACCCAGCAGTATCTCTGGGGGTCTCCTAGACAGCACAAAGGAGTCTGCCTGCTTGATTCTATGATTCTATGATCAGGTTGCCCAGATCCTCAAATAAGCTGACCTAGAAAGTTTCCAGGGATGGGGTATCCACCACCTGTCTGGCCAGCCTGTGCCAGTGGCTCACCACCCTCGAGGTAAAAAATACCTTCCTTTTATTTGGTCTAAATCTGCCTCTCTCAGTTTTCAGCCATCACCTCCTGTCCTGTCACAACAGGCCCTGCTAAAAAGTCTCTCTCCATTTTTCCTACAGGCCCCACTGAAAGGCTGCAATCAGGTCTCACAGCAGAGGGGTTCCAGCCTCTTCTGGCCTCTCCAACAAGTCTGTGCCTCCCCTCTGCCACGAAGTCCAGAGCTGGACACAGTGCTGTAGGTAGGGTCCCACTGGAGTGGGGCAGAGGGGCAGAATGTCTTGTAATGACAGGACAAGGGATAAGGGGATTAATCTGGCAGAGGGGAGATTTAGACTAGATGTTAGGAGGAAGTTCTTTGCAGTGAAGGTGGTGAGACACTGGCACAGGTTGCCCAGGGGGGTTGTGGAGCACAGAAGCACCCAACGTGATCTTCGATCACGTTGGGTGCTTCTGTGCTCCACAACCCCCCTGGAGGTGTTGAAGGCCAGGTTGGATGAGGCCATGAGCAACCTGTTCTAGTGGGAAGTGTCCCTGCTTATGGCAGGGGGTTGGAACTGGATGATCCTTGAGCTCCCTTCCAACCTAAACCATTCTATGAATTCCCCTCTCTTGACCTGCTGTCCATGCTGCTGTGGGATGCAGCCCAGGAGATCATAGAATCATAGAATCAACCAGGTTGGAAGAGGCCTCCAAGCTCATCCAGCCCAACCTATCCCCCAGCCCTGTCCAGGCATCTAGACCATGGCACCAATTGCCTCATCCAGGCTTTTCTTGAACACCTCCAGGGACAGTGCCTCCACCTCCCTGGGCTGTAAGTGCCCATTGCTAATCCTGCTGAAGCTGCTGTGTGTTTTGAAACTCAGCCTTCAGCTTGGGCTCTCTGTTTCCTGAGAGATTATCTGGGAGCCAACACTGAAAACCTGATTGCCTCAAAGGCTGTGGCAGTTTCAACATGGGCTTCCTCATGGTTTGGCTTTTTGCCAGTGATGCTCCTGGTCTGTGTCTCAGTGCTGCTCTCCCAGCTGTGCACTTGCTCCAGAGCCCATGCTGCTTGGGGATAGCACATCTGCTTTTCTTTCATCAGTACAGTCATAGGATCATAGAATCAACCAGCTTGGAAGAGACCTCCAAGCTCAGCCAGGCCAACCTAGCACCCAGCCCTAGCCAGTCAACCAGACCATGGCACTAAGTGCCCCATCCAGGCTTGGCTTCAACACCTAAGTGTCACTAAGTCTTTTCTTGAACATCCGAGTGTCGCTAAGTGTCCCAGCAAGCTGTGGCTTGGTCCTGGTTGTCTCTCTGTAGTGCTGTGAGGATGCCTCTCTCCCAGCCACCGCAGCCAAGCATCTGGAGGGACTTCTCTCATTTAATCTTGCCTTTTATCTCCCACGAGTCTGGAAACTCCTACTTTGCCCCTGCAGCTCCCCGTGTAGCGTTTCTGACAACAGGAGTCCCGAGTCCAGCCCGTGGGAGGAGTTGCAGGCAGTGCAGCTGCCAGGTTGGAGCTGCGACTGCTGGCAGCACATGAGGCTGAGCTGTCCTGGCAGCTCTGCAAGGTGAGACAGGCTGCAGCCTGCAGCAGCTTCCCCTTCCCTCTCTGTAACCCCCATCTTTCTTCTCTCTCTTTTTTCTGCTGGGATCCCGAGTTGCACAATGCAACTTGATTGGCTAGGGCTGGGTGCTAGGTTGGACTGGATGATCTTAGAGGCCTCTTCCAACCTGGTTGATTCTATGATTCTAATGCCATGGAGCTCTCTGTCCTCTGTGTCTGCTGACAGACCCTCTCTGGATTCCCACTCTGTGTTAGCTGATTAAAAGAACCCAGCAGGACCATTTGGGAGAGAAGTCTACTCCAATAAATGCAGTGGGTTAGATGTTGTTCTTTTCTCTTTAAGCCATTGGGGCTTTGCTTTCCTCTGACATGATGATTAAAGGGAGTCACAAAGTTTGGAGCAAGGGAGAAAGTCTTTGAAACAACTGTTGTATTTGAGTCAGACCTTAATCCTGATTCTTGTCTCTGTGTGCAGATAATTAGCATCTAACAGATTAATTTCGTACTTCTAGCCTTGTTAGGCAGAGCTTGAGGCCGCTGTAAAACAAACAACAAAGCTCTTTTCAAGTCGGGAAGCCCCAACCATTGTGTGCGCTTAATGAGGCCAGCTCTGCACATGCTGCGGCGATTCACGCTCCAGCTCTCTGAAGTTAATTAAGTGCTACTACTCAAAGCCCAAATCCTTACAGATGGTACCCTCAACTTATTGCATCCTGCTCTGCACCATCAGTCTTCTCGGTGTCAGCCAGAGCAAAGGCCTCTGAGCACAGCAGAGGACTAGGCACACCTGAGCGCTTCGCTACCAAACCAGGTTTGGAGTTGCTTTGCTGTGCTTCTCCACCAGGAGATTTCAAGTGTGTAGCAGAGAGCATTCCCTCAGGCTTCACCCGACAAAGTGTGTATTAATCACAGTGTCACAGTATCACCAAGGGTGGAAGAGACCTCACAGATCATCAAGTCCAACCCTTTACCACAGAGCTCAAGGCCAGACCATGGCACCAAGTGCCACGTCCAATCCTGCCTTGAACAGCTCCAGGGACGGCGACTCCACCACCTCCCCGGGCAGCCCATTCCAGTGTCCAATGACTCTCTCAGGGAAGAACTTTCTCCTCACCTCCAGCCTAAATCTCCCCTGGCGCAGCCTGAGGCTGTGTCCTCTTGTTCTGGTGCTGGCCACCTGAGAGAAGAGAGCAACCTCCTCCTGGCCACAACCACCCCTCAGGTAGCTGTAGACAGCAATAAGGTCTCCCCTGAGCCTCCTCTTCTCCAGGCTAACCAATCCCAGCTCCCTCAGCCTCTCCTCGTAGGGCTGTGCTCAAGGCCTCTCCCCAGCCCCATTGCCCTCCTCTGGACACGGCTGCCTGTGTTTGGGCTTTATGCAGGCCTTGCTAGTGTGTGTGTGCTGCCTTAGGCTCCAGGTGAGTTTGGAGGATCAGCCGCGGGGGTTAGGAAGCAGAGGGATTAGTCACACAGACAGCAGGCTAGGGAGGGGAGTGCAGGCAGCCGGAGCCAGCAAGCAGCGCTGTTATCTATGTGCTCTTGGTGCCATCCATCTCAGCAAGCCTGTCGTGATGGTTTGGGCTCTCACCTGCCCCCCCACACTTTGTATTTGCCCCAGCTAACTCAGACGGACCCTGGGAATATAGATGAAGCAATTTATTTACAGCTAGCAGAATTTACAAGCAGCTCTTTACAATATATACAGTTATATACAATTATATACAGAAATATACAAAGGATAAACAATACAGAAGCACAACTCCCCTCCCAGAAACCTGAGTCCCCAGGAGGGGCTCTCAAACCACCCCAACAGCTCCCCCCGGTCCCTCTCAACCTTACCCCAGTTCTCAGGAAGAAGAGAGGTGCAGCCAAGAGGTTAGGGAGCAGGGTTAGAAAGCAGTGATGTTAGAAAGATGTGTCTCGGTCTAAGGCAAAAGCAAGAGTGAGAGACAAAATGGAGAAAGTTTACTTCTTCCCAGAGCTCTCAGCGAGACTGTGAGAGAAGTTGACATCAATTGTTTTCATTTCACTGCCTGTTATCTAGTTCTTTTACCAAAACATTCCAGCTTGCTTCAAACTAGCACAGCTGTGAGCGCAGCAGCCGTCGCCGCCGTGCGCTGCTCACAGCCTGCCGTCTGCCAGCCCAGCTAGGCTGGCGCCCGGGAAGCGCCCACCCCGGCTCCGCTCTGCGTCCTGCGCCGCCGCCAGCCGCTCCCGCACCAACGCGGCTCTGCGTACCCTGCCGGACTCGCTTCTCTCCCCTCCTCCCTTCAGCACAGTGACTGCTGGCCGAAGGTTGAGCCGCAGTTCTGCTAATCTCCTGCAGGAATCTTCCTTGGCGTGTTCAGTAGGTCACCGCGAGTAATGAGCTTTTCCGTTTGGCAGCCAGGCTGGGGAGCTGGGGGAAGGGGACCGGGGAGGAGCTGCTGCTCAGAGCGAAACCAGCGCTTTCCTTTGCCCCATCCCGGGAGGGACTTGCAGTTCCTGAGGCTGCGGTGCTGAAGGGCACGGTTTGGTGGGCACCTGGCGGTGCTGGGTCAATGGTTGGACTCGGTAACCTCAAAAGGTCTCTTCCAGCCGCTCTCTGCCATGCCTGGCGGTGCTGCCTCCCACCACAGGAGGAGCCCTGAGAAGCAGCCTGTGCTTCCAACTCCAATCCCAGCCCTGATGAGCTTCCTCTGCGTTTTACTGTACAGGCAAGACCCTCCCTTTCCTCACACACAGGAAGGCTCTGATGACTGCTTGGCCTTGCCCTGCAGCAAAGAGTGGATGAATCATTTCCTTTTCCATCTCCTAGCCAAATCATGTTGTTTGAGGCTCATCTAGGGTGTTTTAATGCTTTGAGCACTTGCACTCTGCTAGTCACTCTCTTCCTCCAATTGTCTGAGGGCTGGATTTTGTGATTTCCCCTCTAGAGTTGTTATTTGCTGGGAATGTCGTGGTCAGGTTTGTCTCTCTCAGTGAAAATTAATCATTTCCCCCTCCTTTTCCTAGTCAGCCTTTTTATTTTTCACTGTATGTTGCTGTCAGTACAGTTTTAAGCCATGACTTAGTATTTCTACCAGTAAGGTCCCACATAAAGGGAGCCAAGGCACCACTCCTTGGACCTTTAGAATCATAGAATCATAGAATCAACCAGGTTGGAAGAGACCTCCAAGATCATCCAGTCCAACCTAGCACCCAGCCCTGTCCAGTCAACCAGACCATGGCACTAAGTGCCTCAGCCAGGCTTTTCTTGAAGACCCCCAGGGACGGTGCCTCCACCACCTCCCTGGGCAGCCCATTCCAATGCCAATCACTCTCTCTGTGAAGAACTTCTTCCTAACATCCAGCCTATACCTACCCTGGCACAACTTGAGACTGTGTCCCCTTGTTTTATTGCTGGTTACCTGGGAGAAGAGGCCACCCCCCACCTGGCTACAATGCCCCTTCAGGTAGTTGTAGACAGTAATAAGGTCACCCCTGAGCCTCCTCTTCTCCAGGCTAAACAGGCCCAGCTCCCTCAACCTCTCCTCCACGGAGGTTTTGCTCAGTTGAATATAAAGCTGAGATTGCTTTGAAAAATGTAATTAGCTGAGAGGTTTGAGGAACAGCATCATTAATGCTGGTGTTTCTGAGCAGTGACCCACTGCTGTATCAGTATGCCAGCAGACAGAGATGTGTTCATCTTAGGCAGAGGCAGCTCCATATGTTGTTGGAGAGCCTCACTTTGGTTTCAATACTGGCTGCAGTGCAGTGGTTCTGTGCAAAGAATGAGGCTTGACTTGGCTTGTACATATTGCTTCTGGGAAGGCAAAATAGAAAGACACTGAGATTTATTGCCTAGACCCTAGGAGAGGCCTGGAAAGAGGTGCAGTTGTGACTCGTGTGGCCCAGAAGGCAAATAGTCTCCTGGGGTGCATTAAGAAGAGCAGGTCAAGGAAGGTTCTCTTCTGCCTCTGCTCTGCCCTAGTAAGACCACACCTAGAGTACTGTCTGTTTTTGGGCTTCCCAGTTTGAGAGACAGTGAACTCCTGGAGGGAATCTGGAAGAGGCTACAAAGATGCTGAAAGGATTGGAGCATTTCTCTGCCAAGGAAAGGCTGCGAGGCAGGGAGCTGCTTAGCCTGGAGAAGAGTGAGAGGGGATCCTGTCAATACCTGGAACTGGAACACAAACCCCATGAGGAGAGGCAGAGGGAGCTGGGGGTGTGCAGCCTGCAGAAGAGGAGGCTCAGGGCAGACCTCATTGCTGTCTACAGCTACCTGAAGGGAGGCTGTAGCCAGGTGGGGTTGGGCTCTTCTGCCAGGCAAGCAGCAACAGAACAAGGGAACACAGTGTCAAGCTGTGCCAGGGGAGGTCTAGGCTGGATGTGAGGAGGAAGTTGTTGGCAGAGAGAGTGATTGGCATTGGAATGGGCTGCCCAGGGAGGTGGTGGAGTCACTGTCCCTGGAGGTGTTGAAGCCAAGCCTGGCTGGGGCACTTAGTGCCATGGTCTGGTTGATTGTCTAGGGCTGGGTGCTAGGTTGGACTGGCTGAGCTTGGAGGTCTCCTCCAACCTGACTGATTCTGTGATTTTATGATCTAAATGGCAGGGATCAAAAGGATGGGGCCATCTGCTTTCCAGCAGTGCACAGCAGCAGGACAAAGGGTAACTGGCATAAACTGGAACCCAAGAGGTTCCATCTGGATGCAAGGAGAATGTTCTTTCCTTCAGAGGTGCCAGAGCAATGACCCAGGCTGCTCAGAGTTCTGGAGCCTTCTTCTCTGGAGAGCTTCCAAACCTTCCTGGACATTGTGGTCTTGGTAACCTGGGTGAGCTGCTTTAAGTAGGGGTGTTGGACTGGGTGATCCCTGGGGGTCCCTTCCAGTCACAGCCATGTTGGGACTCTGTAGTTTCATCACCCCTAGTGCAGTCTGCACAAGAAGCAGCATGTACTTGTTAGGTACCAGCATGTACTTGGGTCCTGCTAAGTGCCTATCCAGCAAGCCAAACCTGCGTAGTTTGCTATAGGCACTCATTACTTGAGGATCTCAAAACTGAAAAAGAAAAGCAGGTGAAAAAGAGGCAAAGAGGACACTGAAAGGGGGAAGTCTGGTACCCAGCTTTCACAGACTCAGGGTAAGGACTAACCCAGGAGCCAGATTCCAGCTCACCTGTGCTGTGAAGTGTGTAACTGGGACTCGGCATTTGTTCCCAGTGCTCCTCTTTCCTGAAGCTGATCCATATCTGCCTCTATTGTTATCTGTTGTGTTCACGTGTTTGGTTTGTTTGGGTTTTTTCCCTTTTGCTGGGCTCTTTTCCTTCCTTGTTTTCAAAGAACAGCTTATCTGCGTGCCCCAGAAGGGTGGGACTCACGGAGATGACAAGCGCTGGATGCTGCGCTGAAGCCAGCCTGCTGACTAGCAGAAAACACGCCGAGGCTTTCAAACCCGAGTGCCAGATTGCCTGTGCACAGGGCACTGAGGTGCACGCTGCCGGCACTCTGCTGCCTCCAGAACGTCTGTTGCCAGTGCTGACAGGCAAGTGTGCTTACAACAGCATCCCGCCCTGGAGAGCTGCTGCTTTGGTGTCTGTGCTCTTCATCTGCACTGTCCTGCGTGTGAAGGAGAACACGGAGGTGCTCCTGGATGTGCTTGTTCCATGTGCACCACCTTGGAGTCCGAAGATGAGCCTTCAGCTGAGCTCTGCTCTGATGTGAGCGGCCCGGGATGGGTCACATAATGCCTCACGGCTCTACAGCTGCCTTCTGACGTGCGTTGTCAGCGCACACCTGCATACCTCATCGAGACCTTGCAGAACCTGTAGACAATTGAACTCCTTCTGTCAGCACAGAGTCCACCTCTCGTGGACTGAGAATTCAGGAGCAGGAGAGGGAGGGCACCAGTTGGACTGTGCTTTGCCAGGAACCTTAGCCATGGATGGTGGAGCAGACTCTGTGATGACAGTGCATCTTCTGGCCAACTCAGGGCACTCCTTGCTTCTGCAGCGAGCTCTAGATCGGCTCTTGGGGTGGATCTGCCCGGGCATTCGCCTCTTCCTGGTGTCTGAGCGAGTTGCTCCACTCAAATACTATCAGAGATACCATAAAAGAAGCTGTGGCTTTCCTGGAGTATCTGTTCTCCTTTTCCTACAGGAGGAGCTGGGAGAAGAACGGATTTTCCAGGTCCACGAGCAATTCCAGCGCCCGCCCTGGCGCTACCAGTGTGCCCAGACTGCTGATGGGCAAAGCCACTGCTATGCCCCAGCTCAGCAGGACTTCTACAGCCTGGATGAGCAGATGCCTCTGTGGGGCATCAGGCAGGTGCCCTGTGGCCCCGAGATCCTCCGTGTCACACTCTACTGCAGTTTTGATAACTATGAAGATGCAGTGAGGCTCTACGAGCTGATCCTGCAGAAGGAAGCAGTGATTCAGAAAAGCACCTTCTGTGCCTTTGTGCTGTATGCAACCCAAAGCATTGCTGTGCAGCTCTGCCTGAAGCAGCTGCCCATCGGGGTGGCTGCTGAGCCACGGGAGTCAGCAGCCCTGCAGTTCAGGGTGCAAGAAATGGGGCAGCTGGTGCCTCTCCTGCCCAATCCATGCGTTCCCATCAGCAGGACCAGGTGGCAAACACAAGATTACGACGGAAATACAATCCTGCTGCAGGTATGTGTCTGTGGGGCTCTGAGAAGGGTTTTATTACTGCTTGGGGTTTTTTTTTTCAGGCAAAGCAGAATTGCTTGACAATGAGAATTTAAATTCTTGCTTGTTCTTGTTTTCATCTGAGTTTGTGAATGCAGTGACTGGGATCTGCCAGTGCTGTGGTACTGTGGATGAGCATAAGCACAGACCCCTGGAATGATTTTATACTGTTCAATTAACATCATTACTGCTTTGCCTGAAAAGATGAATGCTTTTTGGGGCAGCCTAGTTTCACATGTTCTCTTCCCTGTCTGCATTGAATCATCTGCCCAGGCTGCCCAGGGAGGTGGTGGAGTCATCATCCCTGGAGGTGTTTAAAAGGAGAGTGGATGTGGTGCTTGAAGCTGTGGCCTAGTGATGAAGGATGCTGGGATGAAGGTTGGACTGGTTGATCCTGGTGGTCCTTTCCAACCACAGTGATTCATAGTGTGTGAAACTAATGATTGGACTCAATGATCTTGAAGGTCTTCTCCAACCTAAGAAACTCTGTGATCACAGTAGCCTGTTCTTTTTCTGATGAGACATTAGGTTATGGATGGCTCGGAAAGGAAGTTTTCAGCACCCAGAAACAGATGTGTGCTCCTGCAGCCAAGAAGGCAAATGAAATCCTGGGGGGTATTAAGAACAGTGTGCCCAGCAGGTGCAGTGAGGTTTTTCTACCCTACACGGCCACATCTGGAGTATAGTGACCAGTTTTGGGCTCCTCAGTTCAAGTGAGGCAGGGAACTACTGGAGAGAGTCCAGCAGAGGCTACAAAGAGGATGGGGGGACTGGAGCAGGTCTGGCAAGGGAAAGCTAAGAGCCGGCGGAGAGAAGACAGAAGGATATCGACAATGCTGAGCAGCATCTAAAGGGTAGGGGTCAAGAGGCTGGGACCTATGCTGCCGCCTAGTGGGGCTGTGGCTCACACTGCAAGGGATCTCATCTGGAGAAGAGCAGCCAGGAAGAAAAGGACCTGGGATGCTGGTAGATAGTAGGCTGAAGATGAGCCAGCAGTGTGCCCAGGTAGCCAAGAGAGCCAATGGCATCCTGGCCTGCATCAGGAACAGTGTGGCCAGTAGGACAAGGGAGGTTCTTCTTCCCTTGTACTCAGCACTGCTCAGGCCACACCTTGAGTGCTGCGTCCAGTTCTGGGCTCCTCAATTCAAGAGAGTTGTTGAGGTGCTGGAAGGTGTCCAGAGAAGGGCAACAAAGCTGGTGAGGGGCCTGGAACACAAACCCTATGAGGAGAAGCTGAGGGAGCTGGGAGTGTGCAGCCTGCAGCAGAGGAGGCTCAGGGCAGAGCTCATTGCTGTCTACGACTACCTGAAGGGAGCCAGGTGAGGGTTCTTAGTTTTATCTTTAACACAGTCTATATATTTATCCTGGTGTCTTCTCCCAGGCAAGCAGCAACAGATGAAGGGGAAATAGTCTGAAGTTGTGCTGGGGGAAGTCTAGGCTGGATGTTGTTAGGAAGTTGTTGTCAGAGAGAGTGATTGGCATTGGAATGGGCTGCCCAGGGAGGTGGTGGAGTCGCTGCCCCTGGAGGTGTTGAAGCAAAGCCTGGATGAGGCACTTAGTGCCATGGTCTGGTTGATTGGCTAGGGCTGGGTGCTAGGTTGGCCTGGATGAGCTTGGAGCTCTCTTCCAACCTGGTTGATTCTATGATCTTCATTTGGTGGAGACAGAATAATCTGTTAATGGAGCTCTCTCCAAATTTTGCTGCCCAGGTCCAAGATGCCTCCAGGTGCCATGAAGACAACAGTAGGTTTTCCCATCAGCAGAGCGGAACACTCCTGCAGGACTCTGCCCCAGTGCCTCTCTCTGGAAAGCAGGGTAATCATGGGCAAAGAGGCCAGAGGGGCAGAGGCACGAAGGGCAGAGTCAAACCTGAACCAAGTGACACCCTTACTCCTGAGCAAGCCACTGGTGACCTCCACAGGCCCTTCTGCTCTTCTCACAGCTGTCCAGCAGCCTGGACGTGGTGGGATTGGCATCTTCCTTCCCTCTGTGGACAGGCTGGCTGCAAGCTGCAGGCTTCTCTCCGGGAGAGCTGCATTGGTCAGCAGGCAGCAGAGACCAATGTCGACACTGGGCTGGCTGTGGTGAACTCTGTGAGTGGCTGCTGTCCACTGAACCGCTTCTCCAGAGACCTCCGGAGCAGCCTCCTCCAGCCACCAGCAGCCGCAGACAGGGCCACCAGCACTCTGCCCTGCCGGGACAGCACCCAGCTGCTGGTGGCTGCAGCTAGGAGGACTCGAGCACGAAGAGCTTCGAGCTTGCAAACGCCACGGGCCAGCTCCACACACAGAGCAGAGGATGAGGAGCAGGAATTCTTCATATGACTGAAACCAAACATGCCTAAGGGCTCCAAGTGCCAGGTGCTGCACTTTAGCCACAGCAACCCCATGCAGAGATACAGGCTGGGGTTGGAGTGGCTGGACAGCAGCCAGACAGAAAGGGATCTGGGGGTGCTGATTGATACCTGCCTGAACATGAGCCAGCAGTGTGCCCAGGTGGCCAAGAGAGCCAGTGGCATCCTGGCCTGCATCAGGAATGGTGTGGCCAGCAGGAGCAGGGAGGTCATTCTGCCCCTGGACTCTGCACTGGTTAGACCACACCTTGAGTGCTGTGTTCAGTTCTGGGCCCCCCAGTTTAGGAGGGACATTGAGATGCTTGAGCGTGTCCAGAGAAGGGCGACGAGGCTGGGGAGAGGCCTTGAGCACAGCCCTATGAGGAGAGGCTGAGGGAGCTGGGATTGGTTAGCCTGGAGAAGAGGAGGCTCAGGGGAGACCTTATTGCTGTCTGCAACTACCTGAGGGGTGGTTGTGGCCAGGAGGAGGTTGCTCTCTTCTCTCAGGTGGCCAGCACCAGAACAAGAGGACACAGCCTCAAGCTGTGCCAGGGGAGATTTAGGCTGGAGGTGAGGAGAAAGTTCTTCCCTGAGAGAGTCATTGGACACTGGAATGGGCTGCCCGGGGAGGTGGTGGAGTCGCCGTCCCTGGAGCTGTTCAAGGCAGGACTGGACGTGGCACTTGGTGCCATGGTCTGGCCTTGAGCTCTGTGGTAAAGGGTTGGACTTGATGATCTGTGAGGTCTCTTCCAACCCTGATGATACTGTGAGACTGTGATACTGTGTGATACTGTGACTCAGCGTTGCCAAGCAATGGCTTTTGTGTGTGCAGTGCCTCTTCCTGATGCTCAGCTTACCCCTGCAGTTGTGGCAGCAGTGGGGTCAACAAGTAGATGCAGGCTTTCCATGGGGAGATGCTGAGGAGGCTGCAAGCAAAGAAGAACTCTGTCTTTGCAGAGGGCTGCTTTTTTTTTCAGTGTATAATAGATGGGAGGATTCCTATGCCATATGACTCCTGCTCTAAGATGATCAAAAATAGCCAGTGGTGTCTTCATGTGAGGTGATAAGGTACAGTTTGCCAAGTAGCTGGGTGACCCCACCTGTGAGGGCTCATCACCCCTTGGTAGGATGCCCTGGAGAGGTAGTGGCATGGACATAATTGTTACACCAATTTCTATGGAATCACAGAATCAATCAGGGTTGGAAGGGACCACAAGGAGCAGCCAGTCCCAACCCCCCTGCCATGCCCAGGGACACCCTACCCTAGAACAGGCTGCACACAGCCTCAGCCAGCCTGGCCTCAAACACCTCCAGCCATGGGGCCTCAACCACCTCCCTGGGCAACCCATTCCAGCCTCTCACCACTCTCATGATCAACAACTTCCTCCTCACCTCCAGCTTGAATCTCCTCACCTCCAACTTTGCTCCATTCCCCCCAGTCCTGGCACTCCCTCACAGCCTCAAAAGTCCTTCCCCAGCTTTTTTGTAGCCCCCTTCAGATGCTGGAAGGCCACAAGAAGGTCACCTGGGAGCCTCCTCTGCTCCAGCCTGCACAGCCCCAACTCTTTCAGTCTGTGCTCACAGCAGAGCTGCTGCAGCCTCTGAGCATCCTCCTGACCCTGCTCTGGACACTCTCCAGCATCTCCACATCCCTCTTGTCCCAGGGGCTCCAGAACTGGCTGCAGTACTCCAGGTGGGGTCTCAGCAGAGCACAGCAGAGGGGGAGAATCCCCTCCCTGGCCCTGCTGGCCACACTTCTGCTGCTGCAGCCCAGGCTCTGCTTGGCTTTCTGGGCTGCAAGTGCACACTGCTGGCTCCTGCTGAGCTTCTCCTCCACCAGCACCCCTAAGTCCCTCTCCTCAGGGCTTCTTTCCAGCCACTCCCTGCCCAGCCTGCATTTGTGCTTGGCATTGCCTCGACCCAGCTGCAGGACCTTGCACTTGGTCTTGTTGAACCTCCTGAGGTTGGCTCGTGCCCACCTCTCCAGCCTGTCCAGCTCCCTCATCTGTGCTCTTTCTCATTTCCTCTGGGTTTGGGTATTTAAAGTTTATCAGTGTTGTCAATTTTATTCCAGATGGGAAACAAAACAATGTTCTTTTAAAATATATCTGGACAAAAATGTTCCCAGTGAGGCCTTTTTCCCTAATTACCTCAGTACATGCAGAAAGCCAACACGAGCAGAGCATGCTCTGAGCTCTGTGCTCCAGTAAGACCTGCTGCTGCCTCTTTGTATGACAAAATAAACCCAGCAACGGGCCAGGGTGCAGCTATCAGCAGGCAACTCCTAATTGGCTTTTAATTAACAGAAGACAAGAGAAGCTGAGAGTCTTGGAGGGAAGTGCTGAGTGCTGGAGGGTAAAAAGGACAGGAGAAATGAGGTAATACTTCAGCAACAGATGCTGAAATAACTCTCCTCTCTGTCAGCAGTTTTCTTTTCTCAAGTGGGATTAAGAAATCCCAAAGGGAAAGAGATGGGAAGGGCATGACAGAGGAATGGAATTACCAAATCTGATTGTGCCTTCCTTCCAAAGGGCACAGCAAGGTAATGGCTGAATGCTGCTTTGCACAACAGTGTGAACTTGCTTGCAGCCTTCTCATTGCCTCATTTCAGTTCATAACTCAGGTTTGACAGGTGATGGCTTCTTGTGTTG